>NC_041390.1:528634136-528737635 GCF_002162155.2 Triticum dicoccoides | reverse complement strand
GGGGGGCACCCGGAGGGCGAAGGCCCGGGCACCCGGACCGGCCAGGGACCTTCCCCAGGTCACAGCTGGAGGAGGCCGGGCACCCGGGGGTGCGCCCAGGCAGGAGGACCAGGCACCCGGGGCTGTAGGGTCCGGACACCCAGGGTGTCCAGAGGGTTTGCTCCCCCCTCTGCCATATGTCCGGGCACCCGGGGTGTCCCGAGGGTCCTTTTCTTCGAGCTTCCCGTGTCTTCCCTTCTCCATGGTTCCTTGGACCTCCATCATAGCCTCCACACGGCCGTCTCCTTCATACTTAAGAGTGCATAACATCTCCGTTTAAGGTAGAACCCAATTCTCATGTGAATCCGAACGAAACTTGAAGAGGAAAGAATTGACCTTGTTCTCGATGGCGCGTGCACATGCTCTTGTCATTGTCCTCTCAGTGCTTGTGGTGGTGATGGAGTGTCCATGTGTATGGTCAAGGGATGCTCCACATCATATATGTAAGAGAAAGTCCGTCAGTACAAGCATTCCTGCATGTGAAAATACTGAACCGTTTCTAGTCTATTATGTTGCTTACATTTAATAAATATACAATAAATCAAATGTATTTAAGTTTAATTCTCATATTATTAATCAAAATTTTCATGTTTTATAGAATCAATTCTCATTGAAATGTATTGCAACCAATTTACGTAACAACACACAATGTATCATTTAGTTTTCTTAATCGTAGGAGCCAAGTTTCAGCTATTTTACAGCTACGCATGGCACTTTCCCACGGAACTGAGAGTTGATATACATGGAGATACCATTTTCTGATCAACGGCCATTAGATCTAGCGGAAAACACCATGAAGCTGATTTTCATCCATAATTTGAACAAGCATTTTTGTCGTCATGATATGCATCAACAGTGTAGCATGTTTCTATACCCACCATATTATTATGGAAAATTTTAGCCAAAAGGCTGAGAGAAACAACAACAACAACAAATAGCTAGGAAATGCATCCTAAACCTTTGCCCGAATCTGCTTAGGAAAGTCCTCGAAACTTGGTTGTGACAAAACCAACAAGATGAATGACCACTCGGTAAAGTCAGGGCAATCTCAACTCGGGGTTGTTTTCCCATAAATTAACTGCCACAAAAACTAGGAAAAAAAGGAACTTGCAGTTTGATTCTTGGCAAGAATTTCAGATTAACCACACGGGGAAGCTTCGGTGTTGCACGATGATTTCAAGCACCCGAAGGACGTCTTTGACATGAAGTGCGATTAGAACAGAAGGCAAGAGCTGGACTTCTTCAGCAAGATATCCAGGATGTCCTTAGCCCGGACACAGACGCCTTCGTGAGCGTGTGGGATAGAATGTATGGTAGCCTACTCCGCTTTGGGCATCTGTATAAGAACTGGTGCCACGATTCACTACTTTGAGGCAAAAGCAGAACTGATGTCGGGCTTGCTTGTTCCCCCTTAGCTGCACCGAATGATTCACGCAACATAAGTTCGGCGTCTCCCCAAAATTGGAATTTCTCATGTTGACCTGCATAATTCAAATTAATAAATGTTTTGTTCGTGTATGTGTATATAAAGAAATGTACAAATGACTATAGCCTGTGCCTGGGGTAGAGCGCATCTCATCTTATCTGTTCATGTTCAGTTGGCTATAAGGCCTCTTGACTCAAGTCCAGTGACGCTGTGAACATTGTCGTCGATGATGGTGTGACTTGTGAGTTCAACAATATTAGCTTCAACTGCCTTATGAACTTGCCAACTAATGGGCTCTAGTTTGTTTGCTGGTTAGAATATGTTATGTGATGTTGCAGTGCCAGTGCTGCAAAACTGCAAGTCATGTTGCCGGTGGAAAGGTAGAAGGATGCTATACGTGAAGAGACGAGAACCAACCTAGGCGCCTAATTCAGAGACTCGAGAGTTGCACAAAACCGCCTGATCTCAATAAAACTCCTTTTATGGAGTATAGATTGCAAAATTCTCTATCAAATTTCCAAAAGTGGTCTCCACCCCTAATTTATTTTGGGATGCTCTAAATCTAGCCCTTTACCCTTCCTCGAGGACGTGAAGGATATTTTTGAGTGCACTAGATAATCTTTTAGGAGTTTTTTTTAGAAATAGAGGGTAGAAATCCCCATCTGATCATGACCTCACTTTAGGAAAAGATTGATCAAGTTTATTAAAAAAACCTAACCGAAACCCTCAACAACCCATAGGCCAATATTCTCCTAGGAGTGGATGGAGGGAAATTTCCATCAACTGCCTCACCATGAGTGCCCCTGGTTTCACTGTTACTGCCCAGAATCGATCTCCAACACCCGCATAGCTGCTGTTGCCATCCTGCCGCCGACACTGCTTTCCCCCACCCCTTCCTTCCCTCTCCTCCCGACCATCATAACCCTTCTCACACCGCCGGACGGCACGAGCCCCCAGCTGTGGCGGGCAACCCTAGGCCTCGACACGTGAGGTGCTTGAGTGGCCAACAGTGGATGCATTGGAGAGGGTCTGGGTGTCATGCTGCATGCCGCCGCCTATGTCAAACGACGGTGGAGAGCCAAGCGACCCAAGCATGACCTCAAGTGTTGGCACTTGCCTACTCGGTAACATTGGAGGTGTCGAGCCGGAGGTCCTAGCGGCTAACAGGAGGAGCCTGCAAGGCACACGACGACTGTGACACCCCTGGCCGCAGGAGGCGGCGGTAGTGTCGTGTAGTGTCGTGTGGTTAGAGGCCGTATCCTTGGAGGAGGTAGGCGGCGGCGAGAGGATCCATGTCGGGGAGAGCGCGGCGGGTCCTACATTAGGGCTTGTTCGGTCAATGCCCCTCAATCCCCTACAAACCTCTTCAACCTCTGCCTAACCGAACAAGCCCCATTTTTAATAGGAAGGCCTACATGACTAGCTTTATTAAAAATCAAACCACAGTTACATCGTTCGTTCGTTAATAATTTAATGTTAAAATCCGGGGGTAAATCAAACCAAACCAAGGGCTGGTTCTCACGACCCTATTCAACTAGCACATGAGATACTACATTAGACTCCCTATTACAAAAATTGACACAAGACTTCCCGAACTCACTTAACTCCCGACAACAAGCATCTAATATAAGGGTTGTCACCATAGAATACTCATCCTGGTTAAGAGCTTGAACCACCGTGATATTATCCATGCACACAAAAATCATTGCACCCCATCCAGTTAGCCAGCTTCATACCTTCACACAACGTCACGGCCTCAGCTGATACAACATTAGGGACATGGTCAACTTTTGCAGTTGCCGTTGCCAAGAAGAATCCTGCGTGATCATGAACCTCTGTGCCAGAAGAACCTGAAAAATCTGCCTATGAAAAAAAATAAGCATTGACATTAACGATAGTCCGGCCAGCTAGAGCCTTCCTGAACAAGCCCTTAGTGAGGGGATTAACCGAACAAGGAGTTAGGAGAGATGGAGGGGAAGACAAATATTTTTTCCGCTGCTGGGTTTGCACGTTAGCTGTAGAGCATCTAAAAATCATTAGCAGTTTTGCTAAGTCTTAGTCGAGTGAGACTTCGTTATATCTCAACCGATGCTATATTCCTTTGATCTTGCATAGATTTATACTCTCTCCTGTTCTTTTTACTTTGCATATAAGAATTATCTGAAGTCAACTTTGTAAAGTTTGATCATATTTATATGAAAAAATATTAACATCTACAATGCTAAATTTATACAATATGGAAACTTAAGTCATGATGCATCTAATGATGTTGATTTGACATTCTGAATGTTTGTATTTTTCTAGAAATTTGGTCAAAATTTATCAGGTTTGATTTCAGACAAATCTTATATACGAACTAAAAAGGGCCGAAGGGAGTACAAATTATGTTTGCTGTTTTTTCTTCTTCTTCTTCTTATATACTATGTCACTTGACTAAAATTTGGTTAAATCTCAGTCGACTGAGGGGCAAGTAGTGGCTGAAACCCAGCTCGATGCACCCACGCAAGAAAACACAGCAAAATATTTCAAAAAAAAAAGCCGAAACCTTGTGGAAATGACTATGAACAAATGTTAGAAGTACTTGCAAAGTTTTGTGGACAAATGACATCCGAGGAGCATTGTACACTTTTCTTTCACAAATTTTGCTCAAAAGTGCACATATATTTTGAGTAATTTTGTTTTTTTATACAGAGCTTCTCGAATGTCATTTGATCACCAAACTATGCAAACACTTCTAACATTTGTTCATAATTATTCCCACAAAGTTTCAGTTTTTTTAAATGATTTACTATATTTTCTTGTGTGGGTGTAGTGTGGGTGCACCGAGCTAGGTGTAGAATACCACTCTCATCGACTGAGATCTAAACACACCCAATTATTAGAGCACAGTCAGAAACAATTTTTGAGGCTGCCCTTTCAGAGTATCTCCCAGAGTAGCTCTTGACAGCAACGTAAACTGATCTTACCCTATCATGTAGAGTGCGGTCTATTTTCTGAAAAGTGTATAGAGTGTGGTCTGACGCAGCGTTGCGTCTCCAAGTCAAGGTCTCCACAAAGTAAAGCCATCCATATAAAAGCATCCAAGCCGGAGCTGTGAGCATCTACCTAGCTAGTACTGCAGATTTCCTTACACGGAGGCGGGGCAAACGGGAAGGGGAGGATGAGTGCGCGAGCACCGCCGCCGCCGACCATGCCGGAGTCCGACTGGGCGGTCAGGCGGATCCGCAAGGAGCTGAAGCTGCTCTGGCTCGACCCCCCGGCGTTCTGCCGGCCCGGCCCGGCGCCCGTGACGGACCCGTTCCACTGGGAGGTGGTCATCGACGGGCCCGACGGCAGCCCCTACTCCGGCGGCACGTTCCCCGTTGACGTCGCCATCCCCAAGAAGTACCCCATGAAGCCCATCAAGCTCACCTTCAAAACCAAGGTACGTGCGCGCGTGCGTGCTCCGCGTGGCAACAGAGGAGATTGATCGCGCATGCGGTACGTCGTTTGATCCCTTCCCATACCCGTCGTGATCTCTCCGCGTGCATGCGCTGCAGGTGTACCATCCGAACATCGGGCCGGAGGGGAGGATGGCCGTGGACATCTTCGGCGAGTGGTGGAGCCCGGCGATCACGATAAGCACGGCCCTCCTGTCCGTCGTCTCCGTCCTCTACGACCCCGTGCTGGATCTCCCCGTCCGCCGCGACGCCGCCCTGCAGTACAGGCACGAGCGGGGTCTCTTCGAGCAGAAAGCCAGGCGCTGGACCCGCAGATACGCCTCGGCGCCGGTCGCCTCCTTCTGCCCGGCAGCGCCAGGGAAGGAGCTGCTGGAGGAGGCGGCGACAAGTGGGGCAGTGGCACGTCGTCGTTCTTGCGGGGCAGGCAAATGGCGTTTCTTCGCGGCTCGTCTCCTAGCCATCTAGAGCATGCGTTCGGCCGTTCACCGCGATGAAGTTCTTTCACCACAAGAACTACTAGTACTAATTTGGTCTAATATGTAATTTCGATAGAGTGGGTTGTCTTAATTAGTCATGTTCGGATGCTTATTGGCGTTGGTGCGAGCCTCGTTGCACCGCACTGAGGCGAGGTGTAGTGGTCGATGAATGCTCCTACGCAACTTCTGGAAACAGAAAGCATGGTATCTGTGCCTTTGTTCCGTGTTCTTATTGTACTAAGTTGTGTGCTGCCCTTTGTATGATCTAGTAGTTTTTTTTTGCAGGGTATGATCTAGTAGTTGATGGTGACAGGTTTTGACGCTTTTCTTCAAAATTTTTTTTATCTTATACGACCACGTCGTACGCCTCGCTACGTGAGACCCATTCGGATTCACGACATGTGTCAGTACCTATCTCAAAGCACTAGTCCCCGATTAGACCCAGCCGAGCCTTAATTCTGACTAGTCAAGTAACTCAACATCAAGCAACAAAAGTAAATTATACTCTTTAAATATTTGATAGGATCTATGATGTTTCTGTCCAACACCCATCAGATTGGAGATAAACATCAATCTAAAAGAAGCTAGTTACTAAAATTTATTCTTGGTGCACAATACAAACACTAATGAGGTAATGCATACTACTTGCTAGCTACCACATTAGTGTTGGCTGGTAATGCATACTGTTAGGTTGATCTCTTCTCCGTTCAAACCCAACGGGTCGAACGGGCCCTTGCATCGCGCCCTGATCGTGGGCGCCCAACTAAATCATGGTTGGTGGGCCCTTGTCACCCGCGCTATATTAACAAAGGTGGGGGCCGGGACACGGGTCACGAGGTTAATCGCTGCAACAATTCCCACCTACAATCCCTACCGATCTAGGGTTAGCGCGGTGCTCACGGGAAGCACACCACCGCCGCCATCTCTCTGCCATCACCGGCCCCTACTTCACCATGGCCGGCACTGGATCGAGCTCATCTGGACAAGCAGAAGGTAGGTTCGCCGGAATGATCTAACCGACCCGATCCACATCACTCTATCAATGGTATCAGCCAGATCGGGTTAGAGTTTTTCGGTTGAAACGAAATCACAGAAAGAAATCCCCTCCCAAAAGAACCCTAGATAGGGCAAAGTTTCACCGGAGAAGGGCCTCGGGCCTCGCCGGCAAAGTGCGCTGCCGCAAGGCCGCGCCTGTTCCTCTCGATCCCCACACACATCGGTAAGCCGAGGTGCGGGGACGAAGAACTACCCCACATGGGGCAAAGAGCACCACCACCAAGCCGTTTAACGGCGGCGCGTTCACCCTCGTGGTGCTCGCGCACGCCGGCAAAGGGGTCAACGGGGGCACTGCGTCTGATGGCGCCGAACCTCTCGCATCTCTCGCATCTCTCTCTCTCTCTCTTTCTCTCTCTCTGCATGAAGGAGGCTGTGGTGGATGGGTGAGAGAAGGGGGAAGGGAAAAGGAGAGCACAATGATACGTCTCCGTCGTATCTACTTTTCCAAACACTTTTGCCCTTGTTTTGGACTCTAACTTGCATGATTTGAATGGAACTAACCCGGACTGACGCTGTTTTCAGCAGAATTGCCATGGTGTTATTTATGTGCAGAAACAGAAGTTCTCGGAATGACCTGAAACTTCACGGAACGTCTATTTGAAAATAATAAAAAATCCTTGCAAAAGATGAAGACCAGGGGGCCCACACCCTAGCCACGAGGGTGGGGGCGCGCCTGCCCCCCTAGAGCGCGCCCCCTACCTCGTGCCCCCTGGAGCTCCTCCGACCTCAACCCCAACTCTATATATTTGCTTTCGGGGAGAAAAAAATCAGAGAGAAGGATTCATCGCGTTTTACGATACGGAGCTGCCGCCAAGCCCTAAAACCTCTCGGGAGGGCTGATTTAGAGTCCGTTCGGGGCTCCAGAGAGGGGAATCCGTCGCCATTGTCATTGAGGGAGTCCTGGATTAGGGGTCTCCGGACAGCCGGACTATATCCTTTGGCCGGACTGTTGGACTATGAAGATACAAGGTTGAAGACTTCGTCCCGTGTCCGGATGGGACTCTCCTTGGCGTGGAAGGCAAGCTAGGCAATACAGATGTGCATATCTCCTCCCTTGTAACCGACCTTGTGTAACCCTAGCCCCCTCCGGTGTCTATATAAACCAGAGGGTTTAGTTTGTAGGACAACATACTATCATACCATAGGCTAGTTTCTAGGGTTTAACCTCTACGATCTCGTGGCAAATCAACTCTTGTAATACTCATATCATTAAGAACAATCAAGCAGGACGTAGGGTATTACCTCCATCAAGAGGGCCCGGACCTGGGTAAACATCGTGTCCCCTGCCTCCTGTTACCATCCGCCTTACACGCATAGTTCGGGACCCCCTACCCGAGATCCGCCGGTTTTGACACCGACATTGGTGCTTTCATTGAGAGTTCCACTATGTCGTCACCATAAGGCTTGATGGCTCCTTCGATCATCGGTAGCGATGCGGTCTAGGGTGAGGTTTTCCTCCCCGGACAGATCTTTGTATTCGGCGGCTTCGCACTGCGGGCCAATTCGCTTGGCCATCTGGAGCACATCAAGAGCTACGCCCCTGGCCATCAGGTTAGATTCAGAAACTTGAACTACACGGCCGATATCTGCGGAGACTTGATCTTCGACGGATTCGAGCCCATGTCAGGTGTGCCGCACAGTCATGACGGGCATGCCATAACTCTACCGTCGGACAGTATTCGGGAGATCGCATCTGCAACTACTTCGGCCGTCAACCCGGAGCAAATCACGCCATCCGAGAGCGGAGGGATAGACCCCTCCACGGAGGCCGCGCTCTCAGCGGCGATAGAGCCGGATGCTGACTTCACCCCTTACGGGAGCCGTGTCACCGAACCACTGGATTCATCCCCGGCCACGGACTCTGAGCCGCTTACATCCGTGCCCGTCGAACCCGACTGGGCGCCGATCATGGAGTTCACCTCCACGGATATCTTTCAGCACTCACCTTTCAGCGATGTGCTAAATTCATTAAGGTGTCTCTCCCTGTCAGGAGAACCTTGGCCGAACTATGTCCGACTAGAATGGGATGCGGACGATGAAGAAATTCGCTGCCCACCCACCACCCACTTAGTAGCCACTGTCGACGATTTAACCGACATGCTTAACTTCGACTCCGAAGACATCGACGGCATGAACGAAGATGCAGGAGACGAACAGGAACCAGCACCCACAGGGCGCCGAACAACTACTTCATCACATGACATATACATGGTGGATACACCCAAAGAGGGCAATGGAGAAGAGACAGCGAAGGATGCCCCCTCCAAGCAACCCAAGCGCCGACGTCAGCGGCACCGCTCTAAGTCCCCCATAGCAAAAAAGCGATAACAGCGCAAGAGGAAATAACAGTCCAGTCGACTCTAGAAGAAACGATGACTGCACCGCCCCGGTGGCAGAGCACGATCAAGATGCAAACGGCGAACATAGTGCGGATCCGGCGTTCGAACACGGCGACGCCAAGGATAAACCTCATCAAACCCCGTCTGGGGAGGAAAACAGTCCAGACGAAGATGCACACATCATCCCGAAAACGCACTTGGAGCAAGAGAACCTCCGCAGAAGGCTTATTGCCACAGCGAGGAGCCTGAAGAAGCAGAAGCAAAGGCTTAAGGCCACACAAGATACGCTCAACAGCAGGTGGAACAAAGTGCTCGACAACGAAACAAAGTATGGTGGAAGTTACCATACAAATAGCTATCCAAAGCGCAAGCTATTACCTGAATTCGACCATGAGGCCTTAGAGCCCACACAGTCGAAAAATGATACGGCCAACCGGCCGCATCCACCACCATGTGACCGCGATAGAGCGGCTAACAAAGTCGCACATAACTCAACACATGATCTACGTGAGAACTTGCGCCAAAAATCCGGCGCGACCAGATCCATCTATGGATCTAGGAAGCGCACTCCAGCACAAAATCAAAACCGAATACTACAACCGTTCGAACACCATGGCATATCCCAATACAGGGGTGCCGCACACCCCCTATGTTTCACCAATGAGGTGCTAGATCACGAATTCCCAGAAGGATTCAAACCAGTGAACATAGAGGCGTACGACGGGACCACAGACCCTGGAGTCTGGATCGAGGACTTTATCCTCCATATTCATATGGCTCGCGGAGACGATATCCATGCCATTAAATACTTGCCCCTCAAGCTTAAAGGGCCAGCTCGGCACTGGCTGAAAAGCCTCCCCGAAAACTCAATTGGAAGTTGGGAGGAGCTCGAGGATGCATTTCGGGCTAATTTTAAGGGACTTATGTCGGACCTCCGGATGCAGACGATTTAAGTCATATAATCCAACAGTTCGGAGAGTCCGCCCGAAAGCTTTGGAACAGGTTCCTCTCCAAGAAGAACTAAATCGTCGACTGTCTGGACGCCGAAGCCTCAGCAGCTTTTAAACACAGTGTCCGAGACAAATGGCTTGCCAGACACCTCGGCCAAGAAAAACCGAGAACAATGGCAGCCCTAACAAGCCTCATGACCCGCTTTTGCGTGGGCGAAGACAACTGGTTGGCCCGTAGCAGCACCAGCGACCCAAGCACATCCGAAGCCAGGGATGGCAATGGAAAACCACGACGCAACAAAAACAAGCATCGAAATAAAGAAGGTAGCCCAGATAATACGGCGGTAAACACCGGATTCAGGGGCTCTCGATCAGGTCAGCGGAAAAAGCCTTTCAAAGGCAACAGAGAAGGACCATCTGGCCTAAACAAGATTCTTGACAAGCTCTTTCAGATTCACGGCACCCCGACAAACCTGCAAATCACACCCACAGAGAATGTTGGGTCTTCAAGCAGGCCGGTAAGCTAAACGCCGAACACAAAGGGGAAGAGACACCAAGACAAGACGAGGATGAACCTCGACAGCAAAGTACCGGAGGACAGAAAAAGTTCCCCCCAGAGGTTAAACGGTAAACGTGATCCATGTGACGAAGAGGAGAAGCAAGCATGCACTCCGAGACACACGCGCCATAGAGCCCGTCACCCCTAGGTTCAACCCTTGGTTGGCCTGCCCGATCACTTTTGATCGTAGGGATCACGTGACAAGTATCTGGCACGAAGGACTGGCGGCCTTGGTGTTAGACCCAATAATAAATGAGTACCATTTCACACGAGTCCTCATGGACGGCGGCAGTGATCTAAATCTGATATATCAGGACACAGTTCGCAAAATGGGGATAGACTCGACACAAATAAGCCACAGTAATACTACCTTCAAGGGAGTAATACCAGGCCAAGAGGCCCGCTGTACAGGCTCTCTACTGCTAGAGGTTGTATTCGGTTCTCCCGATAACTTCCGAAGCGAAAGGTTAACTTTCCACGTCGCTCCATTCCGAAGTGGCTATCAAGCACTACTCGGAAGAACGGCTTTTGCTCGTTTTAATGCAATACCGCATTATGATTTTCTCAAGATTAAGATGCCCGGTCCACGTGGCATCATCACAGTTAGCGGAAATACCGAACGTTTTTTACGTGCGGAAGAGGATGCGGCGGCTTTAACAGTCGCGAACTAGATGGCCTCACCAACCAGAAAAAAATGACAGGTCGTCAAGACCACTGACATGGTTAGACGAGTCCGGCGCTCCACCACATATACATCAGATCGGTTTGATGATCAAACCCTCATAGACGATACCAGGGGCTTCCCGCATGTAATCAGAGCCAGCCCGGCTCAACTCGACTTCTCTTGAATTTTGATAGTTCATTGATAATAACCAATTCTTTTTTTGGCACAACAACTTTCACCTAAGTTCTTTCCTTTTACAGATGAAAATCGTGCTACACCCGTCCAAGACATGGCACAACGGAGATACAGGCGCAGACGTGCAGCAGGGACCCGCCCAAAGGTTTCTTTTTAGATTAAGACCCCGCGTAAACCTTTTTTTACTGTCTTTTGTTGCTCACATCCTCCGGATACTCCACACAACCAAGAAGGATGCTGACGTTATTGGCATGTGGCCACGTCAGGATATTACACGTACCTGGACACATGGGGTTTATTATTAAGGGCATTGTTTAGCCCGGTATATGTTATAAAGACCGAACACCTCAGGGAGTGTTCGGCGTCGCAAGTTTGGCCCTATATGCATCAGCTCTGAATCATGTCTTTGGTCAAATGTTGGGTTTGCCCGGCTCCCACGTTTTGGTACCTTACGTTCCGTTATATCGGCTAAGGTAGCACTGGAAGAACTACTACGATTGTGCCCTGGTTCATCTGGATGAGCACCTCAGTAGAGAAAGCCGAAACTGACTGTCATGATATAGCGAGAGACTGGTCAACCACTCGATGACTCAGCGGAATCTTCGGGATTCCTCCGCATTAACGAAGGGCCGTTTCCCGGTCATGTACGTATGCGCCCCGTATTCGGACGAGCGCAGAGTACCAGGGGCTATATAGTAGCCCCACCGTCAAACTCCTATGGCTAAGTGAAAGTGTTAAGCAATATAGTTCGATTGCCTCGTTCGCTGCGCTACCACCTCCTTAATGGACCAAGACGTTGGATCAAGTGTGGATTCACGTTTTCTGCGAACACCCCTACATTATATGCGTGGGGGAGGAAGCCGATGACTGCAAACTTTTAGGTTATATACATATATACATAAACGGCCGCACAGGAGGCATCATAGTACTTTTGGGCAAAAGTATAAATACAGCCTTGATAACTCAATAAAACATTGTTTTTACAATGGAAGTACATGTCACTAGAACATAATATTCTTCGAGCACTGAGCCTCTATCGAACGAGCGCCTTCTAGAACTTCTTCAAAGTAGTGCTCGGCAGCCACTCGGCCTACGGCCGAACCCTGTGTCGCAACAGTGGTGGCCTCCATCTCCGCCCAGTATGTCTTGACATGGGCAAAGGCCATCCGTGCACCCTCTATGCACACCAATCTCTTCATAGCATTGATGTGCGGCACAGCACCAAGGAATTGTTGCACTAAACTAAAATAGCTATTCGGCCTTGGCCTTCCCGGCCACAGATTATCCACAACGGACCTCATGGCAAGTTCGGACAACCTATGGAGCTCGGCCCACTCGGCCATTCGCTCATTCAACAACAGCGGATGGACTGGAGCATGAAACTGTGACCGGAACAGCTTTTCCACTTTGTGATATTTCTGATCCTTGAAGTACTCGTCCGCATCAGCAGCACTTGCAGCCAAATCCACGTAGGCGTCTGCAGAACTCCATAGTCGGTCAAGAGGAGCATACTTCGGATCTCTGAATTTAGTCCGCAACAAGAAGGGCTTCCCAGACACGATATCTGCAGCTTGATGCAGCTCCTCCTTCGTCGCTCTAATTTTGGAGCGGGCTTCCTTGGCAGCTACCAGGGCCTTCTCCAGGTCCGTCGCCCTCGCTCGGCTTTCTTCTTCAAGAAGCTGGTAATGGTCAGCGGCATCTTTTAACTCTACATCCATTTTGGCCATTCTTTCCTTGCTCTCGCAATGCGTGACCTGTTCGACCCTCAACTCTTCGGCCGCCTTTAGAGCGGCCGCATTGCTACTCCTTGCTTGTTCCTTGGCTCGGGCAAGCTCCGCCCGAAGGGTCTCCATGGTGGCAGCTCCATCTGCAGTCACAACATATTAAAGATACTGGCATCATGCTCCTCTTATTATGTGACAATCACCAGAGAAATCACTTACCCTGTGCCTCGTCAAGACGCTGGTTGACAAGCATGATATCGGCATCGGCCGCATCAAGTTGCCGCTTTAGCTCGGTAAACCCATCAGTTCGGCTAGCCACCGAAGCCTCAGCCGCCTGCACATAAAGGCAGTCGGGTTATTACCTAGGAATATGATCCTCGGGTTGCCGCCGTTCTCGACGACAACCAGAGTCTCAGGGGCTACTATCTGCATAGGGCACGCCTACCGTGTGCGGTACTATCAAAAACATACACTATTTCACGTACCTCAAAGCCTTTCGCAGACTCATAAAGGCTTCATGCAATCCGTTTTCAGTGGATGAAATCCTTTCAATTACCGTACCCATCAGCGTATGATGCGCCTCCGAGATGGCCGCTTGCCCCAGAAGATCCTTCAGTGCGTCCGACCGCACACTGTACGGTTCTGGACCCTTGCTGCCGCTCTCCTTAGGAGCTGGATACTAGGGATTCCGGGTAGCCAAAGGGTTATCCTCTAGCCTTGGCGGATCCGGAGATACCCTCCGCGACGACACTTCAGGGTCGCCCGCCTCATAAGTGTTGGGGAACGTTGCAGAAAACAAAAAATTTCCCTCGTTTCACCAAGATCCATCTAGGAGTTCATCTAGCAACGAGTGATCGGATTGCATCTACATACCTTTGTAGATCACGCGCGGAAGCGTTCAAAGAACGGGGATGAGGAAGGCGTACTCAACGTGATCCAAATCACTGATGACCAGTGCCGAACGGACGGCACCTTCGCGTTCAACACACGTACGGGACGGGAGACGTCTCCTCCTTCTTGATCCAGCAAGGGGAAGGAGAGGTTGGTGAAGATCTAGCAGCACGACGGCATGGTGGTGGATGCAGGGCGTCACAGTAGCAGGGCTTCGCCTATGCTACAAGAGGGAGACGTAACAGGGAGAGAGGGAGGCGCCAGGGGCTGGTGTATGAAGTCCCTCCTCTCCCTCACTATATATAGGGGTGCCAAGGGGGGGGCGCCGGCCCTAGTAGATGGAATCTACTAGGGGGGGCGGCGGCCAAGGGTGGGGGGCCTGCCCCCCAAGCAAGGGGGCGCCCCCTCTAGGGTTCCCCCCCCCCAACCCTAGGCGCATGGGCCCTTGGGGGGGTGGCGCCCCAGCCCACTTTGGGCTGGGTTCCCTCCCACTTCAGCCCATGGGGCCCCCCGGGATGGGTGGCCCCACACGGTGGACCCCCGGGACCCTTCCGGTGGTCCCGGTACAATACCGGTGACCCCGAAACTTGTCCCGATGGCCGAAACAACACTTCCTATATATAATTCTTTACCTCCGAACCATTCCGGAACTCCTCGTGACGTCTGGGATCTCATCCGGGACTCCGAACAATATTCGGGTTACTGCATATACATATCTTCTCAACCCTAGCGTCACCGAACCTTAAGTGTGTAGACCCTACGGGTTCGGGAGACAAGCAGACATGACCGAGACGACTCTCCGGTCAATAACCAACAGCGGGATCTGGATACCCATGTTGGCTCCCACATGCTCCACGATGATCTCATCGGATGAACCACGATGTCGAGGATTCAATCAACCCCGCATGCAATTCCCTTTGTCAATCGATATGTTACTTGCCCGAGATTCGATCGTCGGTATCCTAATACCTCGTTCAATCTCGTTACCGGCAAGTCACTTTACTCGTACCGTAATGCATGATCCCGTGACCAGACACTTGGTCACTTTGAGCTCATTATGATGATGCATTACCGAGTGGGCCCAGTGATACCTCTCCGTCATACGGAGTGACAAATCCCAGTCTTGATCCATGTCAACCCAACAGACACTTTCGGAGATACCCGTAGTCTACCTTTATAGTCACCCAGTTACGTTGTGACGTTTGGTATACCCAAAGCACTCCTACGGTATCCGGGAGTTACACGATCTCATGGTCTAAGGAAAAGATACTTTGACATTGGAAAACTCTAGCAAACGAACTATACGATCTTGTGCTATGTTTAGGATTGGGTCTTGTCCATCACATCATTCTCCTAATGATGTGATCTCGTTATCAATGACATCCAATGTCCATAGTCAGGAAACCATGACTATCCGTTGATCAACGAGCTAGACAACTAGAGGCTTACTAGGGACATGTTGGTGTCTGTTATTCACACATGTATTACGATTTCCGGATAACACAATTATAGCATGAATAAAGACAATTATCATGAATAAGGAAATATAATAATAATGCTTTTATTATTGCCTCTAGGGCATATTTCCAACAGTCTCCCACTTGCACTAGAGTCAATAATCTAGTTACATTGTGATGAATCGAACACCCATGGAATTCTGGTGTTGATCATGTTTTGCTCTAGGGAGAGGTTTAGTCAACGGATCCGCTACATTCAGGTCCGTATGTACTTTACAAATCTCTATGTCTCCATCTTGAACATTTTCACGAATGGAGTTGAAGCGACGCTTGATGTGCCTTGTCTTCTTGTGAAACATGGGCTCCTTGGCAAGAGCAATAGCTCCAGTGTTGTCACAGAAGAGCTTGATCGGCCCCGACGCATTGGGTATGACTCCTAGGTCGGTGATGAACTCCTTCACCCATATTGCTTCATGTGCTGCCTCCGAGGCTGCCATGTACTCCGCTTCACATGTAGATCCTGCCACGACGCTTTGCTTGCAACTGCACCAGCTTACTGCCCCACCATTCAAAATATACACGTATCCGGTTTGTGACTTAGAGTCATCCAGATCTTTGTCGAAGCTAGCGTCGACGTAACCCTTTACGACGAGCTCTTCGTCACCTCCATAAACGAGAAACATTTCCTTAGTCCTTTTCAGGTACTTCAGGATATTCTTGAACGCTGTCCAGTGTTCCTTGCCGGGATTACTTTGGTACCTTCCTACCAAACTTACGGCAAGGTTTACATCAGGTCTGGTACACAGCATGGCATACATAATAGAACCTATGGCTGATGCATAGGGGATGACGCTCATCTCTTCTATATCTTCTGCCGTGGTCGGACATTGAGCTGAGCTCAATTTCATACCTTGTAACACAGGCAAGAACCCCTTCTTAGATTGATCCATATTGAACTTCTTCAATATCTTATCAAGGTATGTGCTTTGTGAAAGACCTATGAGGCGTCTTGATCTATCTCTATAGATTTTGATGCCTAATATATAAGCAGCTTCTCCAAGGTCCTTCATTGAAAAACTCTTATTCAAGTAGGCCTTGATGCTGTCCAAGAGTTCTATATCATTTCCCATCAATAGTATGTCATCTACATATAATATGAGAAATGCTACAGAGCTCCCACTCACTTTCTTGTAAACGCAGGCTTCTCCATAAGTCTGTGTAAACCCAAACGCTTTGATCATCTCATCAAAGCGAATGTTCCAACTCCGAGATGCTTGCACCAGCCCATAAATCGAGCGTTGGAGCTTGCACACCTTGTCAGCATTCTTAGGATCGACAAAACCTTCCGGCTGCATCATATACAATTCTTCCTTAAGGAAACCATTAAGGAATGCCGTTTTGACGTCCATTTGCCATATCTCATAGTCGTAGAATGCGGCAATTGCTAACATGATTCGGACGGACTTTAGCTTCGCTACCGGTGAGAAAGTCTCATCGTAGTCAACCCCTTGAACTTGTCGATAACCCTTAGCGACAAGTCGAGCTTTATAGATGGTCACATTACCATCCGCGTTTGTCTTCTTCTTAAAGATCCATTTATTTTCTATGGCTCGCCGTTCAACGGGCAAGTCAGTCAAAGTCCATACTTCATTTTCATACATGGATCCTATCTCGGATTTCATGGCTTCTAGCCATTTGTCGGAATCCGGGCCCGCCATCGCTTCTTCATAGTTCGAAGGTTCACCGTTGTCTAACAACATGATTTCCAAGACAGGGTTGCCGTACCACTCTGGTGCGGAACGTGTCCTTGTGGACCTTCGAATTTCAGTAGGAGCTTGATCAGAAGTATCTTGATCATTATCATTAACTTCCTCTCTAGTCGGTGTAGGCACCTCAGGAACATTTTCTTGAGTTGCGCCATTTTCTGGTTCAAGAGGTAATACTTCATCAAGCTCTACTTTCCTCCCACTTACTTCTTTTGAGAGAAACTCTTTCTCTAGAAAGGACCCATTCTTGGCAACAAAGATCTTGCCTTCGGATCTGAGGTAGAAGGTGTACCCAATAGTTTCTTTTTGGGTATCCTATGAAGACGCATTTTTCCGACTTGGGTTCGAGCTTTTCAGGTTGAAGTTTCTTGACATAAGCATCGCATCCCCAAACTTTTAGAAACGACAGCTTAGGTTTCTTCCCAAACCATAATTCATACGGTGTCGTCTCAACGGATTTCGACGGAGCCCTATTTAAAGTGAATGCGGCAGTCTCTAAAGCATAGCCCCAAAAGGATAGCGGTAAATCGGTAAGAGACATCATAGATCGCACCATATCTAATAGAGTGCGATTACGACGTTCAGACACACCGTTACGCTGAGGTGTTCCAGGCGGCGTGAGTTGTGAAACTATTCCACATTTTCTTAAGTGTGTGCCAAGCTCGTGACTCAAGTATTCTACTCCACGATCTGATCGTAGAAACTTGATTTTCCTGTCACGTTGATTTTCAACCTCACTCTGAAATTCCTTGAACTTTTCAAAGGTTTCAGACTTGTGTTTCATTAAGTAGACATACCCATATCTACTCAAGTCATCAGTGAGGGTGAGAACATAACGATAGCCACCGCGAGCCTCAACACTCGTTGGACCGCACACATCAGTATGTATGATTTCCAATAAGTTGGTTGCTCGCTCCATTGTTCCTGAGAACGGAGTCTTGGTCATTTTACCCATGAGGCATGGTTCGCATGTGTCAAATGATTCATAATCAAGAGACTCTAAAAGTCCATCTGCATGGAGCTTCTTCATGCGTTTGACACCTATGTGACCAAGGCGGCAGTGCCACAAGTATGTGGGACTATCATTATCAATCTTACATCTTTTGGTACTCACACTATGAATATGTGTAGCAATACGCTCGAGATTCATTAAGAATAAACCATTTACCATAGGAGCATGACCATAAAACATATCTCTCATAGTATTCTCAGATTTAAATGAGTAGCCATCTCGAATTAAACGAGATCCCGATACAATGTTCATGCTCAAAGCTGGCACTAAATAACAATTATTGAGGTTTAAAACTAATCCCGTAGGTAAATGTAGAGGCAGCGTGCCGACGGCGATCACATCGACCTTGGAACCATTCCCGACGCGCATCGTCACCTCGTCCTTCGCCAGTCTCCGTTTATTCCGCAGCTCCTGTTGTGAGTTACAAATATGAGCAACGGCACCGGTATCAAATACCCAGGAGTCACTACGAGTACTGGTAAGGTACACATCAATTACATGTATATCAAATATACCTTTTGTTTTGCCGGCCTTCTTATCTGCTAAGTACTTAGGGCAGTTCCGCTTCCAGTGACCGCTTCCCTTGCAATAAAAGCACTCAGTCTCGGGCTTGGGTCCATTCTTTGGCTTCTTCTCGGCAGCTTGCTTGCCGGGCGCGGCAACCTCCTTGCCGTCCTTCTTGAAGTTCTTTTTACCCTTGCCTTTCTTGAACTTAGTGGTTTTATTGACCATCAACACTTGATGTTCCTTCTTGACTTCTACCTCCGCTGATTTCAGCATTGAGAACAACTCAGGAATGGTCTTTTGCATCCCCTGCATGTTGAAGTTCATCACAAAGCTCTTGTAGCTTGGTGGAAGCGACTGGAGGATTCTGTCAATGACCGCATCATCCGGGAGATTAACTCCCAGCTGAGACAAGCGGTTATGTAACCCAGACATAGTGAGTATGTGCTCACTGACAGAACTATTTTCCTCCATCTTACAGCTAAAGAACTTATCGGAGACTTCATATCTCTCGATCCGGGCATGAGCTTGAAAAACCATTTTCAGCTCTTCGAACATCTCATATGCTCCATGTCTCTCAAAACACTTTTGGAGCCCCGGCTCTAAGCTGTAAAGCATGCCGCACTGAACGAGGGAGTAGTCGTCAACACGTGTCTGCCAAGCGTTCATAACGTCTTGGTTCTGTGGGACGGGAGCTTCACCTAGCGGTACTTGTAGGACATATTCTTTCTTGGCAGCTATGAGGATGATCCTCAGGTTCTGGACCCAGTCCGTATAGTTGCTGCCATCGTCTTTCAGCTTGGTTTTCTCTAGGAACGCGTTGAAGTTGAGGACTACGTTGGCCATTTGATCTACAAGACATATTGCAATGATTTTAGACTAAGTTCATGATAATTAAGTTCATCTAATCAAATTATTAATGAACTCCCACTTAGATTAGACATCCCTCTAGTCATGTAAGTATTACATGATCTGAGTTAACTAGACCGTGTCCGATCATCACGTGAGACGGACTAGTCAACGTCGGTGAACATCTTCATGTTATCGTATCTTCTATACGACTCATGCTCGACCTTTCGGTCTACTGTGTTCCGAGGCCATGTCTGTACATGCTTGGCTCGTCAAGTTAACCCTAAGTGTTTTGCATGTGTAAAACTGTCTTACACCCGTTGTATGTGAACGTAAGGATCTATCACACCCGATCATCACGGCATGCTTCGAAACGACGAACTTTAGCAACGGTGCACAGTTAGGGGAGAACACTTCTTGAAATTGTTATGAGGGATCATCTTATTTACTACCGTCGTTCTAAGTAAACAAGATGCAAAACATGATAAACATCACATGCAATCACATAATAAACGTGACATGATATGGCCAATATCACATAGCTCCTTTGGTCTCCATCTTGGGGCTCCATGATCATCTTGTCACCGGCTTGACACCATGATCTCCATCATCGTGTCTCCATGAAGTTGCTCGCCAACTATTACTTCTACTACTATGGCTAACGCATTTAGCAATAAAGTAAAGTAATTTACATGGCGTTTCTCAATGACACGCAGGTCATATAAAAGAATAAAGACAACTCCTATGGCTCCTGCCGGTTGTCATACTCATCGACATGCAAGTTGTGATTCCTATTACAATAGCATGAACATCTCATACATCACATATAGATCATTCATCATTCATCACAACTTTGGCCATATCATATCACAAACCACTTGCTGCAAAAACAAGTTAGACGTCCTCTAATTGTTGTTGCAAGTTTTACGTGGCTGAATTAGGGTTCTAGCAAGAACGTCTTCTTACCTACGTTAAAGCCACAACGTGATTTGTTAACTTCTATTTACCCTTCATAAGGACCCTGTTCATCAAATCCGCTCCAACTAAAGTGGGAGAGACAGACACCCGCCAGCCACCTTATGCAACTAGTGCATGTTAGTCGGTGGAACCGGTCTCACGTAAGCGTACGTGTAAGGTTGGTCCGGGCCACTTCATCCCACAATACCGCTGAAGCAAGAAAAGACTAGTAGTGGCAAGAAAGTTGACAAATCTACGCCCACAACAAATTGTGTTCTACTCGCGCAAGAAGAACTACGCATAGACCTAGCTCATGATGCCACTGTTGGGGAACATTGCAGAAAACAAAAATTTTCCTACTCGTTTCACCAAGATCCATCTAGGAGTTCATCTAGCAACGAGTGATCGGATTGCATCTACATACCTTTGTAGATCACGCGCGGAAGCGTTCAAAGAACGGGGATGAGGAAGGCGTACTCAACGTGATCCAAATCACCAATGACCAGCGCCGAACGGACGGCACCTCCGCGCTCAACACACGTACGGGACAGGAGACGTCTCCTCCTTCTTGATCCAGCAAGGGGAAGGAGAGGTTGGTGAAGATCCAGCAGCACGACGGCGTGGTGGTGGATGCAGGGCGTCACAGTAGCAGGGCTTCGCCTATGCTACAAGAGGGAGACGTAACAGGGAGAGAGGGAGGCGCCAGGGGCTGGTGTATGAAGTCCCTCCTCTCCCTCACTATATATAGGGGTGCCAAGGGGGGGGGGGGGCGCCGGCCCTAGTAGATGGAATCTACTAGGGGGGGCGGCGGCCAAGGGTGGGGGGCCTGCCCCCCAAGCAAGGGGGCGCCCCCTCTAGGGTTCCCCCCCAACCCTAGGCGCATGGGCCCTTGGGGGGGTGGCGCCCCAGCCCACTTTGGGCTGGGTTCCCTCCCACTTCAGCCCATGGGGCCCCCCGGGATGGGTGGCCCCACCCGGTGGACCCCCGGGACCCTTCCGGTGGTCCCGGTACAATACCGGTGACCCCGAAACTTGTCCCGATGGCCGAAACAGCACTTCCTATATATAATTCTTTACCTCCGGACCATTCCGGAACTCCTCGTGACGTCCGGGATCTCATCCGGGACTCCGAACAATATTCGGGTTACTGCATATACATATCTTCTCAACCCTAGCGTCACCGAACCTTAAGTGTGTAGACCCTACGGGTTCGGGAGACAAGCAGACATGACCGAGACGACTCTCCGGTCAATAACCAACAGCGGGATCTGGATACCCATGTTGGCTCCCACATGCTCCACGATGATCTCATCGGATGAACCACGATGTCGAGGATTCAATCAACCCCGCATGCAATTCCCTTTGTCAATCGATATGTTACTTGCCCGAGATTTGATCGTCGGTATCCTAATACCTCGTTCAATCTCGTTACCGGCAAGTCACTTTACTCGTACCGTAATGCATGATCCCATGACCAGACACTTGGTCACTTTGAGCTCATTATGATGATGCATTACTGAGTGGGCCGAGTGATACCTCTCCGTCATACGGAGTGACAAATCCCAGTCTTGATCCATGTCAACCCAACAGACACTTTCGGAGATACCCGTAGTCTACCTTTATAGTCACCCAGTTACGTTGTGACGTTTGGTATACCCAAAGCACTCCTACGGTATCCGGGAGTTACACGATCTCATGGTCTAAGGAAAAGATACTTTGACATTGGAAAACTCTAGCAAACGAACTATACGATCTTGTGCTATGTTTAGGATTGGGTCTTGTCCATCACATCATTCTCCTAATGATGTGATCTCGTTATCAATGACATCCAATGTCCATAGTCAGGAAACCATGACTATCCGTTGATCAACGAGCTAGTCAACTAGAGGCTTACTAGGGACATGTTGGTGTCTGTTATTCACACATGTATTACGATTTCCGGATAACACAATTATAGCATGAATAAAGACAATTATCATGAATAAGGAAATATAATAATAATGCTTTTATTATTGCCTCTAGGACATATTTCCAACAATAAGGCGGGGTGTCAGGGGGAGGCGTTTCGCTCTCCATCATCTCCGGAAGAAGATCCCCTGAAGACGAACTCTGTCGAGAAGGGCTACGATCCGGACTACAATTTTTAAGCATCGGTTATTGTCTTCGGAAGTAAGGTAGGATATTTTCACTATTAAGTACTTTTTGATTACTTACAGCTTGGTAGAGGGCTGATCCCCACGCGGGCATTGTGCGGCAAGAATACCCTCCAAGGCAGGACCCTCTGGCGAAGATTTCTTCTCCCGTTTGGAAACCTTAGTTTCCGGATCTTTAGAGTTAGTCCTCTTCCTTCCCCGGGGAGGGAGAATGTCAGATTCTTCCCCTAGTTATCCTCCCTCGTGGAGGCACTCATTCCCCCGGTTGGAATGAGTAGCGAGTGAGGCCCACTTTCACCCTCTTTATTCCCCCCTTCATCTTCCTTTGAGGGCACTAGATAAGGCACCGACTCGAGCATCTTGTCCAGTACCGGATTGTCCAAGCCCTCAGGAAAGGGGGCCGAACACCTGATCATCTTCGCCTTTGTTATCCAGTCCTGGTCAAAGAGTGACTCTTTAGAATGATGTGATGATAAATAAAAGGACAGTGTGTTCGGCCATGGGATTACTTACTTGGGTAGAAGGGCGGTTGCAGCTCAAACCCACATCCTCGGTGGTGTCCGGACACTCTATTTGGGGTCCGAAGAACGATTTGTACATCTCTTCGAGCGTCATGCCGAGGAAATGCTGAATAGCTCGCGGTCCTTCCAGGTTGAATTCCCACATACGGAGGGGCCGACGTTTGCAAGGTTGGACTCGACGAACTAGCATAACTTGCATTACCATAACCAGACTGAAATCTCTCTCAAAGAGATCTTGGATACGGCTCTGCAGTATTGGCACGTCCTTTGCTGGACCCCAGCTCAGCCCCATGCTGATCCATGACATCAGTTGCGATGGGGGGCCCAAGCGATAGGTGGGGGCGGCTACCCACTTGGCACTTAGGGGAGCTGTGATGTAAAACCACTCCCGCTACCACAATCTGGACACCTTTGGGAAGGAACCCTCTGGCCATGGAGCATCATCGATTTTGCTTATTAAGGCACCTCCGCACTCTGCGTGCCGCCCCTCGATCATCTTCGGCTCCACATCGAAGGTCTTGAGCCACATGCCAAAGTGAGGGGTAATGCGGAGGAAGGCCTCACATACGACAATAAATGACGAGATGTGAAGAAGGGAATCCAGGGCTAGATCATGGAAATCCAGCCCATAATAGAACATAAGACCCCTAACAAAGGGATCCAGAGCGAGGCCTAGTCCTCGGAGGAAGTGGGAGATGAACACGACACTCTCGGTGGGTTCGGGAGTAGGGATGACCTGCCCTCGGGGAGGCAACCTATGCGAAATTTCGGCGGTCAGATATCTGGCCTCTCTCAGCTTCTTGATGTCCTCCTCTATGACAGAGGAAGGCATCCACCAACCTTGAAGGTTGGATCCGGACATAGATGAAGGTCCAAAGTGCCTGACCTGAGCTTTGGGTGTTAGAACTCGAGGCGGGGGAAGGATTCGATTGAGCATGAGAGGGAAAAAAGAAAAGGCCTCGTCCTCTTTATAAAGAGGGTGAATATCGAGCATCCTCCTCGTGGCCGTTTTGGACTTGCCTAAGATCTAGGAGTCATACCAACAAGCACGGTTGGGTTACCCACGTCCATATTGATGAGAATCTTGTAATAAGGGGGACACGATCTCTGCTTTGACAAGACGTGACAGAAAACCGCCTCACAATATGCGCAGCGCTGGTTGAGAAAAACGGTTCAGATAAGGACCGGGTCGTGACGTGATGTTGTGCTGCCAAAACGTGTCAGCAGTTAGATTTATGGAAATATTATTCTCTCTACGGTGGGGTGTGGAACTTGTTTTGCAGAACCGGACACTATCCTTGTGTTCAAAAATCTTCCATGAAGTATTTGGAGAAGAACCCGCCTTGCAATGCCGTAGACAATACTGCGCGCCTGACTCATCGTCATTGAAGCCTGATTCAGGGGCTACTGAGGGAGTCCTGGATTAGGGGGTCTCCGGACAGCCGGACTATATCCTTTGGCCAGACTGTTGGACTATGAAGATACAAGGTTGAAGACTTCGTCCCGTGTCCGGATGGGACTCTCCTTGGCGTGGAAGGCAAGCTAGGCAATACGGATGTGCATATCTCCTCCCTTGTAACCGACCTTGTGTAACCCTAGCCCCCTCCGGTGTATATATATAAACCGGAGGGTTTAGTCCTTGCCGGTAAGCCTTGCAAGCATTGCAACTAATGAGTTAGTTGTGAAGATGATGTATTACGGAACGAGTAAAGAGACTTGCCGGTAACGAGATTGAACTCGGTATTGAGATACCGACGATCGAATCTCGGGCAAGTAACATACCGATGACAAAGGGAACAACGTATGTTGTTATGCGGTCTGACCGATAAAGATCTTCGTAGAATATGTAGGAGCCAATATGGGCATCCAGGTCCCGCTATTGGTTATTGACCGGAGACGTGTCTCGGTCATGTCTACATTGTTCTCGAACCCGTAGGGTCCGCACGCTTAAGGTTTCGATGACAGTTATATTATGAGTTTATGAGTTTTGATGTACCGAAGGAGTTCGGAGTCCTGGATGAGATCGGGGACATGACGAGGAGTCTCGAAATGATTGAGACGTAAAAATCGATATATTGGACGACTATATTCGGACATCGGAAAGGTTCCGAGTGATTCGAGTATTTTTCGGAGTACCGGAGAGTTACGGGAATTCGCCGGGAGAAGTATTGGGCCTTATTGGGCCATACGGGAAAGAGAGAGGGGCTGCCTAGGGCAGGCCGCGCGCCCCCCCAAGGCCTAGTCCGAATTGGACTAGGGGGAGGGGCTGCGCCCCTTCCTTGTTTCCTACTCCTACTACATGGAAGGACTCCTAGTTGGAATAGGAAAGGGGAATCCTACTCCCGGTGGGAGTAGGACTTCCCTAGGCGCGCCATAGAGAGGGCCGGCCCTCCCCTCCTCCACTCCTTTATATACGGGGGCAGGGGGCACCCCATAGACACACAATTTGATCCACGTGATCATATTCTTAGCCGTGTGCGGCGCCCCCTGCCACCATAGTCCTCGATAATATTGTAGCAGCTCTTAGGCGAAGCCCTGTGACAGTAGTACATCAAGATCGTCACCACGCCGTCGTGCTGACGGAACTCTTCCCCGACACTTTGCTGGATCGGAGTCCGGGGATCGTCATCGAGCTGAACGTGTGCTAGAACTCGGAGGTGCCGTAGTTTCGGTGCTTGATCGGTCGGGCCGTGGAGATGTACGACTACATCAACCAAACGCTTCCGTTGTCGATCTACAAGGGTACGTAGATCACACTCTCCCCTCTCGTTGCTATGCATCACCATGATCTTGCGTGTGCGTAGGAAAATTTTGAAATTACTACGTTCCCCAACAGTGGCATCCGAGCCTAGGTTTTATGTGTTGATGTTATATGCACGAGTAGAACACAAGTGAGTTGTGGGCGATATAAGTCATACTGCTTACCAGCATGTCATACTTTGGTTCGGCGGTATTGTTGGACGAAGCGGCCCGGACCGACATTACGTGTACGCTTACGCGAGACCGGTTCTCCCGACGTGCTTTGCACATAGGTGGCTTGCGGGTGACAGTTTCTCCAATTTTAGTTGAACCGAGTGTGGCTACGCCCGGTCCTTGCGAAGGTTAAAACAACACCAACTTGACAAACTATCATTGTGGTTTTGATGCGTAGGTAAGATTGGTTCCTGCTTAAGTCCATAGCAGCCACGTAAAACTTGCAACAACAAAGTAGAGGACATCTAACTTGTTTTTGCACGGCATGTTGTGATGTGATATGGTCAAGACATGATGCTAAATTTTATTGTATGAGATGATCATGTTTTGTAACCGAGTTATCGGCAACTGGCAGGAGCCATATGGTTGTCGCTTTATTGTATGCAATGCAATCACGCTGTAATGCTTTACTTTATCACTAAGCGGTAGCGATAGTCGTGGAAGCATAAGATTGGCGAGATGACAACGATGCAACGATGGAGATCAAGGTGTCGCGCCGGTGACGATGGTGATCACGACGGTGCTTCGGAGATGGAGATCACAAGCACAAGATGATGTCCATATCATATCACTTATATTGATTGCATGTGATGTTTATCTTTTATGAATCTTATCTTGCTTTGATTGACGGTAGCATTATAAGATGATCTCTCACTAATTATCAAGAAGTGTTCTCCCTGAGTATGCACCGTTGCGAAAGTTCTTCGTGCTGAGACACCACGTGATGATCGGGTGTGATAGGCTCTACGTTCAAATACAACGGGTGCAAAACAGTTGCACACGTGGAATACTCAGGTTATACTTGACGAGCCAAGCATATACAGATATGGCCTTGGAACACGGAGACCGAAAGGTCGAGCATGAATCATATAGTAGATATGATCAACATAGTGATGTTCACCAATGAAACTACTCCATCTCACTTGATGATCGGACATGGTTTAGTTGATTTGGATCACGTAATCACTTAGAGGATTAGAGGGATGTCTATCTAAGTGGGAGTTCTTAAGTAATATGATTAATTGAACTTAAATTTATTATGAACTTAGTCCTGGTAGTATTTTGCAAATCATGTTGTAGATCAATAGCTCGCGTTGTTGCTTCCCTGTGTTTATTTTGATATGTTCCTAGAGAAAATTGTGTTGAAAGATGTTAGTAGCAATGATATGGATTGGATCCGTGATCTGAGGTTTATCCTCATTGCTGCACAGAAGAATTATGTCCTTGATGCACCGCTAGGTGACGGGCCTATTGCAGGAGCAGATGCAGACGTTATGAACGTTTGGCTAGCTCAATATGATGACTACTTGATAGTTTAGTGCACCATGCTTAACAGCTTAGAATCGGGACTTCAAAGACGTTTTGAACGTCATGGACCATATGAGATGTTCCAGGAGTTGAAGTTAATATTTCAAGCAAATACCCGAGTTGAGAGATATGAAGTCTCCAACAAGTTCTATAGCTAAAAGATGGAGGAGAATCACTCAACTAGTGAGCATGTGCCCAGATTGTCTGAGTACTACAATCGCTTGAATCAAGTGGGAGTTAATCTTCCAGATAAGATAGTGATTGACAGAATTCTCTAGTCACCATCACCAAGTTAGTAGAACTTCGTGATGAACTATGATATGCAAGGGATAACGGAAACGATTCCCAAGCTCTTTGTAATGCGGAAATTGATGAAAGTAGAAATCGAGAAAAACATCAAGTGTTGATGGTAGACAAGACCACTAGTTTCAAGAAAAGGGCAGAGGGAAGAAGGGGAACTTCAAAAAGAACAGCAAGCAAGTTGCTGCTCAAGTGAAGAAGCCCAAGTCTAATCCTAAGCCTGAGACTAAGTGCTTCTACTGCAAAGGGACTGGTCACTGGAAGCGGAACTACCCCAAGTGATTGGCGGATAAGGAGGATGGCAAAGTGAACATAAGTATATTTGATATACATGTTATTGATGTGTACTTTACTAGTGTTTATAGCAACCCCTCAGTATTTGATACTAGTTCAGTTGCTAAGATTAGTAACTCGAAACGGGAGTTGCAGAATAAACAGAGACTAGTTAAGGGTGAAGTGACGATGTGTGTTGGAAGTGGTTCCAAGATTGACATGATCATCATCGCACACTCCCTATACTTTCGGGATTAGTGTTGAACCTAAATAAGTGTTATTTGGTGCTTGCGTTGAGCATAAATATGATTTGATCATGTTTATTGCAATATGGTTATTCATTTAAGTAAGAGAATAAATTGTTGTTCTGTTTACATGAATAAAACCTTATATGGTTACACACCCAATGAAAATGGTTCGTTGGATCTCGATCGTAGTAATACACATATTCATGATATTGAAGCCAAAAGAAGCAAAGTTAATAATGATAGTGCAACTTATTTGTGGCACTGCCGTTTAGGTCATATTGGTGTAAAGCGCATGAAGAAACTCCATGCTGATGGGATTTTGGAATCACTTGATTATGAATCAGTTGATGCTGACGAACCATGCCTCATGGGCAAAGATGACTAAGACTCCATTCTCCGGAACAATGGAGCGAGCGACAGTTTTGTTGGAAATCATACATACTGATGTATGTGGTCCGATGAATAGGCTCGTGGTAGGTATCATTATTTTCTAATCTTCATAGATGATTTGACCAGATATGGGTATATCTACTTGATGAAACATAAGTCTGAAACATTTGAAAAGTTCAAAGAATTTCAGAGTGAAGTGGAAAATCATCGTGACAAGAAAATAAAAGTTTCTACGATATGATCGCAGAGGTAAAATATTTGAGTTACGAGTTTGGCCTTCAATTAAAACAATGTGAAATAGTTTCACTACTCACGCCACCTGGAACACCATAGTGTAATGGTGTGTCCGAACGTCATAACCGTACTTTATTAGATATAGTGCGATCTATGATGTCTCTTACCGATCTACCACTATCGTTTTGGGGTTATGCATTAGAGACAGCTGCATTCACGTTAAATAGGGCACCATCTAAATCCGTTGAGACAACACCGTGTGAACTATGGTTTGGCAAGAAACCTAAGCTGTCGTTTCTTAAAGTTTGGAGTTGCGATGCTTATGTGAAAAAGTTTCATCTCGATAAGCTCAAACTCAAATCGGAGAAATATGTCTTCATAGGATATCCAAAGGAGACAGTTGGGTACACCTTCTATCACAGATCCGAAGGCAAGACATTCGTTGCTAAGAGTGGATCCTTTCTAGAGAAGGAGTTTCTCTCGAAAGAAGTGAGTGGGAGGAAAGTAGAGAACTTGATGAGGTAACTATACCTGCTCCCTTATTGGAAAGTAGTTCATCACAGAAATCTGTTCGTGTGACTACTACACCAATTAGTGAGGAAGCTAATGATGATGATCATGTAACTTCAGATCAAGCTACTATCAAATCTCGTAGGTAAACCAGAGTGAGATCCGCACCAGAGTGGTACGGTAATCCTATTCTGGAGGTCATGTTACTTGACCATGACGAACTTGCGAACTATGAGGAAGCGATGATGAGCCCAGATTCCGCGAAATGGTTTGAGGCCATGAAATCTGAGATATGATCCATGTATGAGAACAAAGTATGGACTTTGATGGATTTGCCCGATGATCGGCAAGCCATAGAAAATAAATGGATCTTCAAGAGAAAGACGGACGCTGATAGTAGTGTTACTATCTACAAAGCTAGAATTGTCGCAAAAAGGTTTTCGACAAGTTCAAGGTGTTGACTACGATGAGAGTTTCTCACTCGTATCTATGCTTAAGTCTGTCCGAATCATGTTAGCAATTGCCGCATTTTATGAAATCCGGCAAATGGATAAACAAAACTGCATTCCTTAATGGATTTATTAAAGAAGAGTTGTATATGATACAACCAGAAGGTTTTGTCAATCTTAAAGGTGCTAACAAAATGTGCAAGCTCCAGCGATCCATCTATGGACTGGTGCAAACATCTCGGAGTTGGAATATACGCTTTGATAAGTTGATCAAAGCATTTAGTTTTATACAGACTTGCGGTGAAGCCTGTATTTACAAGAAAGTGAGTGGGAGCACTACAACATTTCTGATAAAGTATATGTGAAAGACATATTGTTGATCGGAGATAATGTAGAATTATTCTGCAAAGCATAAAGGAATGTTTGAAAGGAGTTTTTCAAAGAAAGACCTCGGTGAAGCTGCTTACATATTGAGTATCAAGATCTATAGAGATAGAACAAGACGCTTGATAAGTTTTTTCAATGAGTACATACCTTGACAAGATTTTGAAGTAGTTCAAAATGGAACAGTCAAAGAAAAAGTTTCTTGCCTGTGTTACAAGGTGTGAAGTTGAGTAAGACTCAAAGCCCGACCACGGCAGAAGATAGAAAGAGACTGAAAGTCATTCCCTATGCCTCAGTCATAGGTTCTATAAAGTATGCCATGATGTGTACCAGATCTATTGTATACCATACACTGTGTTAAGAGATGGAGTACAATAGTGATCTAGGAGTAGATCAATGGACAACGGTCAAAATTATCCTTACTGGAATAAGGATATGTTTCTCGATTATGGAGGTGACAAAAGGTTCGTCGTAAAGGGTTACGTCGATGCAAGTTTTGACACTGATCCAGATGACTCTAAGTCTCAATCTGGATACATATTGAAAGTGGGAGCAATTAGCTAGAGTAGCTCCATGCAGAGCATTGTTGACATAGAAATTTGCAAAATACATGCGGATCTGAATGTGGCAGACCCGTTGACTAAACTTCTCTCACAAGCAAAACATGATCACTTTTTGGGTCTTAATCACATAGCGATGTGAACTAGATTATTGAATCTAGTAAACCCTTTGGGTGTTAGTCAGATGGAGATGTGAACCAATCACATAAAGATGTGAACTATTGATGTTAAATCACATGGCGATGTGATCTAGATTATTGACTCTAGTGCAAGTGGGAGACTGAAGGAAATATGCCCTAGAGGCAATAATAAAGTTATTATTTATTTCCTTATATCATGATAAATGTTTATTATTCATGCTAGAATTGTATTAACCGGAAACATAATACATGTGTGAATACATAGACAAACAGAGTGTCACTAGTATGCCTCTACTTGACTAGCTCGTTAATCAAAGATGGTTATGTTTCCTAACCATGGACAAAGAGTTGTTATTTGATTAACGGGATCACATCATTAGGTGAATGATTTTATTGACATGACCCATTCCATTAGCTTAGCACCCGATCATTTAGTATGTTGCTATTGCTTTCTTCATGACTTATACATGTTTCTATGACTATGAGATTATGCAACTCCCGTTTACCGGAGGAACACTTTGTGTGCTACCAAACGTCACAACGTAACTGGGTGATTATAAAGGTGCTCTACAGGTGTCTCCAAAGGTACATGTTGGGTTGGCGTATTTCGAGATTAGGATTTGTCACTCCGATTGTCGGAGAGGTATCTCTGGGCCCTCTCGGTAATGCACATCACATAAGCCTTGCAAGCATTGCAACTAATGAGTTAGTTGTGAAGATGATGTATTACGGAACGAGTAAAGAGACTTGCCGGTAACGAGATTGAACTAGGTATTGAGATACCGACGATCGAATCTCGGGCAAGTAACATACCGATGACAAAGGGAACAACGTATGTTGTTATGCGGTCTGACCGATAAAGATCTTCGTAGAATATGTAGGAGCCAATATGGGCATCCAGGTCCCGCTATTGGTTATTGATCGGAGACGTGTCTCGGTCATGTCTACATTGTTCTCGAACCCGTAGGGTCCGCAGGCTTAAGGTTTCGATGACAGTTATATTATGAGTTTATGAGTTTTGATGTACCGAAGGAGTTCGGAGTCCCGGATGAGATCGGGGACATGACGAGGAGTCTCGAAATGGTCGAGACATAAAAATAGATATATTGGACGACTATATTCGGACATCGGAAAGGTTCCGAGTGATTCGAGTATTTTTCGGAGTACCGGAGAGTTATGGGAATTCGCCGGGAGAAGTATTCGGCCTTATTGGGCCATACGGGAAAGAGAGAGGGGCTTCCTAGGGCAGGCCGCGCGCCCCCCAAGGCCTAGTCCGAATTGGACTAGGGGGAGGGGCTGCGCCCCTTCCTTGTTTCCTACTCCTACTACATGGAAGGACTCCTAGTTGGACTAGGAAAGGGGAATCCTACTCCCGGTGGGAGTAGGACTCCCCTAGGCGCGCCATAGAGAGGGCCGGCCCTCCCCTCCTCCACTCCTTTATATACGGGGGCAGGGGCACCCCATAGACACACAAGTTGATCCACGTGATCATATTCTTAGCCGTGTGCGGCGCCCCCTGCCACCATAGTCCTCGATAATATTGTAGCGGTGCTTAGGCGAAGCCCTGCGGCAGTAGTACATCAAGATCGTCACCACGCCGTCGTGCTGACGGAACTCTTCCCCGACACTTTGCTGGATCGGAGTCTGGGGATCGTCATCGAGCTGAACGTGTGCTAGAACTCGGAGGTGCCGTAGTTTCGGTGCTTGATCGGTCGGGCCGTGGAGACGTATGACTACATCAACCAAACGCTTCCGTTGTCGATCTACAAGGGTACGTAGATCACACTCTCCCCTCTCGTTGCTATGCATCACCATGATCTTGCGTGTGCGTAAGAAAATTTTGAAATTACTACGTTCCCCAACAGAAACATGGTAAAGAAAGAGAACCATGGGTTCAGAAACCCATGCCTTTTCCTCCCAAACCATCCAAGAAAAAGGATGATGAGGATTTTGAGCGCTTTGCTGAAATGATTAGACCTATCTTTTTGCGTATGCGATTATTTGATATGCTTAAAATGAATCCTCATGCTAAGTATATGAAAGAAATTTTCACTAATAAAAGAAAGACACCGGAAGCTGAAATTTCCACCATGCTTGATAATTATACTTTTAAAGGTGGAATACCAAAGAAACTTGGAGATCTAGGAGTACCCACTATACCATGCTCCATTAAAAGAAACTATGTTAAAACTGCTTTATGTGATCTTGGAGCCGGTGTTAGTATTTTGCCCCTCTGTTTATATCGTAGACTTGATTTGAATAAGTTGACACCTACTGAAATATCTTTGCAAATGGATGATAAATCAACTGCTATACATGTCGGTATTTGTGAGGATGTGCCTGTTGTGGTTGCAAATGTTACTATTTTAACGGACTTTGTTATTCTTGATATTCCCGAGGACGATAGTATGTCTATTATTCTTGGAAGACCCTTTTTGAATACTGCAGGGGCTGTTATTGATTGCAACAAAGGCAATGTCACTTTTCATGTTAATGGTAATGAGCATACGGTACACTTTCCGAGGAAAGAACCTCAAGTTCATAGTATCAACTCTATTGCAAAAATTCCATCGATTATATTTGGAGGTTTTGAATTTCCTCTTCCTACTGTCAAGAAGAAATATGATATTCTTATTATTGGGGATGTGCATATCCCCGTTGAGGTAACATAGTGTTATTCGAAATTTCTCCGGTTCCATGTTATTCGGAATGAGTTTGTTAACAAGACCTGATCAACCTTGTTAGTGGATTCCTTTTGATGAGCATGAGATGGATGAAACTAGAAGGCACAACCTTCTGTACCTCATTTTACTTTCTGTTATTTATATTAAATAAAATAAAAATACTATTTTCTGTCTGTTATCTGAATTATCCATGCAATATAAAAATACCCCGAAAATAAAAGTTCTCCAAATGCCGTGAAATTTAAATATGATTTTTTCTGGAATATTTGAGAATATTTGGCATTGAGAACACAACACGAGGGGCATCCACCTGGCCACGAGGGTGGAGGGTGCGCCCTACCCCCTGGGCATGCCCCCTGCCTCGTGGGCCCATGGTGGCCCTCCTCCACTTATTCCTGCACCCACACATTCCTTCTTCCTCCCACAAACACGAATATCCAACTCAAGCACGAGTTCTAGCTCATTTTGCTGCGATTTTCGATCTCCTTGCTCAAAGCACCTCTCGCAAAACTACTTGGGGGGATTGTTCCTTGGTATGTGACTCCTCCATTGGTCCAATTAGTTTTTGTTCTAGTGCTTTACTCATTGCAAATTTGTGCTGCTTAGGTGACCCTTTTCTTGAGCTTGCATGTCAAATTTATATGGTCAAAAGTAGTTTTGATGCATGATATAGGCTCTAGGCACTTGTATGAGTAGTTCCTATCAATTTTGTTGAGTTTGGTTTACTTTTATTTAGAAGTTACTAAAAATTTCAGATTTTTTTCAGGAAATAATGAAGAGATTTTTGAGGGGCTCATCAAGCCGAAGTTCGAAGGAAAAGCAAAATGAAAAAGCAGAGAAGCCCAAGTATAATCTGCCTCGCACCACGGAGGTTCGGCCGTGTGAATGGCCTTCCGATGATTTCTTGAGAGCAGCCGGGATTTATGATGATTGTCGGTGTCAAAACCGGCGGATCTCGGGTAGGGGGTCCCGAGCTGTGCGTCTAAGGCGGATGGTAATAGGAGGCGGGGGACACGATGTTTTACCCAGGTTCGGGCCCTGTTGATAGAGGTAAAACCCTACGTCCTGCTTGATTGTTCTTGATGATATGAGTATTACAAGAGTAGATCTACCATGAGATCAGAGAGGCTAAACCCTAGAAGCTAGCCTGTGGTATGATTGTATGTTGTCCTATGGACTAAAACCCTCTGGTTTATATAGACACCGGAGGGGGCTAGGGTTACACAAGGTCGGTTACAAAGGAGGAGATATACATATCCGTATTGCCTAGCTTGTCTTTCACACCAAGTAAAGTCCCATCCGGACACGAGACGAAGTCTTCAATCTTGTATCTTCATGGTCCAACAGTCCAGCGAAAGGATATAGTCCAGCTGTCCGGAGACCCCCTAATCCACGAACCCCTCAATGATTTTTATGAATTGACTGAGAATGCAGGCCTCACCACCTACCTCCACGACCAACACGCATAGTATCTCTTACTCACCAATATCTTTGTGCAAAACTTTCATTTCCATCCTAGGAGCTCACCACCTATGGTGGAATTTTAATTATATGATGAGCATAAGGAGATGTCACTTTATGATTTTTGTCGGGTTTGTTTGATTCCTTTCGAGGGCACGATAGAGGAACCACATCGTGGCAATGTGGATGGGTTTATTGATACCATCACTGTAGGGGAAAGAAGGAAGGTTTCTGATGCACGAATCACTAGCATACATTTTCCTGTTTTACGCTACTTTGCAATATTTGCTAGTCGTTGCTTAATTGGTTGCAGAAACTGTGGAAACCTTAGTGTTCCTGATATTATTATTTTGTTCCATGGTTTATTCTGTGATAACTCTGTTAGTATGGGTGGTATTATTGCTAAACGGTTAAGTCTGAACCGTACAAAGGGCCCCATCTTTGGAGGCATCTATGCCGCACGCCTAGCTGCACATTTTAACATACCTATTAGGCATTATGAGAAGGAAGAAGAATTGCTGCCCACTGTTTATTTAGATTATAAGAGTATGGTGGCACATGATTTTATTGTTAAGAATAGGGAAGGGGAGCTTAAATACAAATTGTTCTTTCATAAACATCATCCTGAGACTATTACCCTGCCTGCTCCTTCCTTGTTTGATTTATCTGCAGGCCAGTACCTTGTTCCGTTAGAGGCTTTCACGCCTACCGGAACCCTGCATCAACCACAGAGCCAGAGTCGGAACCACAAGTTGATCCTCCATGACAGTCTAATTACCATTGGGATCCGGAGATGATTGCCAATCAGTGGCAATCAGAGTCTTCTTCTTTGCAGTACGACCTCAACTATTATTATGGATATCCGCCAGGCCAGCCGTGGACATAGACCAACTTAGGCCAAAAGCCTAAGCTTGAGGGAGTACGTATTTCTCACCGACATTATATTCATGTTCACACACTCATTGCTAGATGTCGGTGCTCATACTTTTTCATTGTAATATCCATGCTAGTTTATTTTCCTTTTATGCTTTCTTCTTGTGTGTTTAATAAACCTTAAGAAAAAAAATTAGTTGTAGCTTTTAATCAGTTTTCTTCCCATGCTTGTAGTAGTAATTAGAAAGAAAATCCAAAAAGATTTCCTGTTCTTCTTTTGCTTGTTGGGAGCTTTCCCGCGTAAATAGTTTTATTTCTTTTCTTTTCTTTGGGGGTCGATAGGAGAAGACCATGATTAAATTGTTGAAGTGGCTCTTATATGCATTATTGTTGATATGACAAAAGAGCCCATATTGCCTTGTCTTCTCCTGTTTATTGAATGCTTGCAGATTCCAGCTTAGTCCGATGCACGTGCACTATTATTATTCACACTATTCGGTCGTGCAAGTGAAAGGCAATTATGACGATATATGATGGACTGACTAAGATGAGAAAAGCTGGTATGAACTCGACCTCTCTTGTTTTTGTAAATATGATTAGTTCATCGTTCCTGATTCAGCCTATTATGAATAAACATGTTTGCAATGACAACTAGAGATCATAGTTTCTTGTGCCATGCTTGATTAGCTAGGAGCTTATAATGGTTTACCTTGCGTGCTAACATGCTATTAAAATGGTTGTGATGTGGTATGATAGGGTGGTATCCTCCTCTAAATGATTTAAGTGACTTGACTTGGCACATGTTCACACATGTAGTTGAAAAAAAAATCAACATAGCCTCTACGATATTTATGTTCATGGTGCATTATATCCTACTCATGCTTGCATTCAGTGTTGATTAATTTTAATGCATGTTCATGACTGTTGTCGCTCCCTAGCTGGTTGCTTCCCAGTCTTTTTCTAGCCTTCACCTGTACTAAGCGGGAATACTGCTTGTGCATCCAACTCCATAAACCCCAAAGTTATTCCATATGAGTCCACCATGCCTACCTATATACGGTATCTACCTGCCGTTCCAAGTAAATTTGTATGTGCCAAACTCTAAACCTTTAAATAAATATCCTGTTTTGTATGCTCGAATAGCTCATGTATCAACTAGGGCTGTCCGTATCTTCCATGTTAGGCGGGTTATTCTCAAGAGGAGTGGACTCCGCTCCTCACTCACGAGAAAATGGTTGGTCACCGGGATGCCCAGTCCCATGCTTTATGCAAATCAAATCAAAATAATTGCAAACAAAACTCCCCCTAGGACTCTTGTTAGTTGGAGGCACTCGTTGTTTCGAGCAAGCCATGGATTGATGCTTGTTGGTGGAGGGGGAGTATAAACTTTACCATTCGGTTTGGGAACCGCCTATAATGTGTGTAGCATGGAAGATATTGCCATCTCTTAGTTTTTATGTTGACAATGAAAGTATACCACTCAAAATATTATCCACCTCTATTTCAAAACCGAGCTCTGGCACCTCTACAAATCTCTGAATCCCTCTGCCAAGGGCCTATCTATTTACTTTCATGTTGAGTCATCATCCTCTTATTAAAAAGCACCAGTTGGAGAGCACCGCTGTCATTTGCATTCATTACTGTTAGTTTACATTGAGTACGACTTGACTGGATCTCTTTTACCATGAATTACAATGTCTAGCCAGTCCTTGATCTTTAAAGGTGCTCTGCATTTATGTTTTGCTGTCTCAGAAAGGGCTAGCGAGATATCATCTTGTTATATCATATTATGATTGTTTTGAGAAAGTGTTGTCATCCGAGATTTACTATTATTGCTTGCTAGTTGATTATGCCATTGATATGAGTAAACATGAGACTTAAGTGTTATTGTGAATATGGTTAGTTTATAATCTTTGCTGAAAACTTGAATGCTGACTTTACATATTTACAACAACAAGAGCAAACAGAGTTTGTAAAAGTTTTTCTTTATCACTTTCAGTTTATCAACTGAATTGCTTGAGGACAAGCAAAGGTTTCAGCTTGGGGGAGTTGATACGTCTCCGTCGTATCTACTTTTCCAAACACTTTTGCCCTTGTTTTGGACTCTAACTTGCATGATTTGAATTGAACTAACCCGGACCGACGCTGTTTTCAGCAGAATTGCCATGGTGTTATTTATGTGCAGAAACAAAAGTTCTCAGAATAACCTGAAACTTCACGGCACGTCTATTTGAAAATAATAAAAAATCCTTGCAAAAGATGAAGACCAGGGGGCCCACACCCTAGCCACGAGGGTGGGGGGCGCGCCCCCTACCTCAAGGGCCTCCTGGAGCTCCTCCGACCTCAACCCCAACTCTATATATTTGCTTTCGGGGAGAAAAAATTCAGAGAGAAGGATTCATCGCGTTTTACGATACGGAGCCGCCGCCAAGCCCTAAAACCTCTCGGGAGGGCTGATATGGAGTCCGTTCAGGGCTCCAGAGAGGGGAATACGTCGCCATCGTCATCATCAACCATCCTACATCACCAATTTCTTGATGCTCACCGCCGTGCGTGAGTAATTCCATCGTAGGCTTGCTGGACGGTGATGGGTTGGATGAGATTTATCATGTAATCGAGTTAGTTTTGTTAGGCTTTGATCCCTAGTATCCATTATGTTCTGAGATTGATGTTGCTATGACTTTGCTATGCTTAATGCTTGTCACTAGGGCCCGAGTGCCATGATTTCAGATCTGAACCTATTATGTTTTCATCAATATATGAGAGTTCTTGACCCTATCTTGCAAGTCTATAGTCACCTATTATGTGTTATGATCCGTTAACCCCGAAGTGACAATAATCGGGATACTTACCGGTGATGACCGTAGTTTGAGGAGTTCATGTATTCACTATGTGTTAATGCTTTGGTCCGGTACTCTATTAAAAGGATGCCTTAATATCACTTAGTTTCCATTAGGACCCCGCTGCCACGGGAGGGTAGGGCAAAAGATGTCATGCAAGTTCTTTTCCATAAGCACGTATGACTATATTCGGAATACATGCCTACATTACATTGATGGATTGGAGCTAGTTCTGTGTCACCCTAGGTTATGACTGTTACATGATGAACCGCATCCGGCATAATTCTCTATCACCGATCCATTGCCTACGAGCTTTCCATATATTGTTCTTCGCTTATTTACTTTTCCGTTGCTATTGCTATCATCACTACAAAATACCAAAAACACTACTTTTGCTACTATTACCTTTTGCTATCGTTACCACTACTATCATATTACTTTGCTACTAAATACTTTGCTGCTAATATTAAGTTTCCAGGTGTGGTTGAATTGACAACTCAGCTGCTAATACTTGAGAATATTCTTTGGCCCCCCTTGTGTCGAATCAATAAATTTGGGTTGAATACTCTACCCACGAAAACTGTTGCGATCCCCTATACTTGTGGGTTATCACACAACGCGACGCGGCGCGGTGGCCCTCGCCACCGTCGCCGGTGGACGGAGTAGCCAACCAGGGCGTTGCCCCTTTTTCCCCGACAGGAGAGGAACAGAAAGAAGAAGGGAAAGGGAAGGGAGAGTAGGCGCGTGCGGCACGGTGGCAGTCGACACCGTCGCGGGCGGCCGGAGCACAGCTCCTTGGCTCCGTCGCCACGAGGAGAGCCAGAGAGAGGCGCGTGAGCAACCGAATGACGCTAGTGTTCGATCGGGAGGCCGATCGCAGCTGGTTTTGATCCAGCGAAATGAACAGCTGGTCGTCAGATTGCATTGGACGGTTGTGACAGAAACCCTAACGCTAGATTGGGCCGATGGGCCGAAAGTGGACGAGGCCGGCGGCAGCGGCGTGCGCGCCGGCGCTGGGCCGAGGCCACTGCTACGGGCGGCGCGCAGGCGAGGCCATGGACCGGCTCTTTCCACTGCGGCGCCCGCGTGCTAGGCTGTGCTGCAGCTATTTTCTGTTTTTTCAGAGAATAGAAAATTTTCATAATAAGAAATGTTCATGTATTTTATAAAGAAAATAGAGAAAATAAAAAAGTTAATGTTTTTTTATTCGGTCAAAGAAAAGTTTCTGTAAAGAGTAAAAGTTCATGAATTTTTATTCATGTTTTTCCGCTGCGTAAATAATTAATAATGCCTTTTTCAAAGAAAATAAAAGTTTAAATATAATTATTTTTAAGAGCATGTTAAAGTGATTATTAAAATGAATATGATTATGTTATCATTATGACCAACGTTGTTAATAACATGATCATGTTTTATTATTGAAATTTGAAGGTGCATTTATTTCTAATATTTTGCCCAACGGTAATATAGATTTAATTGCATTGACAATTGTATGTTTAATTTGACCAACGTTAGATTAATGCATATGATTGTTATACTGATGTCACTTAAATTTTGATTTCCGGAGGCTTTTCACTTGATGAGTTGCCTAAAGGATGTTCTGACACTCAAAGTTGACAATCACACTGAGTGGGAGAAGAAAGTTGAACTGGCATTTGTTTGTGCTGATCTGGACTGGGTTCTGGATGAACCAGAGCCGATTAGACCTATAGAGCAAGTAAGAGAGGCCACTGATGATGATGCTGTGTGGGCTAAAAAGAGGGAGGGGGATTATGCTCCTTTGGAGATGTCATACATCATAGAAAACCAAAAGTGGGTCAATGCAAACAAAAAGTGCATGACATTTATAAATAATACAATTGAGAGCACCATTGTGGGCTCCATTGCAGAGTGCACTTCCGCAGGGGAGTTGCTTACAAAGATAAAGAGCCAGTTCACTAGCTCTTCAAAGATATATGCCACCCAGGTGTTAGAGCAACTGGTGACAGAACGCTACACTGATGGTAGTCATGGAATAAGAGAGCACATCCTCAGGATGAGCAATATGGCAGCAAAGCTAAAGCCCGTGGATGAGGATTTGGAGATCAAACCAAAGCTCCTGGTCCACCTGGTCATGGCTTCACCGCCAAAGGAGTTTGAAACTTTTGTTGTAAACTACAATATGTCACCTAGAACATGGGACATTGAAAAGATAATAGTAATGTGTGTCCAAGAAGAGGATAGACTCAAAGCCTCACATGGTGGTTCACTCAACTATGTGAAGGATCACAAGAAAAAGAATTACAATCAAAACAACAAAAGTTCTCCTTCAAAGCCACAAGGAAAAGCTCCCTATCAGCATCAGCATCAGCAACAACCTTTCTGTCGTGGAATTGTCACGACAGATGTCCTCGTGAAAAGGACTTAGTTGTGGGGCCAACACATCTATGTAGTAGCTTGAAGGTGTTGGTCGGAACCGAGAGACGCAAGGTTTTACCCAGGTTCGGCCCCTCGTGATGGAGGTAAAAGCCTACATCTTGCTTCATTGATATTGATGATGATGATCACGATTACAAGGGTGCTCTCTCTCGAGATCTGTTGACTTGTCTGTCTAAACCTAACTTGTGAAACATGTCCCTCTTGGGGAGCCCTGCCCCTCCTTATATAAGTTGAAGGGGCGAGTTACATGACTAGTCCTAGTAGGATTAGAATTACTCCATTACATTTAGAGTCCTAGTCTTGCTTCCTTTGTAAGGGAATATTCCTTATGATTTCCTCTTAAGCCGGCCCACCATAGCTTGAGCCGGACTTCCATGAACTGCCTTCTAGGCCACAGGGTCTTGTCGCTCCTCTGACCCGCCTGCCGGGTCACCAATGAGTCACCTGATTCGGCCGGGTCATCAGTGAGTGGAGAGATCCGGGCGGCTCACTTCATGAGTCGCCAATCCTCCGGTGGGTTACCAATGAAATGCCAAGTCCCAGCCGGGTCATATATCCGGCCGGGTCATACCGCGGGGTATTGATACGTCTCCAACGTATCTATAATTTTTGATTATTCCATGCTATTATATTATCAACCTTGGATGTTTCATGGGCTTTATTATACACTTATATATTATTTTTGGGACTAACCTATTAACCCAGAGCCCAGAGCCTAGTGCCAGTTTCTGTTTTTCCTTGTTTTAGAGTATCGCAGAAAAGGAAAATCAAACGGAGTCCAATTGACCTGAAACTTCGCAGAACTTATTTTTGGATCAAAAGAAGCCAGGGAGACTTGGAGTCCACATAAGGGAAGCTTCGAGGAGGCCATGAGGTAGGGGGCGCGCCCACCCCCTGGGTGCGCCCTCCACCCTCGTGGGCCCCTCGTGGCCCCCCTGACGCACTTCTTCCGCCTATATATCTCCATATACCCTAAAAACTTCAGGGAGCATAATAGATCGGGAGTTCTGCCGCCAGAAGCCTCCGTAGCCACCGAAAACCAATCTAGACCCGTTCCGGCACCCTGCCGGAGGGGGGAATCCCTCTCCGGTGGCCATCTTCATCATCCCGGTGCTCTCCATGACAAGGAGGGAGTAGTTCTCCCTCGGGGCTGAGGGTATGTACCAGTAGCTATGTATTTGATCTCTCTCTCTCTCTCTCTCGTGTTCTTGAGGTGATACGATCTTGATGTATCGCAAGCTTTGCTATTATATTTGGATCCTATGATGTTTCCCCCCCCTCTACTCTCTTGTAATGAATTGAGTTTCCCCTTTGAAGTTATCTTATCGGATTGAGTCTTTAAAGATTTGAGAACACTTGATGTATGTCTTGCCGTGCGTATCTGTGGTGACAATGGGATACCACATGATTCACTTGATGTATGTTTTGGTGATCAACTTGCGGGTTCCGCCCATGAACATATGCATAGGGGTTGGCACACGTTTTCGTCGTGATTCTCCGGTAGAAACTTTGGGGCAATCTTTGAGGTTCTATGTGTTGGTTGAATAGATGAATCTGAGATTGTGTGATGCATATCGTATAATCATACCCACAGATACTTGAGGTGACATTGGAGTATCTAGGTGACATTAGGGTTTTGGTTGATTTGTGTCTTAAGGTGTTATTCTAGTACGAACTCTAGGGCTGTTTGTGACACTTATAGGAATAGCCCAACGGATTGATTGGAAAAAATAACTTTGAGGTGGTTTCGTACCCTACCATAATCTCTTCATTTGTTCTCCGCTATTAGTGACTTTGGAGTGACTCTTTGTTGCATGTTGAGGATAGTTATGTGATCCAATTATGTTAGTATTGTTGAGGGAACTTGCACTAGTGAAAGTATGAACCCTAGGCCTTGTTTCAACGCATTGCAATACCGTTTACACTCACTTTTATCATTAGTTACCTTGCTGTTTTTATATTTTCAGATTTCAAATACCCATATCTACTATCCATATACCACTTGTATCACCATCTCTTCGCCGAACTAGTGCACCTATACAATTTACCATTGTATTGGGTGTGTTGGGGACACTAGAGACTCTTTGTTATTTGGTTGCAGGGTTGCTTGAGAGAGACCATCTTCATCCTACGCCTCCTACGGATTGATAAACCTTAGGTCATCCACTTGAGGGAAATTTGCTACTGTCCTACAAACCTCTGCACTTGGAGGCCCAACAACGTCTACAAGAAGAAGGTTGTGTAGTAGACATCAAGCTCTTTTCTGGCGCCGTTGCCGGGGAGGTTAGCGCTTGAAGGTATATCTTTAGATCTTGCAATTGAGTCTTTTACTTTCTTGTTTTATCACTAGTTTAGTTTATAAAAGAAAATTACAAAAAAATGGAATTAAGTTTGTCTCATACGCTTCACCTTTTTAATATCTTTCGTGAGTCTGATGGAAAGGATAATTGTGCTCAAGTGCTAGAAGAAGAAATCTATAAAATGTTTGGCACTGAATCTTTGAATGATGAGCATGATTGCAATGTTGTTAGTACGAATTCTTTGAATATCCATGATACTAATGATGATTGCACTAGTTATGATAGATATTGCAAGAGGCATAAGTACTTAGAAACTAAATTGTTGCAAGAAAGTCTTGATGATTGTGCTGAAAAATTCAATATTTTTCGCGCCCCTTGTGAACTTTGTAATGAACATGGTCATTTAAATCTTCAATGCAAATTGTTTCATGACCGAATCGTATCCAAAAATTGTGATAATTTGATTACCCTTGAGCATCATAAAGAGCTTAGTCTTCTTTTGGGGTATGAGGAAATGAAACGTATAACTGAGGGTATTCCAAAGTTTAATCTTGATAGATTTCTTGATTTTGATCTAGAGAAAATTTATATGTATTGTGCGGTGAATTGTATTGAAAATCCTTATATTGCCAATTACATAAAGAAAAGAAAGCAAATAGAAGATGAAGAGAATACTAATGAAAGGGAAGAGACTTCCCAATATCCTTCTATTATTTCTTATGATGAATCAGGTAATGAGGAGGAGCCTCCTATTCAAACAATCTCATTAATAAGGAGCTCCAAAAAGAGGATTGAATCCACACATGATGTGGTGAAGAAGAAGAAAAGAAAAAGAAAGAGAGGTAAAAAGATATCTCCTCCATATAATGCTACTCCTATTACTATTGTGTCTCATGAAAATATAATTGTGGAAGATAATGATACTTCTTATGATCATGAAAAATCTTTTTGGCACTTGCTTGGAAGAATATGATAATCCCTATACTATTGGTGCTATCCATACTATTGATGATGAAAGTGATTATGCTTATGATACGAAAAGGTCCAAGCTTGGGGATGCTATGTTTGATGAGGATGACATATTTTAGAATATATTTGCTGAAATTAATGTTTGTCCCAAGCTTGGGGATGCTACGTTTATTGAAGATGATATTTTTTGTCTCCCAAGTTTTGATATGCAAATTTATAATGATGATAGCATGCCTCCTACTTATGATGATTATTGTGATGATACTTATGCTATAAAAAGTAGTGATTATATTTATAAAACTTGCAATGATTATGGTTACCCCTTTTCTGAACATTACTCTTTTAATGTGGAAACAATTTATAGTATTCAAGTCTCTTATGATACTCCCACTATACCGAATGAGAAGAATTTTGCTTATGTGGAGAGTAATAAAATTTCTATGCTTGTAGATCATGAAAACAATGCTTTAGGTGCTGGTTATATTGTTGAATTCATTCATGATACTACTAAAAATTATTATGAGGGAGGAACATATGCTTGTAGGAATTGCAATAATATCAAGTTTCCTCTCTATGTGCTTAAAGTTTTGAAATTATGCTTGTTTTGCCTTCCTATGCTAGTTGATTATTGTTCCCATAAGTTGTTTGCTCAAAAAGTCCCTATGCATAGGAAGTGGGTTAGACTTAAATATACTAGTCATATTCTTCATGATGCTCTCTTTATGCTTCTATTCTTATCCTTTATGTGAGCATCATTGAAATCATCATGCCTAGCTAGGGGCTTTAAATGATAGCGCTTGTTGGGAGGCAACCCAACTTTATTTTTGTTCCTTGACTTTTGCTACTGTTTAGTAATAAATAATTCATCTAGCCTCTGTTTAGATGTGGTTTTAAGATTTTAATTAGTGTTTGTGCCAAGTAGAACCTTTGGGAAGACTTGGGGAAAGTCTTGTTGATCATGCTGTAAAAAAACAGAAACTTTAGCGCTCACGAGAATTGCTGCCATTTTTATTTGAGAGTGCTATTGAGTTAATTATTTTTGCAGATTATTAATAGATAAATTACTCAGGTCCAGCAATTTATTTGAGAATTTTATGAGTTCGGTAAGTATACGTTTGATTCAGATTACTGCAGACTGTTCTGTTTTTGACAGATTCTGTTTTTCATGTGTTGTTTACTTATTTTGATGAATCTATGTTTAGTAAAAGAGTTTATAAACCATATAGAAGTTGGAATACAGTAGGTTTAACACCATATAAATAAAGAATGAGTTCATTACAGTACCTTGAAGTGGTGATTTATTTCTTATACTAACGGAGCTTACGAGTTTTCTGTTAAGTTTTGTGTTGTGAAGTTTTCAAGTTTTGGGTAAGGATTCGATGGACTATGGAATAAGGAGTGGAAAGAGCCTAAGATTGGGGATGCCCAAGGCACCCCAAGGTAATATTCAAGGATAGCCAAGAGCCAAAGCTTGGGGATGCCCCGGAAGGCATCCCCTCTTTCGTCTTCGTTCATCGGTAACTTTACTTGGAGCTATATTTTTATTCGCCACATGATATGTGTTTTGCTTGGAGCGTCAATTTATTTTGTTAGTATTTTCTTGCTGTTATTTACAACAATGTTTTGCATCTTTTATTTCAATAAAAGTGGCATTGGTAGCCTTTACTATGCCTATGTTACAAGTCCACATGTTGCTGTTTGAAAACAGAAAGTTTGCCGCTGTTGCAATAATTCCCTAGAAAAGTCAGAATGTGATAAAATGCTGAAACCTTTTGCATATTAAGCTCTGATAAATTTAATACGGTGGGAATTTTCTTTCATAATTTTTGGAGCTAAGGAAGTATGGATGTTTCTGCATTCTTTACAGACTGTCCTGTTTAGGCAGATTGCTGTTATGTTTGCATTGTTTGCATATGTTTGCTTCTTTAATGATTCTATTTCAGGATAGGACTATTAAATATGCAGAGGCATTTAGTATGCAATGTTGAATAATAATTTTAGTGATTTTCTACAGTAGAGTATGATAAGGTTTTGGCAATGGTTTATACTAACTTATATCACGAGTCCTTGTTGAGTTTTGTGTGGATGAAGCTTTTGAGATTTAGGGAGACCGTGATATGAGAGGAATTAAGGAGACACAAAAGCTCAAGCTTGGGGATGCCCAAGGCACCCCAATATAATATCTCAAGAAGTCTCAAGCGTCTAAGCTTGGGGATGCCCCGGTTGGCATCCCACCTTTCTTCTTCAACAACTATCGGTTAGTATCGGTTGATCCTAAGTTTTTGCTTCTTCGCATGATGTTTGCTATTCTTAGAATGTCATTTTATTTTGCTTTGCTTGCTGTTTGAATATAATACCAAGATCTGAAATTATTAAATGTTAGAGAGTCTTCACAGAGTTGCATAATTATTCGACTACTCATTGATCTTCACTTATATCTTTCGGAGTAGTTTGTCATTTGCTCTAGTGCTTCACTTATATCTTTTAGAGCACGGTGGTAGTTTTGTTTTATAGAAAATATTGATCTCTCATGCTTCACTTAGATTATTTTGAGAGCCTTAAATAGCATGGTAATTTGCTTAAAATCCTAATATGCTTGGTATACAAGATTAATAATAAAACTTTCTTATGAGTGTGTTGAATACTATGAGAAGTTTGATACTTGATAATTGTTTTGAGATATGGAGATGGTGATATTAGAGTCATGCTAGTTGAGTAGTTGTGAATTTGAGAAATACTTGTGTTGAAGTTTGTGATTCCCGTAGCATGCACGTATGGTGAACCGTTATGTGATGAAGTCGGAGCATGATTTATTTATTGATTGTCTTCCTTATGAGTGGCGGTCGGGGACGAGCGATGGTCTTTTCCTACCAATCTACCCCCCTAGGAGCATGCGCGTAATACTTTGCTTTGATAACTTTGTAGATTTTTGCAATAAGTATATGAGTTCTTTATGAGTAATGTTGAGTCCATGGATTATATGCACTCTCACCCTTCCACCATTGCTAGCCTCTCTAGTACCGCGCAACTTTCGCCGGTACCATAAACCCACCATATACCTTCCTCAAAACAGCCACCATACCTACCTATTATGGCATTTTCATAGCCATTCTGAGATATATTGCCATGCAACTTTCCACCGTTCCATTATTATGACACGCTCCATCATTGTCATATTGCTTTGCATGATCATGTAGTTGAAATCGTATTTGTGGCAAAGCCACCGTTCATAATTCTTCCATACATGTCACTCATGAGTCATTGCACATCCCGGTACACCGCTGGAGGCATTCATATAGAGTCATATTTTGTTCTAAGTATCGAATTGTAATTCCTGAGTTGTAAGTAAATAAAAGTGTGATGATCACCATTATTAGAGCATTGTCCCAGTGAGGAAAGGATGATGGAGACTATGATTCCCCCATAAGTCGGGATGAGACTCCGGACGAAAAAGAAAAAAAAGAAAAAAAGAGGCCATAAAAAGAAGAGAGAAAAGGCCCAAATAAAAAAAAAATAAAAATAAAAAAAATGAGAGAAAAAGAGAGAATGGGCAATGGTACTATCCTTTTACCATACTTGTGCTTCAAAGTAGCACCATGATCTTCATGATAGAGAGTCTCCTATGTTGTCTCTTTAATATACTAGTGGGAATCTTTCATTATAGAACTTGGCTTGTATATTCCAATGATGGGCTTCCTCAAAATTCCCTAGGTCTTCGTGAGCAAGCGAGTTGGATGCACACCCACTAGTTTCTTTTGTTGAGCTTTCATACATTTATAGCTCTAGTGCATCTGTTGCATGGCAATCCCTACTCACTCACATTGATATCTATTAATGTGCATCTCCATAGCCCGTTGATATGCCTAGTTGATGTGAGACTATCTTCTCCTTTTTGTCTTCTCCACAACCACCATTCTATTCCACCTATAGTGCCATATCCATGGCTCACGCTCATGTATTGCGTGAAGATTGAAAAAGTTTGAGAACATCAAAAGTATGAAACAATTGCTTGGCTTGTCATCGGGGTTGTGCATGATTTAAATACGTTGTGTGGTGAAGATAGAGCATAGCCAGACTATATGATTTTGTAGGGATAGCTTTCTTTGGCCATGTTATTTTGAGAAGACATGATTGCTTTGTTAGTATGCTTGAAGTATTATTATTTTTATGTCAATATTAAACTTTTGTCTTGAATCTTATGGATCTGAATATTCTTGCCACAATAAAGAGAATTACTTGGATAAATATGTTAGGTAGCATTCCACATCAAAAATTCTGTTTTTATCATTTACCTACTCGAGGACGAGCAGGAATTAAGCTTGGGGATGCTGATACGTCTCCAACGTATCTATAATTTTTGATTGTTCCATGCTATTATATTATCAACCTTGGATGTTTTATGGGCTTTATTATACACTTTTATATTATTTTTGGGACTAACCTATTAACCCAGAGCCCAGTACCAGTTTCCGTTTTTTCCTTGTTTTAGAGTATCGCAGAAAAGGAAAATCAAATGGAGTCCAATTGACCTGAAACTTCGCGGAACTTATTTTTGGATCAGAAGAAGCCCGGGAGACTTGGAGTCCACGTAAGGGAAGCTTCAAGGAGGCCACGAGGTAGGGGGGCGCGCCCACCCCCCTGGGCGGGCACTCCACCCTCGTGGGCCCCTCGTGCCCCCCCTGACGTACTTCTTCCGCCTATATATCTCCATATACCCTAAAAACTTCAGGGAGCACAATAGATCGGGAGTTCCGCCGCTAGAAGCCTCCGTAGCCACCAAAAACCAATCTAGACCCGTTCCGGCACCCTGCCGGAGGGGGGAATCCCTCTCCGGTGGCCATCTTCATCATCCCGGTGCTCTCCATAACGATGAGGGAGTAGTTCTCCCTCGGGGCTAAGGGTATGTACCAGTAGCTATGTGTTTGATCTCTCTCTCTCTCTCTCTCTCGTGTTCTTGAGGTGATACGATCTTGATGTATCGCGAGCTTTGCTATTATATTTGGATCCTATGATGTTTTCTCCCCCTCTACTCTCTTGTAATGAATTGAGTTTCCCCTTTGAAGTTATCTTATCGGATTGAGTCTTTAAAGATTTGAGAACACTTGATGTATGTCTTGCCGTGCGTATCTGTGGTGACAATGGGATACCATGTGATTCACTTGATGTATGTTTTGGTGATAAACTTGCGGGTTCCGCCCATGAACCTATGCATAGGGGTTGGCACACGTTTTCGTCGTGATTCTCCGGTAGAAACTTTGGGGCACTCTTTAAGGTTCTATGTGTTGGTTGAATAGATGAATCTGAAATTGTGTGATGCATATCGTATAATCATACCCACGGATACTTGAGGTGACATTGGAGCATCTAGGTGAAATTAGGGTTTTGGTTGATTTGTGTCTTAAGGTGTTATTCTAGTACGAACTCTAGGGCTGTTTGTGACACTTATAGGAATAGCCCAACTGATTGATTGGAAAAAAATAACTTTGAGGTGGTTTCGTACCCTACCATAATCTCTTCGTTTGTTCTCCGCTATTAGTGACTTTGGAGTGACTCTTTGTTGCATGTTGAGGGATAGTTATGTGATCCAATTATGTTAGTATTGTTGAGGGAACTTGCACTAGTGCAAGTATGAACCCTAGGCCTTGTTTCAACGCATTGCAATACCATTTACGCTCACTTTTATTATTAGTTACCTTGCTGTTTTTATATTTTCAGATTTCAAATACCCATATCTAGTATCCATATACCACTTGTATCACCATCTCTTCGCCGAACTAGTGCACCTATACAATTTACCATTGTATTGGGTGTGTTGGGGACACAAGAGACTCTTTGTTATTTGGTTGCAGGGTTGCTTGAGAGAGACCATCTTCATCCTACGCCTCCTACGGATTGATAAACCTTAGGTCATCCACTTGAGGGAAATTTGCTACTGTCCTACAAACCTCTGCACTTGGAGGCCCAACAACGTCTACAAGAAGAAGGTTGTGTAGTAGACATCAGGTATATCTCCGACATTAGCCCCCAGTTTAATTTGGATTTATCCATGTTAAACTGATCCTGCAAAATAAACACACGAACAAATTTGACACGTTGTGCTCCGGGTTAAATTTTTTCTGAACCGGTACCTGATCATCCTTAAGTCCTTGTCATTTCCTCCTTCTGGAAAGTCCGGGTCAATAGGCCAACTTCATAATCAATTTGATTTTCAGCCAGCTTGAAGATGTAGAACTTGCCAATTTATGATTACCAAAATTGCCGGGTTATAAACAGATGAAGCCGAGTCATAATTGTTCCTGAAGCCGGGCCATAATTATTGGTGACACCGAGTCATGATTGTTGCAGACACCGGGTTAATCTGGTTTGCTCAAAATTGAGAATTTAAAGATATTTCTTCCTTATATCCATATTACCTGTAGCCCCCAAGTCTTGAGAAGAACAAAGTGATGACTTAAGACTTGCTTCAATATAAATACTACCACTAAGAAATCCATGTTGTTCATCTTAGTCACTGATAAAAACCGAATACTCCATATATGTGGCCCCCAAGTGCTGGGTTGTCATGCTTGCAGCAACCTGGGACTTGTAATTGCCTTGAATTGTTGACAGGAGCAATTGGTAGCCCCCAAGGGCCGGCTCATTACAATGTGATGAGTCGGGTCTTCGACAAGGTGAGCAAAAAATGACTTTGCATTAGCCCCCAAGTGACATGGTGCATGTTGGCAGTGACATGGGACTTGCATATTTGATGTAATGTCAACTTGAATAAGGTAGCCCCCAAGTGCCGGGTCGTAAGCCTGCAGCGACTCGGGACTATTCCTTCCATTGTAGAATAAATTATATCCATTGATAAAATAATAGCCATTGCGCTGAAGCGACTTTGAAAACCTCAATCATAATATTGGTTATTGATAACCATAATAAAAATCCAGCCATGTTGGCTATTAAATATTTGAATAATATAACCTGTTTTGAAAACCTCAATCATTCAATATCATCATGAAAATCCAGCCAAGTTGGGCTATTATCATATATTGGCGACTTAGAGTCTGCCATCCTGGCGGGTTGCAAAGACCCGAGAGATGCTTCAAATATGAGCCATAAGTAGGGCAGCTTGGCCCGATGTGTAAAAACCAGATGGCAAAAAAGAAATCGTATAATGGAAAAGAAAGCAAAAAATTCGAGGCTTTCGAAGGTCGCCAAGCCAAAGTGTCTTCTTTGGTGAAACTAGCCCGAGCCGCTGGAAGGTACGTGCTTTTCGTGAGCCTGACTCACAGTACCCAATTGACATTTGAACCCAGATAAAGTCAGGTCATGTTTTATAGACTTATCAGGAGTATGCGGGGTCAGAGTAACAGCATACATCACGGGCCGATTTATCCATGTTTCAAGGAAGGCGGCTTATGAAGCCTGGATCTATCCTGACTATCTATAAGCCGTGCTCTCACATGACAAACCGGCGTTTTAACCTTAACAAGCTCAGATCTTGGTCGAATACGTCGTAAAGACTGATCATTAAGAGTTTGGTGGGTCAATCAGGATTACCTGATGGCGTTGAAGTAGCTGGCTACAGGTAGGATGACCCGAAAAGGTTATGTTCTCTTTGGTCGAATACGCCTATGTTTGAACAAACTTGGTCAAGAGGGCAGTAACGCTATGTTCTCTTTGGTCGAATACGCCTATGTTTGAACAGGAAGCCCCCAAGTGACATACTGACAAGTGTGGCGTTGAGCCGATCAAGAGGGATATTCACAGCTATGCTTCAAATATGAGCAGTAAAGCCCCCAAGTGACCAAGATGAACCCATAAGGCAGGATACCCATGTTTGAACCGTGCATCATAGCAGCAAGTTCTTTTTGGCAATCTTTAATTTTTTTTCTGAGAACTCGAACTTTGCGAGTGATAAATTCTTCTTGAGCCGGAATTTTAAACCGAATATTGAGAGCTTGAGTGCTTTGTGGGAGACAGATTTCCCGTGAGCCGGATTTTGAGCCGGAATCCTTCTTTTTAAGCCAGAAATTTTCTGATGGCCTTTTAAATTTTCACCAATAGGGCAGTAGCCTTCGGGGCCGGGTTAATTTTCCTCCAATGACCCGGAGTTCTTGAATTCACTGAAAACCGGCAACATTTGCTGAGTCATGTCATCATAGCCCCTGAGTCTTAAGACGACTCAAGGAGTTGGCTTGAGATTCTTCATACTTGACCATGATATAAACCGACATATAGCTGAACAGCGGACCGCTATCATATGTTGAAGCTCGAAACAAGGTGGAGAGTTAATGATCTTCGCAACACTCATTGTATATCCTTGGCGTCGATAACGCAATGTGACTCCATGGAAACTTAAGGTCGACTTTGACAGGATGTAAATGATCTCGTATGATTTGCGTCAATAATTCAACCAGTGGTTCATCCCAGCTGATTGTTGAAGATAAACCGCAGCGGCGGCGACTTGCGTGTCCTATCTAGTGAATCATCCCGTGCAGGCGGGCAAGTCATCCGTGGCATTATAAGCCGGTGCGAACGGGCGAGTTGGCCGCGATGTTGTAAGCCGGCGTGGACGAGAAAGTCGGTCATGATGTTGATGTAGACTGCATAGTAGGGCGGCGGCTTACACGCGTGCTGACATAGACCGGACCGTGTGTTCGTCCAGCAGTGCTGCGCATATGATCGGTAGTGAAGACTGATGTCGGCGCGCGCCCCATATCCGCAGTATAACAATAATTTCACCTGCGTATAATACACCATAGGGCAGTGTAATGATATTTAGAGGAATTAAAATGTACTGATAAAATATATAGGAGGAATAACACCTGGTTTTGTTTTTGCCAGATGAACACAACTGCAAGTGCGAGATAATGCTGAATAGTATATGCACGCTTTGAGCTTCACTGATGTGATGTAGTACAACACCCACGTGGCCCTCTTTTGTCTAGCACTGTTGTAACTTGAATTGTTTTTTTGCCCTCAATAGTAGTTGTCCATCGTAGGCAACACTCGGCAGCTTGACAATGAAACGAGGCAGAGAAGCCTTGGTCTTTTCCGCCAGGAAATAGTAGTCCACCTAGTCTGATTGATCAATTCTGCCAACAAAAAAACCCTCTGGTTTTGCCTGCTGTTGAAATGAGCCTATCATATGAAATTCCTCTGAACTTGCGCATGTACACAGCCAGACGCAGTTGGACAAACCTAACGGATGATTGTGCATGCGCATTTTGCAAATGAGTTGAACGGACCATCAACTTGTATCCTTGGCGCATGTCCATCGGTCATTAGGCAGCTCGGCTCGTTGGTATGGTGCAGAGATAGGTGACTTTGACTGAGAGTTTGCGTACAATATCCGCTATACTTTCTGTTGGAATCAGACCTGCTGTCCATCAATAGGTGATCAAGCTCGTGGCATAGACTCACATCAGTTCCTCTTTTTGTAAACATTTTAACTAGAAAACTCCATGTTGCTTTCAGCTCCTGCACCATGATCAATATATGGTCAATCTGAAATACAGACCAGTGTTTTCCATGTCCAAAACCTGATGAAACTGAACCATCGCAACTGAAATTACGCCTGTCTTGTTCTCTGTCCAAGCCCTGTATGGGGTATGCGCGGCCAATGGACCGGAATGCAGAGGCGACGCGAGGTCCGGGCTCGTAGGTGGCTGACTGAAAAAATGAGGTGGCGGAGGCGACCCATCGGCTGGCAGGTCAAGGCCAGACGGCTCAAAGGCCGATGGCGACTTAAATCAGGCACAAAGCTGGTGACGGCGACTTGCTGCAGCGGCAGTTTAACAGATTTTTATAGAACCGCCCAGGATTTGACCCTTGCTCAACTCACACATGTTGATACAGAGGCAAGCAACGGCGGGTCAAACGAGACATGGCAGAAATGCGAGACGGCACCGGCGACTCAGAAGTTGAAGCGAGCAACGGCGCATGCGGCTCAAGGTCGTAGTGGCGCGGCGGCAGTATAGGGGTGATGACTCGGAGCAGCTCAAGGCTGTAACAGCATCAGGGTGCGGCCGCAAGGCGGCTTGGAAGTGGGTGGCAGTAGCGGTAACTCGTCGGTGCAGGTGAGGCCGCAGCTGTGAGGTGGACACGGCAGGTGCGGCTCGCAGTCAGGTGTGGATGGAGACGGTACTCGATGGCTCGACAACGGCTGCTCAACAAAGCTCGAGGACGAGGCTTTGGACGCAGGCTGCAGTCGCGGATGAAAAACACGGCGGCAGGGCAGCGGCCGGCAGCTTGCAGCGGCTCAAGATGAGCTTGGAGACGACAACATCTCTACGACCGAGGCAGAGGTGGAATCCAGTGAGGGGCTCGAAGTGGTAACTCAACGCAGCAAGGGTGGCTCAATGACAAACTAGGCCGGTCCGGTGCGGCTATGGCCACGTAACGGCAGCTCAGAGACAACTCTGGCGAGGGGCGACACCTTGGAACGGCTCCCTGCGAGATGGAGGCGAGGCCGCAGCGGCGCAACACCGGTGACTCGGCGGCCCGGTGGAGGTGGCGTCGACTTTGAAAGCCACGGCGGCGGTGGCTTGATGTTGGGATTGCAGATGGGCGACTTGGGAGCGGAGACATCATCCGCTGAAACCATAGGCCTGGAGCGGATTTGACTCGCAAGGTGAGCTATGGCAAAGGCGGCGACTAGCAGAAACGAGGTAAGCCGGTTATGTAGAAACGAGGCGACTTGAGGTTGAAGTTGAGGCAAGTCAAACAAGCATACTAGTGGCTCACGGACGAGCCTCGACGGCGGTTTAGGCAGGCGACGACTCTCCGACTGTAGTTAAGGCGGGCGGCGGGCTGCAGGCAAAAACGACAACTCGCTCATGGCGGCTCAGCCGCAGAGGCACGCTGGCGAAGACCAGTGACTTGAGGCCGTGGCGGGTTGCAGGCAGAGATGAGGCCATGCTGGCAACTTGTGACGGAGTGAGGTCGGCAATAGCTCACAGGTGGGCGGTTTACGACCTCTTCTGCGAAGCAACAATGGCTGCCGGCTCAAAGCAACATCGATCAGGCGACGTCGGATGGGAGGCGAGGCACGACGCCAGCTCGGACAAGAGGCGAGGCGCGACGGTGGTGGAGGCTCAACCGCGGTGGAGACCCAGCGGCGACTCTTGGCTGGCTCTCAGGGCGATGGCTTGGCGGCTTAGCCATGGATCAGAGGCGCCCCGACGAGACGGTTTCAACGTGCCTCACGGTGATTTCGAGACGGAGACCACTCGGAGGTGAAATTCAAAGACGAGTCAGTACGTTTGAGGACATAGCGGATGGGAATCGGTCATGGCGGCTCGGAATCGGCCACGGCGGCTCGACGGCGACTTAGAGGCCGGGTCGTAGTTGGTTTGACCCCCCTGTTACTTCTGGTGTTTTCACGATCCAAGCAAAAACTGTGATCAATCTGGCATAGGAATCTGAGCAGATACCGATGAATTGCTACAGTAGATGTTTGTCTTGGCTTGCATGTCAGCGACAGTCGCGGACATTGACGTCTTTAGATTTTGATGAATTACCAGATCATCGGTGACTGTAACCCTATTTTCCTTTGAACCTCACCCATCATAAATCTAGTCCGACGAACTTGAAGCTGACACAGATCCTCCCAAACCGGCTCTTCTTCATCCAGAAAATTGTGAACTCTCGATCCCTAGGAGAAATCCCTTCAAGAACTCAACACCACCGTGCGCAGGTCCCATGGTGGGCGCCAACTATCATGGAATTGTCACGGCAGATGTCCTCGTGAAAAGGACTTAGTCGTGAGGCCAACGCATCTATGTAGTAGCTTGAAGGGGTTGGTCGGAACCGAGAGACGCAAGGTTTTACCCAGGTTCGGCCCCTCACGATAGAGGTAAAAGCCTACATCCTGCTTCATTGATATTGATGATGATGATCACGATTACAAGGATGCTCTATCTCGAGAGCTATTAAATTGTCTGTCTAAACCTAACTTGTGAAACATGTCTCTCTTGGAGAGCCCTGCCCCTTGACGGAGTCCTAGACTAAGGGGTCCTCGGGCAACCGGCCTGTTGACATGGGCTGGACTATTGGGCCATCAAGATACCAGATAGAAGAATTTCTCCCGTGTCCGGATAGGACTCTCCTTTGCGTAGACGGCAAGCTAGGTGGTCGGATGTACTATTCCCTTTCTATGTAACCGACTTTGTACAACCCTAATTCCCTCCGGTGTCTTTATAAACCAGAGGGTTTAGTCCATAGAGGCAATCATAATTAGATAGGCTAGACTTCTAGGGTTTTAGCCATTATGATTTCTTGGTAGATCAACTCTTGTAACCCATATACTCATCAATATTAATCTAGTAGGACGTAGGGTTTTACCTCCATCAAGAGGGCCAGAACCTGGGTAAACATTGTGTTCCCTGTCTCCTGTTACCATCAACCTCAGACGCACAGTTCGGGACCCCCTACCCGAGATCCGCCGGTTTTGACACCGACATTGGTGCTTTCATTGAGAGCTCCACTGTGACGTCGAAGTCAGGATTGATGGCTCGCCTTGTGATCAAGGACAACATCACCGCCGATGGAGCCCTGGCCTCAGGCCAAACCCTCCCGTTGGGTGACTTTGTCATGACCGCCCGTTCGGCCGGTGAGCCGACGATGACTTCTTGGGTCATCGAAAATCGCCTCCGAATTGACTCCGAATACTCCAAACAGATGGATCCAACAGAATTATTGTCCTTGAACGAACTCCTGGATCGCATTGCTGCTTTGGGGGTCGCTACAGACTACGGTCGGATTGGGCTTAAACCCGATCAGAGAGAAATCAAATCTCCATCGATCACCCATCAGATAGCGGTAGTGGAGGAGCAAAACAACAACCATCCCTCTATTCTGAGGACGACTATGTTCGGATCTCCGAGCTCGAAGGACCGGATACCTGTCCACGGAACAACATGCCTTGTCCTCCGAACTTGGAATCAGACGGTAGACCTGAAAAATCGGTCGATCTCCCGAAGCCCAAACTATTAAGCTCGGAAATACCTGTCCAGGGTTCGGATTTAAATACACCCACCCATCCAGATATACACGATCTCACATACCTATGGCAGTAGTCTCAGGAAATAGTCCATCACTTTTGGGCCAGATTCCTCCTTGTCAAGAACAAGATCAAAGATTGCCGCGATGAAGACGTGATCTTCACGTATTACACTTTGCTGACTTGGCAACCATACTACAGAAGTACTGCACAATGGAAAGCGCCTGGAAAACTCAGCCAGCTCATTAGGAACCGCCAGCTCCCACTCAACCTTTCGTCCGGACAAAAAGGATGCACCCTCGCGGAGCGCCCAACACAGCAGTAAAGAAATCCAAACCCATTACGGGGCGCAGAACCGTTCTGGAGGGATGGCTCGATAGGCCGTGCAAAATACACACAACACCGGATACCATACCTACCCATAGCCTTAGAGCATGTTGGATACTCCAGCAAGTGGCCAAGAGTGGCGAGGATATCTGAGGGAGTCTTGGATTAGGGGGTCTCCGGACAGCCGGACTATATCCTTTGGACGGACTGTTGGACTATGAAGATACAAGATTGAAGACTTCGTCCCGTGTCCGGATGGGACTCTACTTGGCGTGGAAGGCAAGCTAGGCGATACGGATATGGATATCTCCTCCTTTGTAACCGACCTTGTGTAACCCTAGCCCCCTCCGGTGTCTATATAAACCATAGGGTTTTAGTCCGTAGGACAACATACAATCATACCATAGGCTAGCTTCTAGGGTTTAGCCTCTCTGATCTCGTGGTAGATCAACTCTTGTAATACTCATATCATCAAGAACAATCAAGCAGGACCTAGGGTATTACCTCCATTGAGAGGGCCCGAACCTGGGTAAAACATCGTGTCCCCTGCCTCCTGTTACCATCCGCCTTAGACGCACAGTTCGGGACCCCCTACCCGAGATCCGCCAGTTTTGACACCAACATTGGTGCTTTCATTGAGAGTTCCTTTGTGTCGTCACCATAAGGCTCGATGGCTCCTTCGATCATCGCTAGCGATGCGGTCCAGGGTGAGGCTTTCCTCCCCGGACAGATCTTCATATTCGGCGACTTTGCACTTCGGGCCAACTCGCTTGGCCATCTGGAGCAGATTGAGAGCTATGCCCCTGGCCATCAGGTCAGATTTGGAAACTTGAACTACACGGCCGATATCCGCGGAGACTTGATCTTTGACGGATTCGAGCCCATGTCGGACGCGCCGCGCAGTCACGATGAGCAAGACGTAACTCTGCTGTCAGACGGTGTTCGGGAGATAGCATCCGCAGCTACTCCGACCTTTAATCCGGAGCAAGTCGCGCCATCCGAGAGCAGAGGGATGGACCCCGCCATGGAGGCCGTACTCTCAGCAGCGTTAGAGCCGGATACTGACCTCACCCCTTACGAGAGCCATGTTGCCGAACCATTGGATTCACCTTCGGTCACGGACTCCGAGCTGCTCGTATCCTCGCCCATCGAGTCCGACTGGGCGCCGATCATGGAGTTCACCTCCGCGGATATCTTTCAGCACTCACCTTTTGGAGATGTGCTAAATTCATTAAGGTCTCTCTCCATGTCAGGAGAACCTTGGCCGAACTATGTCCGGCTAGAATGGGATGCGGATGACGAAGAAATTCCTGCCCACCCACCACCCACTTAGTAGCCACTGTCGATGACTTAACCGACATGCTTGACTTCGGCTCCGAGGACTTCGATGGTATGGATGACGAAGCCGGAGACGAACCGGAACCGCCGCCCATAGGGCGCTGGACCGCTACTTCATCACATGACGTGTACATGGTGGACACCCCCAACGAAGCCAATGGTGAAGAGAAAGCGGAGGATGACCCCTCCAAGAAGCAACCCAAGCGCCGACGTCAGTGGCGCCACCCTAAGTCCTGCCATAGCAAAAACAGCGATAACAATAGTCCACGCGACTTCGAAAAAGACGACAACTGGACCACCTCGGTGGCAGAAAATGATCAAGATGCAAACAACAAACATAGTACGGATCCGACGTCCAAACACGATGACGCCGAAGATAAGCATCATCAATCCCCATCTAGGGAAGAAAACAGTCCGGACGATGATGCACCCATCATCCCGGAAACACACTTGGAGCAAGAGAACCTCCACAAGAGGCTTACTGCCACAGCGAGAAGCCTGAAGAAACAGAAGCAAAGGCTCAAGGTCGCATAAGATACGCTCAACAGCAAGTGGAACAAAGTAACAAAGTATGGTCGAAGCTACCACCCAAATAGCTATCCAAAGCACAAGCTATTACCGGAATTCGACGACGAGGCCTTAGAGCCCATACAGCCGATAAGTGATACGGCCAACCGGCCGGATCCACCGCCCTATGAACGCGATAGAGCGGCTAACAAAGACATGCATAAATCAACACACGTTCTACATGAGAACTTGCGTCAAAAATCCGATGTGACCAGATCTATCTATGGATCTAGGAAGCGCGATACGGTACACAACCAACACCGAATACAACAACCGTCCGAACACTATGGCGCATCCCAATACAGAGGTGCCGCACACCCACTATGTTTCACTGATAAGGTGCTGGATCACGAATTCCCAGAAGGATTCAAACCAGTAAACATAGAGGCGTACGATGGAACCACATACCTTGGAGTCTAGATAGAGGACTTCATCCTCCATATTCACATGGCTCGTGGAGACGATCTCCATGCCATTAAATACTTCCCCCTCAAGCTTAAAGGGCCAGCTAGGCACTGGCTGAAAAGCCTCCCTGAAAACTCAATTGGAAGTTGGGAGGAGCTCGAGGACGCTTTCTGGGCCAATTTTCAAGGGACTTATGTCCGACCTCCGGATGCAGACGATTTAAGTCATATAATCCAACAATCCGGAGATTCCGCCCGAAAGCTTTGGAACAGGTCCCTCACCAAGAAGAACCAAATAGTCGACTGTCCGGACGTCGAAGCCTTAACAACTTTTAAACACAGCGTCCGAGACGAATGACTCGCCAGACACCTCGGTCAAGAAAAACCGAGAACAATGGCAGCCCTAACAAGCCTCATGACCCGCTTTTGTGCGGGCGAGGACAGTTTGTTGGCCCGTAGCAGTACCAGCGACCCAAGCACATCCGAAGTAAGGGATGGCAATGGTAAATCACGACGCAACAAAAACAAGCGTCCAAATAAAGAAGGTAGCCCAGATAATACGGTGGTAAACACCGGATTCAGGGGCTCCCGACTAGGTCAGCAGAAAAAGCCTTTCAAAGGCAGCAGAGAAGGACAATCTGGCCTAAACAAAATTCTTGACAAACTCTGTCAGATTCATGACACCCCAAACAAACCTGCAAATCATACCCACAGAGAATGTTGGGTCTTCAAGCAGGCCGGTAAGCTAAACGCCGAACACAAAGGGGAAGAGACACCAAGCGAAGACGAGGATGAACCTCGCTAGCTAAGCGCCGGAGGACAGAAAAAGTTCCCACGGGAGGTTAAAGCGGTAAACGTGATCCATGTGATAAGGAGGAGAAGCAATCATGCACTCCGGTACACACGCGCCATAGAGCCCGTCACCCCTAGGTCCAACCCCTGGCTGGCCTTCCTGATCACTTTTGATCATAGGGATCATGATACACATATCCGACGCGAAGGACTGATGGCCTTGGTGTTAGACCCAATAATAAATGGGTACCATTTCACAAGGGTCCTCATGGACGGCGGCACTGATCTCAATATGATATATCAAGACATAGTCCGCAAAATGGGGATAGACCCGACACAAATAAGCCACAGTAATACTACCTTCAAGGGAGTAATACCAGGCCAAGAGGCCCATTGTACGGGCTCTCTACTACTAGAGGTGGTATTCGGTTCTCCTGATAACTTTCGAAGTGAAACGTTAACTTTTCACATCGCTCCATTTCGAAGTGATTTCCAAGCACTACTCGGAAGGGCGGCTTTCGCTCGTTTCAACGCAATACCGCATTATGGTTTTCTCAAGCTCAAGATGCCCGGTCCACGAGGCGTCATTACATTTAGCGGAAATACCAACCATCCTTCATGTACGGAAGAAGACACGGCGGCTCTAACAGTCGCACACTAGGCGGCCTCACCAACCAGAAAAATGGCAGGTCGTCAAGACCACGGACACGGTTAGAAGAGTCTGGCGTTCCATCATACATGCATGAGATTGGTTTTCGAACCCTCATAAAATGATACCAGGGGCTTCCCGCGTATAATCAGGGCCAGCCCGGCTCAACTAGGCTTCTCTGGAATTCTGTTAACTTATTCTTCTTTTCGGCACCTAAATTCTTTCCTTTTGCAGGTTGCAATCGTGCTACACCCGTCCAGGACACGGCACAACGGAGATACGGGCGCAGACGTGCTGCAGGGACCCGCCCGAAGGTTTCTGTTTAGATTAAGGCCCTGCGTAAACCTTTTTTACTGTCTCTTGTTGCTCACATCCTCCGGATACTCCATACAACCGAGAAGGATGCCGATGTTATTGGCATGTGGCCACGCCAGGATTTTGCACGTACCTGGACACATGGGGTTTCTTATAAAGGGCATTGTTTAGCCCGGTATCTGTTATAAAGACCAAACCCCTTAGGGAGTGTTCGGTATCGCGAGTTTGGCCCTATATGCATCATCTCCAAATCATGTCTTTGGCCAAATGTTGGGTTTGCCCGGCTCCCATGTTTTGGTACCTTGCGTTCCGTTATATCGACTAAGGTAGCACTGGGAGAACTACTGCGATTGTGCCCTGGTTCATCCGGATGAGCACGTCAGTAGAGAAAGCCGAAAACTGACTGTCATGATATAGCGAGAGACTGGTCAACCACTCGATGACTAATCGGAATCTTCGGGATTCATCCGCATTAACGAAGGGCCGTTCCCCGGTCATGTACGTACGCGCACCGTATTTGGACGCGCGCATAAGTACCAGGGTCTATGTAGTAGCCCCACTATCAAACTCCTATGGCTAAGTGAAAGTTTTAAAGCAATATAGTCCGATTGCCTTGTTCGCTACGCTATCACCTCCTTAACGGACCAAGACGTTGGATCAGGTGTGGATATGCATCTTTTGCGAACACCCCCGCATTATATGCATGGGGGCGGAAGCCGACGACTGCAAACTTTCAGGTTATATACATATATACACAAACGGCCGCACAGGAGGTATCATAGTACTTTCGGGCAAAAGTATAAATACAGCCTTGATTAATTCAGAAAAACATTGTTTGTACAATGGGACTACATGTCACTAGAAAATAATATTTTTTGAGCACTGAGCCTCTATCGAGCGAGCGCCTTCAAGGACTTCTTCAAAGTAATGCTCGGCAGCCACTCGGTCTATGGCCGAACCCTGTGCCGCAACAGTGGTGGCCTCCATATCCGCCCAGTATGTTTTGACACGGGCTAGGGCCATCCGCGCACCTTCTATGCACGCTGATCTCTTTACAGCACCGATGTGTGGCACAACTTCAAGGAATTGCTGCACTAAGCTAAAGTAGCTACGCGGCCTTGGCCCTCCCGGCCACAGTGATCCACAAACGGACCTCATGGCAAGTCCGGACAACCTATGGAGCTCGGCCCAACTGGTTAATTGCTCATTCAGCAACAGCGGACGGACTAGAGCGTGAAACTGTGACCAGAACAACTTCTCCACTTCGGGACCTTTCTGATCCTTGAAGTACTCGGCCGCATCAGCAACACTTGCAGCCAAATCCATGTACTCGTCCGCAGAACTCCATAGCCGGTCCAGAGGAGCATATTTCGGATCTCCGAACTTAATCCGCAACAAGAAGGGCTTCCCAGAAATGATATTCGCGGCTTGATTCAGCTCCTCCTTCATCACTCTAATTTTGGAGCGGGCTTCCTTGGCAGCCACCCGGGCCTTCTCCAGGTCCGTCGCCTTCGCCTAGTTTTCTTTTTCAAGAAGCCAGTAACGGTCAGCGGGATCTTTTAACTCCACGACCATCTTGGCTATTTTTTCTTTGCTCTCGCAATGCGCGGCCTGTTCGGCCCTTAACTCCTCGTCCGCCTTTACAGCGGCCGCATTACTACTCCTTGCTTGCTCCTGGCTCGGGCAAGCTCCACCCGAAGGTTCTCCACAGTGGCACCTCCATCTGCAGTCACAACATATTAAAGATACTGGCATCATGCTGCTCTTACTATGTGACGATCACCAGAAAAATCACGAACCCTGTGCCTCGTCAAGCCGCTTGTTGACAAGCACGATGTCGGCATCTGCCGCATCTAGCTGCCGCTTTAGTTCGGCAAACCCATCAGTCCGGCTAGCCACTGGAGCTTCAACCACCTGCACATAAAGGCGGTATGGTTATTACCTGGGACTATGATCCTCTGTTTGCCACCGTTCTCAACGACAACCAGAGTCTCAGGGGCTACTATCTACATGGGCATACCTAACGTATGCGGTACTGTTAAAAGCATACATTATTTCACGTACCTCGAAGACTTTTAGCAGACTCATAAAAGCTTCATGCAACCCGCTTTCAGCGGATGAAATCCTCTCAATTACCGTACCCATTAGCGTACGATGCGCTTCCGAGACGACAGCTTGCCTCAAAAGATCCTTCAGCGCGTCCGACCGCACACTATGCGGACCCTCACTGTTGCTCTCCTTAGGAGCCGGATACTGGGGATTCCGGGCAGCCAAAGGGTTATCCTCTGGACCTAGTGGATCCGGAGATGCCCTTCGTGACAACACTTCAAGGTCGCCTGCTTCTTGAGTTGGGGAGTCCGGGGGAGGCGTTTCGCTCTCCATCATCCCCAGAAGAAGATCCCCTGAAGATGAACTCTGTGGAGAAGGGCTGTGATCCGGACTACAATTTATAAGCATCGATTATTGTCTTCGGAAGTAAGATAGGATATCTTCACTATTAAGTACTTTTTGATTACTTACATCTCGGTAGAGGGCTGATCCCCGCGCGGGCATTGTGCGGCCAGAATACCCTCCGAGGCAGGACCATCTGGCAGAGATTTCTTCTCCCATTTGAAAACCTTAGTTTCCGGATCTTCAGAGGTGGTCCTCTTTCTTCCCCGGGGAGAAAGAATGTCAGATTCTTGCCCTTGGTTATCCTCCCTCACGGAGGCGCTCATTCCCTCGATTGGAATAAATAGCGATGGAGGACCGCTTTCGTCCTCTTTATTCCCCCCTTCATCTTCCTTTGAGGGCACTAGACAAGGTGCTGGCTCGAGCATCTTTTCCAGCACCGGATTGTCTAGTCCGTCGGGAAGGGGAGCCCAACACCGAATCAGCTTAGCCTTTGTTATCCACTCCTGGTCAAAGAGCGATTCTTCAGAATGATGTCATGATAAATAAAAGGACAGTGTGTTCATCCATGGGATTACTTACTTGGGCAGCGGGGTGGTTACAACTTAGGCCCACGTCCTCGGTGGTGTCCGGACACTCTATTTGGGGTCCGAAGAACGATTTTTCGTGCGTCATGCCGAGGAGATGTTGAATAGCTCATGGTCCTTCCGGGTTGAATTCCCACATACGGAGGGGTCGGCGTCTGCAAGGCTGGACTCGATGAACCAGCATAACTTGCATTACCATAACCAGACTGAAATCTCCCTCGAAGAGATCTCGGATACGGCTCTGCAATATTGGCACGTCCTTGGCTGGACCCCAGCTCAGCCCCCTGCTGATCCATGACATCAGTTGTGGTGGGGGGACCGAGCGAAAGGCGGGGGCAGCTACCCATTTGGCACTTCGGGGAACTATGATGTAGAACAACTCTCGCTGCCACAATCCGGACATGTATGGAAAGGAACCCTTTGGCTATGGAGCGTCAGCAATTTTGCTTATTAAAGCACCTCCACACGCTGCGTACTGCCCCTCGACCATCTTCGGCTTCACATCGAAGGTCTTGAGCCACAGACCGAAGTGAGGGGCAATGCGGAGGAAGGCCTCACATACGACAATGAATGATGAGATGTGAAGAAGGGAATGCGGGGCCAGATCATGAAAATCCAGCCCGTAATAGTACATAAGACCCCTAACAAAGGGATCCAGAGCGAGGCCTAGCCCTCGGAGGAAGTAGGAGATGAACATGACGCTCTCGTTGGGTTCGGGAGTAGGGACGACCTGCCCTCGGGCGGGCAGCCTATGCGAAATTTCGGCGGTCAGATATCTGGCCTCCCTCAACTTCTTGATGTCCTCCTCTGTGACGGAGGAAGGCATCCACCGGCCTTGAAGGCTGGATCCGGACATGATTGAAGGTCCGAAGCGCCTGACCTGAGCTTTGGGTGTTAGAACTCGAAGCGGGGGAAGGATTCAATTGAGCGCGGGAGGGAAAAAAGAAAAAGCCCTGCCCTTTTATAAAGAGGGTGAATATCAGGCGTCCCCCTCGTGACCGTTTGAGACTTACCTAAGATCTAGGAGTCATACCAACAAGCATGGTTGGGTTACCCATGTTGGTATTGATGAGAATCCCGTGATAAGGGGAACACGATCTCTGCTTTGACAAGACGTGTCAAGAAACCGCCTCGCGTTATGTGCGGAGCTGGTTAAAGAAAAATGGTTCTTATAATTACCGGGCCGTGGCGTGATGTCATGCTGCCAAAACGCGTCAGCAGATTAGATTTGTGGAAATATTATTCTCTCTATGGTGGTATGTGGAACTTATTTTGGAGATTCGGACACTATCCTTGTATTCAAACTCTTCCGTGGTGTATATGGAGGAGGAACCCGCCTTGCAATGCCGAACAAAATACTGCGTGCCGGACTCATCGTTATTGAAGCCTGGTTCAGGGGCTACTGAGGGAGTCCTAGATTAGGGGGTCTCCGGACAGCCGGACTATATCCTTTGGCCGGACTGTTGGACTATGAAGATACAAGATTGAAGACTTCGTCCCGTGCCCGGATGGGACTCTACTTGGCGTGGAAGGCAAGCTAGGCGATACGGATATGGATATCTCCTCCTTTGTAACCGACCTTGTGTAACCCTAGCCCCCTCCGGCGTCTATATAAACCGGAGGGTTTTAGTCCGTAGGACAACATACAATCATACCATAGGCTAGCTTCTAGGGTTTAGCCTCTCTGATCTCGTGGTAGATCAACTCTTGTAATACTCATGTCATCAAGAACAATCAAGCAGGACATAGGGTATTACCTCCATCGAGAGGGCCCAAACCTGGGTAAAACATCGTGTCCCCTGCCTCCTGTTACCATCCACCTTAGACGCACAGTTCGGGACCCCCTACCCGAGATCCGCCGGTTTTGACACTGACAATATCCTCACCAAAAATACGTCGGAACAACTCCCCCCGGAACACGACGACCGCAGAGTATTGACGGTCTTCGAGACTTTTGCTTCAAACAATCGGCGCAAAAGGGCACTCCGTGACCTCGCCGAAGTCTGTCAAGTCGTAACAATAAATCCTTGGAACGACATGACCATAACTTTCAATGCCAGTGACGAACCAAAAACCCGGTCAGTCCGGGCACCAGCTGCCTTGGTCCTCAATCCGATTGTGGACGGTTTTCGACTCACCAAGGTGCTCATGGACGGCGGCAGCAGATTAAACCTCATCTACGAGGACACACTCAGTAAAATGGAAATAGACAGAAGCCGTATCGAGCAAAGTAGCACGATCTTCCGAGGAATTATTCCCAGTCGGGAGGCACGGTGCGCGGGAAAATCCAGACTTGACATGGTATTCGGCACGCCAGAGAACTATCGGTCTGAAGAGATAACCTTCCAAGTGGCCCCTTTCAACAGTGGATACCACACCCTGTTGGGGCGAGATGCATTCACACGGTTTCAAGCCATACCTCATTACGGGTATATGAAGCCCAAAATGCCCGGGCCCAACGGTATTATCATTCTCGCTAGTGATCCGGATATAGCCCTCCGCGCTGAAAACAAAACAGCCTCCCTGGCCCTTGAGGCACTCTCTGAGGCCCTTGCGGCCGAAGAGTAAACTTCGCTACGCTCGGCGGTGGATAGGGACGACGTAATCCTCGACAAGCGCTCCAAATTCACCTCCTTCAAACTAGCAGATGAAATAGTCAAATTTCAAGTCCATCCATTGGACCCAAAGAAGACAACCTCCATCGGTGCACAGCTGGACCCGATGGTGGACGCCGCACTACGAGCGTTCCTACGCGAGAACTGGGACATATTCGCCTGGCACCCTTCTGATATGCCAGGAATCCTACGTAGGTTGGCTGAGCACAACCTCAATATATTGAAGGGATACAAGCCAGTTAAGCAAACACTGCGGCGCTTTTTCGAACCCAAACGACAAGCTATGGGGGAGGAGATAGCCAAGCTAATTGAGGCCGGATTGATGAGAGAAATAAAACATCCGGACTGGCTAACAAACCTTGTGATGGTGCCAAAGAAGGATAAATCCTGGCGCTTGTGCGTCGATTTCAAAGACCTCAACAAAGCTTGCCCTAAGGATCCATTCCCGCTCCCCCGCATCGATCAAATTATTGATGCCACTGTAGGACACGACTCACTGTGTTTCCTCGACCCATATTCCGGATACCATCAAATTAAAGTGAAGGAATCTGACCAAGCCGCAACGACATTTATTACCCCATACGGGCCTTTCTGCTTCAACACTATGCCCTTTGGGCTCAAAAACGCCGGTGCCACCTACCAACGCATGATTCAAACATGCATGGAGAAACAAATCGGCAAGACACTTGAAGCATATGTGGATGACGTCATCATCAAGACTAAGCGCGTTGAGTCATTAATAGATGACTTACGTCTCACATTCGACAATCTCCGGACATATGACATTAAGCTCAATCTGAAAAAATGTGTTTTCGGCGTCCCCTCTTGAAAACTACTGGGCTTCATTGTTTCCACTATAGGAATCGAGGCAAATCCAGCCAAAATCCGAGCTTTATCACAATTGGCCACACCAACAGACCTTAAACAGGTCCAAAAACTAGCTGGATGCGTGGCAGCTTTAAGCCGCTTTATCTCCAGACTAGGAGAAAAAGCATTGCCACTTTATCGACTTATCCGATGCACCGATCGCTTTGAGTGGATAGATGCAACAACGACCGGGGTGGAAGAAATAAAGGCTCTTTTAGCAAGCAACCCAATCCTAGCCGCGCCAAGCGTCAGCGAACCAATGTTATTATACATATGTGCAACACACCAGGTGGTGAGCGTAGTACTCGTCATCGAACGAGAGGAGGTCGGACACAATTCTTGCTCTAGAAGCCGGTATACTACGTATCCACTGTCCTAACTCCATGCAAATCCCGGTACCCTCATTATCAAAAGATATCATACGCGGTCTTCATGGCATCCCAGAAGCTACGACACTATTTCCAAGAGTGCTCGATCACGGTGGTTTCCGAAGTTCCACTGAACGACATAATAAAAAAATCACGATGCCACGGGCCGGATTGCCAAGTGGGCCATTGAGCTCCTTCCATTCTATATAACATATAAGCCACATCGGGCCATGAAATCCCAAGTATTAGAAGACTTCGTCGCTGAATGGACAGAAGCCGAACTCCCTAAAGAGTACAACACATATTCCAACTGGGTCATGCACTTCGATGGTTCCAAAATGCTGGCGGGCTTAGGGGCGGGCGTTGTCTTAACATCCCCCACTGGAGATATAGTTCAGTGCGTACTCCAAATATTATACACAGACTCCAACAATGCAACCGAATACGAGGCCTTATTGCATGGTCTTCAGATGGCTGTCTCCATGGGCATACAATGCCTGGAAGTGCGCGGGGACTCGAACCTCACGATATCTCAAATAAATGGAGATTTCGATGCCAAGGATCCGAAGATGGCGGCCTACCATAACGCCGTTCTCAAAATGTCGGCTCGGTTCGAGGGGCTCGAATTTCACCATGTGGCTTGAGAAAGTAATCAAGCGGTGGATGTCCTTGCTCGCATCGGCGCCAAGCACGACCCCGTGCCACCTAACATCTTTTTGGAAAGGCTTTTCAAGCCATCCGTGGTGTGGCAAGTGGAGAGCGGCAACGTCAGTCCGGATCCGACCATAACCCCAGACTCCGAACATACCGATATCATCGGAGGCTCTGCCACCGAAATAACACCATCGGCCCATCTTATCATGGCAGTCATCGTCACATGGACCGAACCCTTCTTGGCCTACCTCAATAGGTGAGAGCTCCCTGAGGATCAGAATGAGGCTCGCTGCATTGTTCGGCATTCTAAAACTTATAAGGTCCACGAAGGAGAACTCTACAAGAAAAGCGCTATAGGAGTACTCCAAAGATGTATCTCCGAGGAAGAGGGGCGGCAGCTCTTGGCTGAAATTCATGCCGGTCTCGGTGGTCACCACGCCGTAGCTCGGGCCCTTGTAAGCAAGGCCTTCCGTACAGGTTTTTACTGGCCGACGGCCTGAGCAGATGCATAGGTCCTTATCCAACGTTGCGTCGGATGCCAGCTTTTCGCCAAGCAAAGCCATATGCCACCCACTGCTCTACAAACAATCCCCATCACTTGGCCTTTCGTGGTCTGGGGGCTTGACATGGTTTTTCCTCATATGTACCTTTTCTTCGCTATTATATGCATCGATATGACTTAAGTTTTGGCCAAGCTGGGTTGCCTGGCTCCTGTGCTTATGCCCTACATTCCCGTCAGTTTGGTTAGGGCATAAAGGGAGCACCTCTGCGATTGTTATTGCCAGGTCATCCGGATGTGTACCTTAGACTGGGTGAAGCCGAAAGCTAGCGTTCTTAAGGGAATATTCGGTCGGCAGACTAAATATGTTTTACATTTCTTCTACTATGAACCCCCATATGTTACCTATACTGTGATGTTTTCAATCATAGTTCGGACATGCATATTAACGCATGCACACCCCAGGGAAAGGAACCCTTAACGGAACTATCTGGAATATGTTTCTTACAATCACAATGTAATATAACATAGATAGCCGGATACAACTTGTCTGTTCAAGCAACTATGACCCCTATGCATGGTTTCCACGCATACCCCGGTCTATTTTACCGCTCGAGTATTCGGAAACACTCCGCACCTTCGGGTCCAGAGGTCGAAGTGAAATGGTCGGCCATGACAATCGTTTTACAATCTGGCTAGGAACAAATATATTAAGGAAAGTACATAGTCACTTGGACTCAAAAACTTCCTCCTCTATACCGTCCAACAGGTTGTCTAGCTTACAATCCTGTTGGGAATATTTGGCAGCTACTTCTACTTGGTCATATACCAAATTAACGGGAATTTCTTTCCCATCTGACCCTAGCGGTCCGACCCGGGCCATATGATTCGGATCAAGCTTGGTATACCGTGTTTTTACCATGGCCCAGGCCTCTTGCGCACCTTCTCGGCAGGCTGATATCTTCCATAATCGAATACGCCGTCGTGCCCCTTTGAACAGGTCCATGAGCTCCGCCATACCTCCTGGAGGAGAGGCGAATGGCTATAAAGCCTTGGCAACATTGCGCATCGCCTGCCGAACTCGCTCGTGCATCTGGGATAGCTCTTGTAGCAGGTCGCCTTGAGATCCGGGCATTTCTTCCTCGGGATGGCCAGTCAGCATACCTGTAGACATAAATCTGTCAGTTCCGGCCCTCGCCGAATTATAGGGAGGAAAGTTTGAAAAGCATACTGAATATGCCGCCTTGTAGCCTCCTATTCTCGTCGACGGCGTCAGCTAGTTGGGCTCAAACATCTTTTAGTTCTTCGCCCAGTTGGGCATGGGAATCCTGCAGCTTGTTCCTTTCATCCCTGACCCGCGTCAGCACATGTTTGGCTTTCACATGTTGCCTTTTGGCCTCTTGTTCACCAGCCTGGGCGTCTTTCAGTTTCTCTCTCAGTTGCTCTACTGATTCTGTCAGCAGAAACACAACAGTGTTAATATAACTGGTGTATGAATATACTTCTTTCTGCTGGGGAGGAACATTACCAGGTGGTGCCTCCTTGGATTTTTCCAATTCGGTGGTAGCCGCAGTTAGTTGAGTCCGACATTTTTCCAACTCTTGAGACAGCAGGCTATTCTTCTCCATAAGTGCCTGATTATACAACGATCCTTAAATCAGTTATATCACCTGCTTTAAGTCTCGGGGCTACTGGTCTATGATTATTAAATCTACACTTACCCGCATATCTTTTAGATGCTGGTCCGTGGCTCTGGCAAGCCCATCTCGAGCAGCTCGGATGTACGCATCGACCGAGCCAAAGGCATCGAATGCCTCCATTGAAAAGTCGGGGTCATGGAGAGCGGCCCTCCGACGATGATGATTCATGGCACTCTCCACTTCAGAGTTCATGACGGACATATCATCCGAATCCTCTGCGGAAGGACAGTTTGGCGCCACTCCCGTGTCAGCCCCCGTCCTTAGGGCAGGGTCTGGAACCTGACTAGTAGAGGCACGACCGGCAGGATCTCCGGACATAGTCCGGCGAACACTTTTCCTGATAGAATGCGGCGAATGGCATCATGATTTGATGTGGCGATCAGGAGATCTATTTTCAAAAAGAAAGCCTTACCTCTTTGATGAAGGTTTTGCTGTATTGTCGTTTGCCTTTCTCTTCGAAGACGTGCTCGGCGTGGGCGCCGCTCTCCTCGGAGATGCTTCTGGTACACGTTGTGACGTCGAGCGCCTCCCCTTTGGAACACGAAATAGTGCGGTGGGTGAGGCATAATAAGGAAACTCTTTTGAAAAAGGAGTCTCTTAAGTTACTTACATGCGAAGTAGGGAGGAGCCGGGATAATTGGCGATGATAGGTACTTCCGTACCATCGTAGCTCGTCTGATAGAATACTCCATTCTCGAGCTCCACAAATATGTCCGGATCTTCTTCGAATCCGGGGTCAAGGTCCCGGTTGTGACCCTCCGGCTGGGGGCGGGGCTATGGATCCCCTCGGTAGCCTTCCGCCATTCCTGTTGCGGGTGGATAGGTTACTATCCATCAAAAATGATTCAGGGAGAGGAGTAAAATGGTGGGATTGGAGCTCACCCAGCTAGGAGGATTATACATGGAAAATCCATCTCGACACTAGAGACGGGTAAACTCCTCCTTCTCCCCTTTGTATAGTTCGGCCAATATTTGGTCAAGGTGGCGGGGGTTTTCGGACCTTTCCAACCACAGCGTGAGGCGTCATCTTCCCCATTATAGTGCCACATGGGAAGCCCTCTGTATTGGAGTGGTTGGACCCCCCGCATTATGGAGATCGCCATTACCTCGATTATTGATAATCTGGACTGGGCGAGCGTCTTAATCTTGCCCATCAACTGACCGAATTACGCGCTATCCTCCTCCTCGAGGCTCTGAGGGCGCCAACTATGGCGTTTCTTCAATGGAGCACTTGAAAATTCGGGGAGACCCATTCGGACTGGGTCAGGAAGAGCGACGTTGTCTATATAGAACCATTCGGAAGGCCACTCTTCGGAAGCCTTCTTCGGCGTGCCAGACAGGTATCCGGTCCCGACGATGCGCCATACCTCGGCTCCTCCCACTTTGAATATTGATCCCCCTTGATTATGAGGGACAAGGCAGAACATTTTTCTCCATAATTCAAAATGGGCCTCACATCCCAGGAATAGCTCGCATAGAGCAACGTAAGCCGTGATGTGCAGGATGGAGGCGGGAGTGAAACTGTGCAGTTGGAGGCCATAATACTCTAGAAGTCCTCAGAGGAAGGGATGAATTGGAAATCCGATGGCTCTTAGCAAGAAGGGAATGAAGCATACTCGTTCCCCCTGGACGGATTGGGGAAATTCTCCGCCTGAACCTCGCCATTGAAGGATGTCAATCCTGCTCAGCCGGGGACCAGATCCGTGGGAGGAAGGAAGCCCTATTTTTGCAGCTTCGCCAGCTGACCGTGAGATACGGAACATCTCTCCCAATCACCTTTTTCGGAGCCGTGGGGACGAGAGGAAGAGCTGGGAGCACTAGCCATGTTGGAGTGGTTCCTCCTAGTGAGCTCTGAGAATTTTTTCGCAGGGTGTGGAATGGATCTGAGATCTATTCCCTTTAAATAGGCACCTCTCTTGTATGGTCAGGGTGGTATGTGCAAAAATACCCCGACCTCTCGTATTCGCTCGCCATGTGGAAGCTAAAGTCAGAAAGGCATGGAAGCCGATGGGCGAGACATTAAATGGGAAAGCCGAATACCGCTCTTTAAGTCAGGGACTTTAAAGTAATCGGAGGGGGAACCCGCCTTGCAATGCCGAAGACAATCTGTGCGCCGGACACCTCGTCATTGAAGTCTGGTTATGGGGCTACTGAGGGTGTCATGGACTAAGGGGTCCTCGAGCAGCCGGCCTGTTGACATGGGCCGGACTATTGGGCCATGAAGATACCAGATAGAAGACTTTCTCCCATGTCCGGATAGGACTCACCTTTGCGTAGACGGCAAGCTAGGTGGCCGGATGTACTATTCCCTTTCTATGCAACCGACTTTGTACAACCCTAATTCCCTCCAGTGTCTATATAAACCGGAGGGTTTAGTCCATAGAGGCAATCATAATCATATAGACTAGACTTGTACGGTTTTAGACATTATGATCTCGTGTTAGATCAACTCTTGTAACCCCTATACTCATCAATATTAATCTAGCAGGACATAGGGTTTTACCTCCATCGAGAGGGCCCGAACCTGGGTAAACATTGTGTTCCCTTTCTCCTATTACCATCAACCTCAGACGCACAGTTCGGGACCCCCTACCTGAGATCCGCCGGTTTTGACATCGACACCCCTCCTTATATAAGTTGAAGGGGTGGGTTGCATGACTAATCCTAGTAGGATTAGGATTACTCCATTACATGTAGAGTCCTAGTCTTGCTTCCTTTGTAAGGGAATATTCTTTATGCTTTCCTCTTAAGCCGACCCACCATAGCTTGAGCCGGACTTCCATGAACCACCTTCTGGGCCACTCGGTCTTGTTTCTCCTCTGACCCGTCTGCCGGGTCACCAATGAGTCACCTGATTCGGCCGGGTCATCAGTGAGTGGAGAGATCCGGGCGGGTCACTTCGTGAGTCGCCAATCCTCCAACGGGTTACCAATGAAACACCAAGTTCCGGCCGGGTCATACCGCGGGGTATATCCCCGACACTTTCCTAGTGGACAAAGACACTTGTCTCCACTGTAAGAAGACCGTGCATTACAAGAAAGACTGCCCTGATTGGCTGAAGTCCTTAATGTAAAAGCAAGGTAACAACATTGTTTCCTTAGTTAATGAATCCTTGTACACACAGTTTTCGAAATATACTTGGTGGATTGACTCAGGATCAACTGTTCATGTTGCAAATTGTTCACAGGGATTCCATTCGACCCGGACTACGCTAAGAAGAGAAAGAGGCATTGAAGTAGCAAATGGAATTCAAGCGGAAGTTGAAGTTGTCGACGACATATCCTTGGAGTTAGCTGATGGATTCAAGCTTCTAGTTAGAGATGTTCTTTATGTTCCTTCATGTAATAGAAACTTAATTAGCGTTTCATGTTTGGACAAAGATAATTATGTGCTATTTTGGACATGGCAAGTGTGCCATATGGTATAATAATGCTTATATGGGTGATGCTTTACTACACGATGAGCTTTATTTGTTATCACTTCGTGAAAAAGTTTATTTTGTATGCAATGTGAAAGAACATGTTTCGGCGTGAATAAAGAACAAAAGAAAAGAAAGAGAACATTCGACTCATCGAAATTATGGCACTGTCGCTTGGGCCATATTTCAAAGGGGGGAATAGAAAGATTAGTCAAAAGTGAAATTCTTCCTTCGTTAGAATTCTCAGACTTAGAACAATGCGTAGATTGCATTAAAGGAAAGTATATAAAACAAATCAAAAAGGCGCAATCCATGGCACAAGCACACTAGAAATCATCCACACTGACATTTCTGGACCATTTCCGGTAAAAAGTGTGGATGTATATGACTCATTCATAACATTCACAGATGGTTACTCTCGCTATGGTTATATTTATCCAATCAAAGAAAGATCAGAAGTGTTGGATAAATTTAAAATATTCAAATCCGAAGTTGAAAATCAGCATGATAAAAGAATAAAGATAGTAAGGTCCGACCGTGGGGGAGAATACTACGGTCGGCACACTCCATATGGCCAAGTCCCTGGACCTTTTGGAAAGTTCTTGCAGGAGACCGACATAGTAGCCCAGTATTCAATGCCGGACGAGCCTCAACAAAATGGAGTAGCTGAAAGGCGCAATCGTACACTTATGGATATGGTGCGTAGCATGATGAGTTATTCCAACTCGCCATTGGGATTATGGATGGAGGCGCTTAAAACTACCATTCACATTCTCAATAGAGTACCAAGCAAGTCGGTGTCCAAAACAGCGTACGAGCTATGGACAGGAAGGGTGCCCTCCCTACAACACTTCAGGCTGTGGGGGTGCCCTGCTGAGGCCAAAATGTTTAATCCAAACATTGCAAAGTTAGATCCCAAAACAGTGAGTTGCCACTTCATTGGCTATCCAGATAGATCAAAGGGTTTTTGTTTCTACTGCCCAGACAGATATACAAAGTGTGTAGAAACGAGACATGCAGTCTTCTTAGAGGACGAAATGATGAGGGCGAGCTTGGTAGCTCGGAAAATTGATCTTGAGAAGAAGAGGGTGCATGCACCTAATCTGATGATTCAGGAGCCATTTTTCTCACTACCAGTTGCAACTCCACCCATGACAGCTATGGGAGTAGACCCGCAACCTGTCCGTCAGGAGCTGAATGAACCCGTTGTTGAGCATGCAAGGGAGGTGCATCAGCAAATTTTACAAGAAGTGCCAGATGTTGAGGCACAGAATGTGCCAGAAACTGAGGCCCTTAGAAGGTCTACAAGACCAAGAAAGTCAGCTATTTCTACTGACTTTAAAGTTTATAACACAGAAATGGTTCATATGGAAAAAGATCCCAACTCATATGAAGAAGTCACGAGAAGCCCTCATCGAAGTGGGTGAATGCAATGGAAGACAAGATGAAATCAATGAGTTCCAAAGATGTTTGGGACTTAGAGGAAATTCCTAAAGGAGCCAAAACAGTAGGCTGTAAATGGGTCTACAAAATTAAGTATGACTCTAAAGGGAATGTAGAAAAGTATATAGCACGACTCGTGGCAAAAGGATTTACAAATAGAGAAGGGATAGATTACAATGAGACATTTTCTCCAGTCTCATGTAAGGATTCCTTCAGAATCACAATGGCATTAGTTGCTCATTTTGATTTAGAGTTACATCAAATGGACGTTAAGACGGCATTTCTGAATGGTGATTTAAAAGAAAAGGTCTACATGAAACAACCCAAGGGTTTTATCATGGAAGGCAAGGAAAATATGGGATGCCGCCTGTCGTGGGTTTGTCACGGCAGTTGTCCTCGTGAAAGGACTTAGTCATGGAGCCATCGCAACGGGTTAGCTTAAAGGGGTTAAACCGGACAAGGGGACACGGGAGTTTATACTAGTTCGGCCCCTTCTTTGAAGGTAAAAGCCTACGTCTAGTTGTGATTGGTATTGCTAGGGTTTCGAAGGACAGGGAGCGAATCCGCTTTGTCTGGCTCTCGAGTTGTTGTTGTCTGTTTCTAAACCGCGGCCGGGTCGTCCCTTTATATACATAGGTTGACGCCCGCCGGGCTACAGAGTCCCGAAGCCGGATTATAAACGTATCCGGTTCGGCCTCTCTCTTTCTATCTTACTATACAAGTTACATGACTAGGCCGATTTACATTTACAGACTGTAACCCGCCTTTGGGCCCTCCGTAAAACGCCATCATATTTACATCTTCATGGGCTTCTAATCTTCAAAGAGTCAACCCGACTACATAAGGCCGGTTTACCTCCAGTAATAATATCCCCAACATTAGGCCCCAGATTGGTTTGAACTTGTTCATGTCAATCTTCCACACTTTAGAAAAAATCTTCTCTCTTATCTTCATTTTTGATCTTGTAAACCGCCGTGACGTCATACTTCAAAATTACGATGAACCGCCCTGACGTCATCCATCCGTTGATGTTAGAGATTTCCTTCATTTAATATATATCCAGTCATCGAGGCGACACCTTTATTAACTTATCCATTTTTTGGGCTCCTCGATTCCCGTACTTGCCATTTTATCACTTCGCCTTATAAATAGGACCGAGGGGTCATTTTCACCATTTCCCCCTGTGCCTCTTCACGTCATCTTCCTCGTGCCGCTCAGCCTCTGGAGCTCCGCCGCCACCGTCGACCGTTGCCTCTACTCCGACCTTGGCCGCTGCATCACCCTAAACGCACCAGAATACTGCGGCGCCCTTCCGCTTCCTCACCAGCTCCGGTAAGTTCTCTGCTTTTTTCACCATAGATCTGTTCTAGGGTTTCAACATTCTTCGCAGTTCTTCCGAAGTTCATCAGTGCTATTCTTCCCTGTTCTTCCTTTAATAGATGGACACTTCATGCTTGATGCATCTCTTCTCGTAGCTTACCTACCATGGTCATCACAAATCCTGATGCGCAAAGAACCGATCTAGTCTGTCAAAAATTGCTTCAGTTCTGCACCCCTTCAAGATCCAATTATTCTTGCTTTTCTGTCTTATCTTTAGATCCGAAAGTTTTATACATCACTGTGAGATCTGTTTCTATGTTCCTGTGAGATCCGTTTCTCCTCGCACCAATGTAAGCGGTTTAACATTGTATAAATAGTCTATGCCATTAGCCCTTTGATAAACCGGAAGAGCATGTTACCTTCATAATTATACTCCGGTTTAATAGTGTCTAATCAACCCTGTGCTAGCATTACCTTTCTCTCTCATTATACTAGTCTCCGGGTTGTACCATTTATCATATCAGCATGTTTCTTACTCCCTTGTCTCTTGTGTATAATCATGCGTAATTTATAAACCGGCCTTTCATTTTCAGTTTGTTTGCTTTGCAATGGCCAAACAATTCACTGCCTGTAACTGGGCTCGTTCTTGGGTTACTGAGGCTCAATTGAATGAGATGGTTAGCATCGGCTCTCTGCCTAAGAAAACTGAGATCAAATGGCGAGTTCCAGGAACAGAGAATCCTCGAACCCCAAGACAAGGCGAGGTGGTAATCTTTGTTGACCATATAGGCCGTGGTTTCAAACCGCCAGGGTCAAAATTTTATCAAGATGTGCTTGCCAGCTTCCAACTGCATCCACAAGATATTGGTCCCAACTCAGTCTCCAACTTATGCAATTTCCAAGTCTTCTGTGAAGTCTATTTACAAGAAGAACCAACTGCAGAATTGTTCCGGGATTTCTTTCACTTAAACCGGCGCACAGAGTTTGTGAATGGCCCGAACATAGAGCTTGGTGGTGTCTCAATTCAGAAGCGGAAAGAAGTGGAATTTCCTCATGCCAAACACCATAGCCACCCAAAGGAATGCAACCAAACATGGTTCTATTGCAGAGACACTTCGCCTGAGGATGAAAATCCCCTCCCCGGCTTCCGTGATCATAGATTATCCAATACTCACCCAATGCTACAACGCCTGAGCTCTTCAGAAATGGAAAAATACGCTCCTCAAATCGCCAAGCTCCGGGCCTTTATGGCAAACGGTTTAACATGTGTGGATTTTGTACGCTGTTGGATATCCTGGAGTATCTTGCCGCTAAGCCGGCGTCCCGGTTTAATGTGCGAATATACCGGTGAAGTTGACGATCCTCAACGCCACTGCAACATCCAATTATCTGAGGAAGAAGTTACTGAAGGTGTGAAGAAAATTCTGAATGAATCGGAACTGGTCTATAGTCAAACCGGTCTGAGTCCCTTCTATACCAAGAACAAACCGCCTGCTGTAAGCATTACACTTCCTATTCATCTCTAATATCTTTAACTTATACAAGTTGTAACCCTTCTTCTTTATATATATAGGGTGATGACCCTTTCTGGAAACGGAAATCCATAGAGAAAGCGGCAAAGCGAACTGGAGACAAAGTGGTCAAACCAACCCGCCCGAAGACCAAAGCCGTAAAACAGACGTCAAAGCGGAAAACGGCTGACCGGATTAATATGGAACTTGATGATGATACTGATGACCCAGAAGTTAAGGTAGAACTTGACTCACTTGGCTCTCTTTTTATGCATCTTGTTAACAATGATCTTCCTCAGGAGGAGGCAGAAGCTAGTCAGGCTGATGACGTAGAGGTAATTACTCTTTCCTCCGGTTCAGACTCTATGCCAACACAAAAAACTCGCCAAGCAATCCGGAAAGTAAGCTTTTCTCATCCTCTTGCTCACTTGGATCCAACATTTATTTTGAAGACTCAACAACATGAAGCTCGCCGGACAACCCGGCACAGTGGCCAATAGGTCACCTCTACCGGTTTACCTGATACTCCGGTTCGCAAGCGCCGGTCTGAGGTCTCTCCTACTTCTGACCATTCTTACCCCAAGGCAGGTTATTTCAGACAGCCTCTTAATCTGTCCGATTCAAATTACCAGTTAACACCTCCTTCCTCTTCTGGTGAATCGACAGCAACTCAACCCCCCCTTTGAAAACAGTGGCCGGGTGAGTTATGAAAAACCTTTCCTTTCAATGCGCCCTACATATTTTGAACAGGATGTTAATCCTTTTTTATTCTGTTTGCCGGGCCAAAGCCAGACCCAGCAAGAAAGCTCGGGTCACCAATTCGCCAGAAGACCCTGTTGCCGAAGAAGAAGAACCAAGAGGTGAACCAGAGCAGACTGGTGAACCGGAAAGCCTCCGTCCTGAAACAAATTTTGATGATCCGCCCCTTGACGGCAACATACTGATGAACCAACAGATGCTGAGCCTGCCACCCCTGATACTGAACCGGCAGAACCAAACCGGGCTAATCCAATGAAAGACACTGAAATTCCATCATCATCCACCAAAAATCCTGAAGGCCAAGGTGATAACGTTATTATTACTAGAACAGGCCACAGCTCTCGTGGTCATCCCGTCATTTTGGCTCAGCATAGTGCCAAAGAAGAGCAAATTGCCAGGGATAAAGGTAAATGGAGTAGCGACTTACCAAACTATGCTCATCTTAACGCTGATGAGCTTCATTCCGGCTTCTTGAACCGTCTGCACTCAAACCGGGATTATGAAGCCAGTTTGGTGAATTTGATGAAAGAATGATATGAGGTAAATGCTTCTCCCTTGTACATTGATTTATAGCTGAAATATTATTCCAAGTAGCCTCCAAGAGCCGTTTTATGATTGTTAATCATAAACCGGGTCTTTGTAACACTTCAAGCATCCCATCATTGATCCTTGCAAAGGCGTGTCCTCAATCATAGATAAGACTCATGTTTGAAAAAAAATAGATAACATTCTGCAGCATAGCCCCCAAAGGCCAGTTTAACTTCGCAAGTTAATCCGGTTTTTAATCCACACCGCCGGTTTAAAACAAACATACATTAGCCCCCAAGTGTCAAGGATAATGCTTGCATTGTTCTGGAGACTTGTATAGAGGGTAGTATTTGAGAGCAAATAGGCATTAGCCCCCAAGTATGAAGTGGATAACTTGTTATATGCTTTATACTTAGTGCATAAATATGTTGTTTTGTTGAATATACCTTCAATGTTGCAGGCTGAACTAAGAAGCAAAGATGCCCAAAACTCTGACTTGCAAGAAAATGTGAAGTCTCAACAAGCCGAAGCTGCAAAAGCCAAAGAGGAGCTGACGCAGGCCCTGGCCGGAATGGAAAAATTAGAAGAATCCTTCAACCAAGATCGTGCTGAATGGGAAACCGAAAAAGCTGGTTTGACCAAAAGATCTGTAGATGCCGAGGAAGCCCTGAAACCGGTGGTTGAAGAACTAGCCGGTTTGAAGCGCCAAATCAACGCTATGACCTCTGCTATCTTTGGTAAGTGTCTGCTTATGTATGTTGCACCAGTCAATGAATCTTAAAACTGACCAAAATGTTGATAAAATCTTTGGCAGGAACCCGGATCACTCATCTTGGTGCAGATATGCGGATGAAGCTCAAAGCGGCATATACATTGGTTGAGCAGCTATACTCTGGATCTCAGCGAGCCATTAGTACAGCGGCTTATAACAAACCGGTGCCAACATTGATTAAGGAGACCCTTGAGAAGCTGGGCATGTTATCGGCGCATATTGTCGAGTTGAAAAGAGCCGCTGCGAGAGCAGGAGCATTAACCGCCCTTATTCGAGCCAAGGCCTGGATTCCAGACCTTGAAGCGGAGGATATCATTAAAGGATATCCAGGCGTTAAAGAAGACGGTTCAAACTTTGACAATGATGATCTTCGGAGGATGACCAAACAGATGCGGCCAGCGGCCAGCAAATTGGCTGAGGACACCGATTTGTCCCATTTTCAACCGTTTTATGATGCAGAAGGGAAAAGACAGCCGGATGATATCCATGAAGTCAAAGAACTTGTGCCTCCGATTCGTAAGCACACTTATGCTCATGATATTAACCCTTCTGATCTTATCCATGAGGAAGTAGTGTTCCAAGCTTTAACTGGAATCGATTGGTCAACGGCTGATTTCCAGCGGCTGGGGAGGGATGAAGAAGTGCCGACACCAACTGATCCGCAACCGTTAAACCGTCGTGATGAAGAGTCCTGATCCGGTCGCCGGTTCATATGGCTACTGTGAAAAACAATGGCACTGTTTGAACCGCTTTGAAGCTTCATGTAATAGGATAGCTGAAACTTTGTTTATCTGCCATGCCATCGAGCATGTTTCATAACGCTTTGTGACAATCTGTGCCGCCCTTCAGGATATCTTTTATGCATAGCCTATGATGACTTGCCTTCCTGGGTCCAAAAAACTTAAAAGTGTCTAGCGGTTTACCGCTAAACATGTCATAATATCCAAGAAGTATATAGTACTTTAGCTGAATAATCAAGTGTTTGTACAAAAAATAATGTACAGAACATACCTAATTGATTGACCAAACGTGTATACAGCAAAGGTGTTTAACACCAACCCGATACGTTTGATAATTTCATCTTCATAATGCTGGTCTATCTATTAAACCGGACCGGTATAACTACCGGATTTTCTTGATAACACTGGTGATTTAGTCAAACCAGACCGGGTCAATGACCACCGGTTTATAATTGATCATGTGCCAACAACTGGTGGTTGGAAAGCAAACCGGGTCAAGGACGCCGGTTTATCAAAAAATACTTATGATTGTCAACAAAGAAAATTCAAATAGGAAAATATGCGTGGCTTTTTACGAGCTGCCAGGCTCCAAATCGAGGCTTTTCATGGGCTGCCAGGCCTCTGAGTTAAACCATTTAACAAAGCCTTTTAAGATGGGCCTCCAATTAACCAACCATCATTTTAACTATGACAAGTTCAGGGTCTGTAAAAGATTGACTTGTCAAACGTTCGATGGGTCATGCCAGGATTACCTGGATAGGAGTGGCTTACTTGATGAAGGCAGGTTAACCCGGGGTTTTAGGTGAATACACCAGGCTTCCAAGCCATGGCTTGATAGCCAATTACGAGGGTCCTTTCAAACTCTTTGTTGCTTTGCAAAAAAGAGCCCCCAAGTAACTTTGTGAGCGATGCTCAGCGTGTGCCTATGTTTGAGTTTGTACTGTGTACAATACTCTCTTTGGCTCCACAAATTTTTCCTTGTGTGGCTGAAATGCCTATCAAGAGGTGTAGCTGTGGTTCAAACATGACCAAGCCCCCTAGTGATTTTCTTTATCTTTATGCAGCTGCTAAAGCCGGTTTAACAAAGACTCCGCTTTAACCGTTAACTTGTAAAAGCACACATATGATATAAGAAAGAACAGATACCCCGCTTATAACGAAGGCTCCGGTTTATTATATGGTATATACACTGTCATAAATATGTACAGGTGAAGAGCCTATGGCTTCAAGTATAGTAAGGCCGAAGGAGAGCTATGTTCCATGGCCGCTTTGTCTCCTCCTTCGATTGACGTGAGTCTTCATGCTCTCGAACATCAATGAGGTAGTAGGATCTGTTGTGCAGATTTTTGCTGACCATAAAGGGTCCTTCCCAAGGAGGGGATAACTTGTGCATATCAGTCTGATCCCGGATGAGCTGGAGCACCAAATCACCTTCTTGAAAGGTTCTAGTTTTAACCCGATGGCTGTGATAACGTCGAAGATCAACGTGCTTCTGCAAGATCCCGCTCTTCATCCAACAGGTCCAGAGAATCCTGACGTGCCTTCTCATTATCAGCTTCAACATAAGCTGCCACACGGGGCGAATCATGACGGATGTCACTAGGAAGAACCGCTTCTGCTCCATAAACCATGAAGAAAGGCGTGTAACCCATAGACCTATTGGGTGTGGTGTTGATGCTCCATAACACAGAAGGTAGCTCCTCGACCCAACAACCCGGCGTCCTCTTTAAGGGAACCATAAGCCTTGGTTTGATACCCCGTAGAATTTCTTGATTTGCCCTTTCCGCTTGACCATTTGATTGGGGGTGAGCCACTGATGCTAGATCAAGCGGGATGTGCTCACGTTGACAGAATTCTTCCATCTCTCCTTTTGATAAGTTAGTACCATTATCTGTTATAATGCTATGTGGAAAGCCAAACCGGAATATCACCTTTTTGATTAATTGAACCACCGTGGCTGCATCACACTTGCTGACTGGCTCTGCCTCTACCCATTTAGTGAATTTATCAACTGCTACTAACAGATGGGTCTTCTTGTCCTTGGAGTGCTTGAAGGGTCCAACTATATCCAGCCCCCAAGTTGCAAACGGCCACATAATTGGAATCATCCGCAACTCTTGAGCCGGAACGTGCGCACGGCGGGCAAACTTTTAACATCCATCACATCTTTTGACTAAATCCTCCGCATCAGCATGCGCCGTCAACCAGTAAAAACCGTGGCGAAAAGCTTTGGCAACCAACGACTTTGAACCGGCGTGGTGACCGCAATCCCCTTCATGAATTTCTCGCAAAATCTCACAACCTTCTTGAGGAGAAATGCATCGCTGAATTGCTCCTAAAACACTGTAACAATGTAACTCCCTGTTGAGTATGGTCATGGACTTGGACCACCGGATTATCTTTCGAGCCAACATTTCCTCAGCTGGTAACTCGCCCCGGTTCATGTAATCCAGATATGGGATCGTCCAATCCGGTATGGCATGCAGAGCTGCCACCAACTGAGCCTCCGGATCAGGAATAGCCAAATCTTCTTCGGTTGGTATTCTGACTGACGGATTGTGCAATACATCAAGAAAGACATTGGGCGGAACCGGTTTACGTTGGGAACCAAGACGACTTAAAGCGTCCGCCGCTTCATTCTTCCACCGGTGTATATGGTCCACCTGATAACCTTTAAAGTGACCAGCCACTGCGTCCACCTCTCTCCGATATGCAACCATGAGTGGGTCCTTAGAATCCCAAGTGCCAGACACTTGCTGAGCCACTAGATCTGAATCGCCGAAGCACTTAACCTGGCTCAAATTCATCTCTTTAGCCATCTGAAGACCGTGGAGTAAAGCCTCATATTCAGCTACATTGTTAGTACAAGAGAACATTAAACGGAGGACATAACAAAACTTGTCACCTCGTGGGGAAGTTAATACGACTCCAGCCCCCGAACCCTCTAACTGTCTGGACCCATCAAAATGAATAGTCCAATATGTATTATTTGGTTTCTCCTCAGGTGCCTGTAACTCCGTCCAATCGTTGATGAAATCTACCAGTGCCTGGGACTTGATTGCCGTGCGGGGTATATATTTGAGCCCATGAGGTCCAAGCTCAATGGCCCACTTGGCAATCTAGCCAGTTGCCTCCCTGTTTTGAATGATGTCGCCCAGAGGAGCTGAACTGACCACTATGATAGGATGGCCCTGAAAATAGTGTTTGAGCTTCCGGCTTGCCATAAACACCCCATACACTAGTTTCTGCCAATGTGGATACCTCTACTTTGACTCAATGAGCACCTCACTGATATAATAAACCGCCCGTTGAACCGGATACTCTTTGCCAGGCTCCTTGCGCTCTACCACAATGGCTACGCTGACAGCCCGGGCATTAGCAGCCACATATAATAACAATGGCTCTTTATCGATCGGTGCTGCCAGCACAGGCGGTTCCACTAGCTGCCTCTTCAGATCTTCAAACGCCTTATCAGCTGCCTCACTCTAGACAAAGTTGTCTGTTTTCTTGAGCATCTGATATATGGGGATGGCCTTCTCTCCAAGGCGGCTGATAAACCGGCTTAAGGCTGTAATCCGACCGGCCAGACGTTGCACATCGTTAATACACGCCGGTTTAGCCAAGGACGTAATTGCTGCAATCTTTTCCGGATTAGCCTCAATGCCTCTGTTTGAAACCAGAAAGCCTAAGAGCTTGCCTGCCGGGACATCGAAAACACACTTCTCCGGATTGAGCATCATCTTGTAAACCCGGAGATTGTCAAAGGTTTCCCGTAGATCATCTATCAATGTTCCCTCTGAAGGAAATATGCCCTAGAGGCAATAATAAAGTTATTATTTATTTCCTTATAATCATGATAAATGTTTATTATTCATGCTAGAATTGTATTTTCCGGAAACATAATACATGTGTGAATACATAGACAAACAGAGTGTCACTAGTATGCCTCTACTTGACTAGCTCGTTAATCAAAGATGGTTATGTTTCCTAACCATGAACAATGAGTTGTTATTTGATTAACGAGGTCACATCATTAGTAGAATGATCTGATTGACATGACCCATTCCATTAGCTTAGCACCTGATCGTTTAGTATGTTGCTATTGCTTTCTTCATGACTTATACATGTTCCTACGACTATGAGATTATGCAACTCCCGTTTACCGGAGGAACACTTTGGGTACTACCAAACGTCACAACGTAAATGGGTGATTATAAAGGAGTACTACAGGTGTCTCCAATGGTCGATGTTGGGTTGGCGTATTTCGAGATTAGGATTTGTCACTCCGATTGTCGGAGAGGTATCTCTGGGCCCTCTCGGTAATACACATCACATAAGCCTTGCAAGCATTACAACTAATATGTTAGTTGTGAGATGATGTATTACTGAACGAGTAAAGAGACTTGCCGTTAACGAGATTGAACTAGGTATTGGATACCGACGATCGAATCTCGGGCAAGTAACATACCGATGACAAAGGGAACAACGTATGTTGTTATGCGGTCTGACCGATAAAGATCTTCGTAGAATATGTAGGAGCCAATATGGGCATCCAGGTCCCGCTATTGGTTATTGACCAGAGACATGTCTCGGTCATGTCTACATTGTTCTCGAACCCGTAGGGTCCGCACGCTTAAGGTTACGATGACAGTTATATTATGAGTTTATGCATTTTGATGTACCGATGGTTGTTCGGAGTCCCGGATGTGATCACGGACATGACGAGGAGTCTCGAAATGGTCGAGACGTAAAGATTGATATATTGGAAGCCTATGTTTGGACATCGGAAGTGTTCCGGGTGAAATCGGGATTTTACCTGGTTACCGGGAGGTTACCGGAACCCCCCGGGAGCCATATGGGCCATCATGGGCCTTAGTGGAAAGGAGAAAGGGGCAGCCCAAGGTGGCTGCGCCTCTTTCCCCTCCCCTAGTCCTATTAGGACTAGGAGAAGGTGGCCGGCCCCCCTCTCTCCCTTCCCCTCCGAGGAATCCTAGTTGGACTAGGATTGGGGGGAGGAATCCTACTCCCAGAGGGAGTAGGACTCTCCTGCGCCTCCCTCTTTGGCCGGCCAGCCTCCCCTCCTCTCCTCCTTTATATACGGAGGCAGGGGCACCTCTAAACAGACAAGTTGACACAAGTTGATCCAGGTGATCGATTCCTTAGCCGTGTGCGGTGCCCCCTGCCACCATATTCCTCGATAATACTGTAGCGGAGTTTAGGCGAAGCCCTGCTGCTGTAGTTCATCAAGATCGTCACCACGCCGTCGTGCTGACGAAACTCTTCCCCGACACTTTGCTGGATCGGAGTCCGGGGATCGTCATCGAGCTGAACGTGTGCTCGAACTCGGAGGTGCCGTAGTTTCGGTGCTTGATCGGTTGGATCGTGAAGACGTACGACTACTTCCTCTACGTCGTGTCATTGCTTCCGCAGTCGGTCTGCGTTGGGTACGTAGACAACACTCTCCTCTCGTTGCTATGCATCACATGATCCTGTGTGCGCGTAGGAAAATTTTTGAAATTACTACGAAACCCAACAGTGGCATCCGAGCCTAGGTTAATGATGTTGATGTTATATGCACGAGTAGAACACAAGTGAGTTGTGGATGATACAAGTCATACTGCCTACCAGCATGTCATATTTTGGTTCAGCGGTATTGTTGGACGAGACGACCCGGACCAACCTTACGCGTACGCTTACGCGAGACCGGTTCCCTCGACGTGCTTTGCACAGAGATGGCTTGCGGGCGACTGCCTCTCCAACTTTAGTTGAACCAAGTATGGCTACGCCCGGTCCTTGCGAAGGTTAAAACGGAGTCTATTTGACAAACTATCGTTGTGGTTTTGATGCGTAGGTGAGATTGGTTCTTACTTAAGCCCGTAGCAGCCACGTAAAACATGCAACAACAAAGTAGAGGACGTCTAACTTGTTTTTGCAGGGCATGTTGTGATGTGATATGGTCAAGGCATGATGCTGAATTTTATTGTATGAGATGATCATGTTTTGTAACCAAGTTATCGACAACTGGCAGGAGCCATATGGTTGTCGCTTTATTGTATGCAATGCACTCGCGATGTAATGCTTTACTTTATTACTAAACGGTAGTGATAGTCGTGGAAGCATAAGATTGGCGAGACGACAACGATGCTACGATGGAGATCAAGGTGTCGCGCCGGTGACGATGGTGATCATGACGGTGCTTCGGAGATGGAGATCACAAGCACAAGATAATGATGGCCATATCATATCACTTATATTGATTGCATGTGATGTTTATCTTTTTATGCATCTTATCTTGCTTTGATTGACGGTAGCATTATAAGATGATCTCTCACTAAATTATCAAGAAGTGTTCTTCCTGAGTATGCACCGTTGCAAAAGTTCTTCGTGCTGAGACACCACGTGATGATCGGGTGTGATAGGCTCTACGTTCAAATACAACGGGTGCAAAACAGTTGCGCACGCAGAATACTCAGGTTAAACTTGACGAGCCTAGCATATGCAGATATGGCCTCGGAACACGGAGACCGAAAGGTCGAGCGTGAATCATATAGTAGATATGATCAACATAATGATGTTCACCGATGAAACTACTCCATCTCACGTGATGATCGGATATGGTTTAGTTGATTTGGATCACGTGATCACTTAGAGGATTAGAGGGATGTCTATCTAAGTGGGAGTTCTTTAATAATATGATTAATTGAACTTAAAATTTATCATGAACTTAGTCCCTGATAGTATCTTGCTTGTTTATGTTGATTGTAGATAGATGGCTTGTGCTGTTGTTCCGTTAAATTTTAATGCGTTCCTTGAGAAAGCAAAGTTGAAAGATGATGGTAGCAATTACACGGACTGGGTCCGTAACTTGAGGATTATCCTCATTGCTGCACAGAAGAATTACGTCCTGGAAGCACCGCTGGGTGCCAGGCCTGCTGCTGGAGCAACGCCAGATGTTATGAACGTCTGGCAGAGCAAAGCTGATGACTACTCGATAGTTCAGTGTGCCATGCTTTACGGCTTAGAATCGGGACTTCAACGACGTTTTGAACGTCATGGAGCATATGAGATGTTCCAGGAGTTGAAGTTAATATTTCAAGCAAATGCCCGGATTGAGAGATATGAAGTCTCCAATAAGTTCTATAGCTGCAAGATGGAAGAGAACAGTTCTGTCAGTGAGCATATACTCAAAATGTCTGGGTATAATAATCACTTGATTCAATTGGGAGTTAATCTTCCAGATGATTGCGTCATTGACAGAATTGTCCAATCACTGCCACCAAGCTACAAGAGCTTCGTGATGAACTATAATATGCAAGGGATGAACAAGACTATTCCCGAGCTCTTCGCAATGCTAAAAGCTGCGGAGGTAGAAATCAAGAAGGAGCATCAAGTGTTGATGGTTAACAAGACCACTAGTTTCAAGAAAAAGGGCAAAGGGAAGAAAAAGGGGAACTTCAAAAAGAACGGCAAGCAAGTTGCTGCTCAAGAGAAGAAACCCAAGTCTAGACCTAAGCCTGAAACTGAGTGCATCTACTGCAAGTAGACTGGTCACTGGAAGCGGAACTGCCCCAAGTATTTGGCGGATAAGAAGGATGGCAAGGTGAACAAAGGTATATGTGATATACATGTTATTGATGTGTACCTTACCAATGCTCGCAGTAGCACCTGGGTATTTGATACTGGTTCTGTTGCTAATATTTGCAACTCGAAACAGGGACTACAGAATAAGCGGGCACTGGCAAAGGACGAGGTGACGATGCGCGTGGGAAATGGTTCCAAAGTCGATGTGATCGCGGTCGGCACGCTACCTCTACATCTACCTTTGGGATTAATATTAGACCTAAATAATTGTTATTTGGTGCCAGCGTTGAGCATGAACATTATATCTGGATCTTGTTTAATGCGAGACGGTTATTCATTTAAATCAGAGAATAATGGTTGTTCTATTTATATGAGTAATATCTTTTATGGTCATGCACCCTTGAAGAGTGGTCTATTCTTACTAAATCTCGATAGTAGTAATACACATATTCATAATGTTGAAACCAAAAGATACAGAGTTGATAATGAAAGTGCAACTTATTTGTGGTACTGTCGTTTAGGTCATATCGGTGTAAAACGCATGAAGAAACTCCATACTAATGGACTTTTGGAACCACTTGATTATGAATCACTTGGTACTTGCGAACCGTGCCTCATGGGCAAGATGACTAAAACACCGTTCTCCGGTACTATGGAGAGAGCAACAGATTTGTTGGAAATCATACATACCGATGTATGTGGTCCGATGAATATTGAGGCTCGTGGCGGATATCGTTATTTTCTCACCTTCACAGATGATTTGAGCAGATATGGATATATCTACTTAATGAAGCATAAGTCTGAAACATTTGAAAAGTTCAAAGAATTTCAGAGTGAAGATGAAAATCATCGTAACAAGAAAATAAAGTTTCTACGATCTGATCGTGGAGGAGAATATTTGAGTTACGAGTTTGGTGTACATTTGAAAAACTGTGGAATAGTTTCGCAACTCACGCCCCCCGGAACACCACAGCGTAATGGTGTGTCCGAACGTCGTAATCGTACTTTACTAGATATGGTGCGATCTATGATGTCTCTTACAGATTTACCGCTATCATTTTGGGGATATGCTTTAGAGACGGCCGCATTCACGTTAAATAGGGCACCATCAAAATCCGTTGAGACGACGCCTTATGAACTATGGTTTGGCAAGAAACCAAAGTTGTCGTTTCTTAAAGTTTGGGGCTGCGATGCTTATGTGAAAAAACTTCAACCTGATAAGCTCGAACCCAAATCGGAGAAATGTGTATTCATAGGATACCCAAAGGAAACTGTTGGGTACAACTTCTATCACAGATCCGAAGGCAAAACATTTGTTGCTAAAAATGGATCATTTCTAGAGAAGGAGTTTCTCTCGAAAGAAGTGAGTGGGAGGAAAGTAGAACTTGACGAGGTAACTGTACCTGCTCCCTTACTGGAAAGTAGTTCATCACAGAAAACTGTTTCAGTGACACCTACACCAGTTAGTGAGGAAGCCAATGATAATGATCATGAAACTTCAGATCAAGATACTACTGAACTTCGTAGATCAACCAGAGTAAGATCCGCACCAGAGTGGTACGGTAATCCTGTTCTGGAGGTCATGCTACTAGATCATGATGAACCTACGAACTATGAAGAAGCGATGGTGAGCCCAGATTCCGCAAAGTGGCTAGAAGCCATGAAATCTGAGATGGGATCCATGTATGAGAACAAAGTATGGACTTTGGTTGACTTGCCCGATGATCGGCAAGCGATTGAGAATAAATGGATCTTTAAGAAGAAGACTGACGCTGATGGTAATGTTACTGTCTACAAAGCTCGACTTGTCGCAAAAGGTTTTCGGCAAGTTCAAGGAATTGACTACGATGAGACCTTCTCACCCGTAGCGATACTTAAGTCCGTCCGAATCATGTTAGCAATTGCCGCATTTTATGATTATGAAATTTGGCAAATGGATGTCAAAACTGCATTCCTGAATGGATTCCTGGAAGAAGAGTTGTATATGATGCAACCAGAAGGTTTTGTCGATCCAAAGGGAGCTAACAAAGTGTGCAAGCTCCAGCGATCCATTTATGGACTGGTGCAAGCCTCTCGGAGTTGGAATAAACGTTTTGATAGTGTGATCAAAGCATTTGGTTTTATACAGACTTTTGGAGAAGCCTGTATTTACAAGAAAGTGAGTGGGAGCTCTGTAGCATTTCTGATATTATATGTGGATGACATATTACTGATTGGAAATGATATAGAATTTCTGGATAGCATAAAGGGATACTTGAATAAAAGTTTTTCAATGAAAGACCTCGGTGAAGCTGCTTACATATTAGGCATTAAGATCTATAGAGACAGATCAAGACGCTTAATTGGACTTTCACAAAGCACATACCTTGACAAAATTTTGAAGAAATTCAAAATGGATCAAGCAAAGAAAGGGTTCTTGCCTGTGTTACCAGGTGTGAAATTGAGTAAGACTCAATGCCCGACCACTGCAGAAGATAGAGAGAATATGAAAGATGTTCCCTATGCATCAGCCATAGGCTCTATCATGTATGCAATGCTGTGTACCAGACCTGATGTGTGCCTTGCTATAAGTTTAGCAGGGAGGTACCAAAGTAATCCAGGAATGGATCACTGGACAGCGGTCAAGAACATCCTGAAATACCTGAAAAGGACTAAGGATATGTTTCTCGTATATGGAAGTAACAAAGAGCTCATCGTAAAAGGTTACGTTGATGCAAGCTTTGACACTGATCCGGACGATTCTAAATCGCAAACCGGATACGTGTTTACATTAAACGGTGGAGCTGTCAGTTGGTGCAGTTCTAAACAAAGCGTCGTAGCGGGATCTACATGTGAAGCGGAATACATAGCTGCTTCGGAAGCAGCAAATGAAGGAGTCTGGATGAAGGAGTTCATATCCGATCTAGGTGTCATACCTAGTGCATCGGGTCCAATGAAAATCTTTTGTGACAATACTGGTGCAATTGCCTTGGCAAAGGAATCTAGATTTCACAAAAGGACCAAACACATCAAGAGACGCTTCAACTCCATCCGGGATCTAGTCCAGGTGGGAGACATAGAGATTTGCAAGATACATACGGATCTGAATATTGCAGACCCGTTGACTAAGACTCTTCCACGAGCAAAACATGATCAGCACCAAAGCTCCATGGGTGTTAGATTCATTACAGTGTAATCTAGATTATTGACTCTAGTGCAAGTGGGAGACTGAAGGAAATATGCCCTAGAGGCAATAATAAAGTTATTATTTATTTCCTTATAATCATGATAAATGTTTATTATTCATGCTAGAATTGTATTTTCCGGAAACATAATACATGTGTGAATACATAGACAAACAGAGTGTCACTAGTATGCCTCTACTTGACTAGCTCGTTAATCAAAGATGGCTATGTTTCCTAACCATGAACAATGAGTTGTTATTTGATTAACGAGGTCACATCATTAGTAGAATGATCTGATTGACATGACCCATTCCATTAGCTTAGCACCTGATCGTTTAGTATGTTGCTATTGCTTTCTTCATGACTTATACATGTTCCTACGACTATGAGATTATGCAACTCCCGTTTACCGGAGGAACACTTTGGGTACTACCAAACGTCACAACGTAAATGGGTGATTATAAAGGAGTACTACAGGTGTCTCCAATGGTCGATGTTGGGTTGGCGTATTTCGAGATTAGGATTTGTCACTCCGATTGTCGGAGAGGTATCTCTGGGCCCTCTCGGTAATACACATCACATAAGCCTTGCAAGCATTACAACTAATATGTTAGTTGTGAGATGATGTATTACGGAACGAGTAAAGAGACTTGCCGTTAACGAGATTGAACTAGGTATTGGATACCGACGATCGAATCTCGGGCAAGTAACATACCGATGACAAAGGGAACAACGTATGTTGTTATGCGGTCTAACCGATAAAGATCTTCGTAGAATATGTAGGAGCCAATATGGGCATCCAGGTCCCGCTATTGGTTATTGACCAGAGACATGTCTCGGTCATGTCTACATTGTTCTCGAACCCGTAGGGTCCGCACGCTTAAGGTTACGATGACAGTTATATTATGAGTTTATGCATTTTGATGTACCGAAGGTTGTTCGGAGTCCCGGATATGATCACGGACATGATGAGGAGTCTCAAAATGGTCGAGACGTAAAGATTGATATATTGGAAGCCTATGTTTGGACATCGGAAGTGTTCCGGGTGAAATCGGGATTTTACCGGGTTACCGGGAGGTTACCGGAACCCCCCGGGAGCCATATGGGCCATCATGGGCCTTAGTGGAAAGGAGAAAGGGGCAGCCCAAGGTGGCTGCGCCTCTTTCCCCTCCCCTAGTCCTATTAGGACTAGGAGAAGGTGGCCGGCCCCCCTCTCTCCCTTCCCCTCCGAGGAATCCTAGTTGGACTAGGATTGGGGGGAGGAATCCTACTCCCAGAGGGAGTAGGACTCTCCTGCGCCTCCCTCTTTGGCCGGCCAGCCTCCCCTCCTCTCCTCCTTTATATACGGAGGCAGGGGCACCTCTAAACACACAAGTTGACACAAGTTGATCCACGTGATCGATTCCTTAGCCGTGTGCGGTGCCCCCTGCCACCATATTCCTCGATAATACTGTAGCGGAGTTTAGGAGAAGCCCTGCTGCTGTAGTTCATCAAGATCGTCACCACGCCGTCGTGCTGACGAAACTCTTCCCCGACACTTTGCTGGATCGGAGTCCGGGGATCGTCATCGAGCTGAACGTGTGCTCGAACTCGGAGGTGCCGTAGTTTCGGTGCTTGATCGGTTGGATCGTGAAGACGTACGACTACTTCCTCTACGTCGTGTCATTGCTTCCGCAGTCGGTCTGCGTTGGGTACGTAGACAACACTCTCCTCTCGTTGCTATGCATCACATGATCCTGTGTGCGCGTAGGAAATTTTTTGAAATTACTACGAAACCCCAACACCCTCCTTTCTGGATTTGACCACAATATCATCCACATACGCATGAACATTGCGCCCAATTTGCTTATGAAGGCAATTCTGAACACATCGCTGGTAAGTTTCCTGGGCACTCTTGAGTCCAAAGGGCATGGAAACATAGCAGAAGGCTCCAAAGGGAGTTATAAAGGTTGTCTTCTCCTGGTCCTTAACTGCCATTTTGATCTGATGATAACCATAGTAAGCATCCAAAAAACACAAACGGTCACAACCCGCCGTAGCATCAATTATCTGATCAATGCGAGGGAGAGCAAAGGGGTCTGCAGGGCAAGCCTTATTTAAATCTGTGTAGTCCACACACATGCGCCAAGTGCCGTTTTTCTTAAGAACCAGCACCGGATTGGCTAACCACTCTGGATGAAAAACTACAACAATAAACCCAGCAGCCAACAAACGGGCTACCTCTTCACCTATAGCCTTGCGTCTTTCCTCATTGAAACGGCGGAGGAACTGTCGGACCAGTTTGAATTTAGGATCAATGTTGAGTGTGTGCTTAGTGAGTTCTCTCGGTACACCTGGCATGTCAGAAGGTTTCCATGCAAAGATGTCCCGATTCTCATGGATGAACTCGATGAGCGCGCTTTCCTATTTGGGATCTAGGTTAGCACTGATGCTGAACTGTTTGGATGAATCGCCAGGGACTAAGTCAACCATCTTAGTGTCTGTAGCTGATTTGAACTTCAATGCTGGATCATGTTCCGTAGTTGGCTTTTTTAAGGAGGTCATGTCTGCCAGATCAACTTGCTCCTTATAGAATTTTAACTCCTCCGTGGCACAAACCGACTCAGCATAAGCCGCATCGCCTTCTTCACACTCCAAAGCAATCTTTCTACTTCCATGTACTATGATAGTCCCCTTATGACCTGGCATTTTAAGCTGTAGGTAAACATAACATGGCCTTGCCATAAACTTAGCATAAACCGGCCGCCCAAACAAGGCATGGTACGGACTTTTGATCTTCACCACCTCAAATGTCAATGTTTCTGACCTTGAATCGTAGTCATATCCAAAAGCTACCTCCAAATCTATCTTACCAATAGGATATGCAGACTTACCAGGCACCACACCATGAAATACCGTATTCGACGGTTTAAGATCCTTATCTGTCAACCCCATACGGCGGAATGTATCATAATACAAAATATTGATACTACTTCCCCTATCCATGAGCACTTTAGTGAACTTGTATCCCCCAACTTGAGGGGCTACCACCAAGGCCAAATGACCTGGATTATCAACCCGGGGCGGGTGATCCTCTCTACTCCAAAAAATAGGTTGCTCCGACCAACGTAAATACTGAGGTACTGCCGGCTCAACAGAGTTGACTGCACTTTTGTTAAGCTTTTGATCACGTTTGCACAAACTAGTAGTGAAGACATGATATTGCCCGCTGTTCAGCTGTTTGGGATTGCTCTGATAACCCGACTGCTGCTACTGCTGACTCCCCTGATGGCTGTAACCTTCCTGGTTGCCTTGGTGTCCTTGATTGACGTGTCCGGTTTGATTGCCTGGAAACCCTGAACCGGAACCACCACCTCCGTAACCCGGCCCATGGAAACCTCCTCCTGAACCGCCGGGCGGGCCGCTGTCATATTGGAACATATTGGAATTCTTGAAATCCTGCATGATATAACAATCTTTCCAGAGATGTGATGCTCGTTTCTCCTTTGATCCGTGCTTTGGACAGGGTTGATTTAACAAACGCTCCAAATTGTTGCCTGGACCTCCACCCCTCTGGGGCTGCTTGCCTTTACGTCGCTGGCCATTCTCCTATGCGTTGGTATTTGCGACAAAGTCCAAACCACGGTCGGCCGTGCGCTTACCAGCGTTTCCATGGCCTGCCGGATTATGTTGTTGGCCTTTGGCATTGCCGTTCTTCTTACCCTTCTCAGGTTTGTCCTCCCCTGAATCCGGATCCTTGGTATTACCTGAATCGGCATATTTAACCAAAGCGGCCATGAGTGTTGACATGTCGTTGCAGTGATGTTTGAGCCTTCCCAACTTCTGTTTCAACGGTTTGAAACGGCAATTGCCCTCTAACGTTAACACTGTGGTGTCTGCATTGATACGATCTGATGAATGCAAAATCGCCGAGACCCGTTTGACCCAATGGGTCGTGGACTCCCCTTCCTCTTGGACACAAGCGACCAGATCTACAATTGACATTGGCTGCTTACATGTATCCTTGAAGTTCTGGATAAACCGGTGCTTCAGTTCGGCCCATGATCCAATAGAGTTGGTCGGCAAGCTCTTCAACCAAGTGCGAGCTGTTCCTTCCAACATCATGGTGAAATATTTAGCACACACCGCCTCATCCACATCTAACATCTCCATTGCCATCTCATAGCTCTCCACCCACGCCTCTAGCTGCAAATCGGCGGTGTAATTTGGTACCTTACGAGGTCCCTTGAAATCCTTGGGTAGTCGCACATTACGCAAAGCGGGAGTTAAACACGGTACCCCTAAGGAACTGAACATCGCCCCTAGCTCAACAGAGGCGGTGGGGTGAACCGGAGTATGCTATCGTGCTCCGTGTCGAGCTGTCAACTCGACCTCTCGACGTGCGCGGCCATGGTCCACAACATCTTGCGCATCAGCACCTCCCCCAGCCGGGTTGTTCCCTCGTGGCGAATTTCGGTGACGTGCACTACTGGACACGGCCGGTTCGTCCTCCATGTGTCTGCTATAACTCCGGCTTGGACGGGGAGTGGAATGAATCCTCTCACAGCTGTGTGAATATGCTTGCTGTTGATTTAGTGCTGTCTGAAGGAGATCCCTGGCCCGACGCGCTTCCACTGCAATTGGTGACTCGCCATCGGTTGGGAGGGCCACCAGGTGTGAAGCGGCGGCCACAATGTTGTCCAACGGGTTGGAATAATGCCTGGGCAGCGTTGATGGCACAACATTGTTCTGGCGAGGCAGGTCCGTCGTGCGCGGCTGAACCGGCGCTCCTGCTCCCGGCGCCCCCACCCGGTTTAGCGTGGGTTGGTTACCAGCTCCTGCACCTGGTGTGTTGAAAAGATTCTGCGGCTCATAAACCGACGGGAGACGTGATCGATACCTTCTTCTCATGACTTCCTCTGAAACATTCTGATCCAGTCTAATCCGGTAAGCCTGTGCTTCCAACTCGGCCCGCTCCGTAGCCATCCTAGCGTTCTCTGCTGCCAGGTCCGCTTTAGCCTGGGCTATCTGATCTTTCACCTTTACAATCTCCGCATCATGCTGATCCCTGGCTGCTGCGTCTACCTCCGCAGACATCAATGTTGCCAGAGCGTCGAACAAATTAGACAAGACTTGGGCTAGAGGTGGCGCCGAGCTTCTTGCCCCTACTGGTGTGGCCGTCGTTGAACCGGAGAGCATTGCTGCGGCGGTAGATGAATGAGGCGCCGATTGTGTACCGGCCATGAAGATGGCTGCCCGGTTTGGCAGACCGGGGGAATCCGGAATACTGTTGCCCTCGGATCCTCCCTCAATCCGGCCGTCCTGCAACTGGTAAAGCGATTCGGTTTCCCCAGAAGACTCGTCATCAGAGCAGACTACGGTTTCTCCATCGGACACCGGTCCGTCCTCGTACCCCGATCCATGGACGACACCTACGAAAACATGCCTTGCCTCGGGCTGAACCGGCGAAGAACTTGCACGCCGAGCCGTTTCGATGATGTCGGTGCAGATGTCCGGCTCGGGGGCCGGTTCGCCGATCTTGCCGATGAAGACGTGAATCCCACCAAAGGGGACCTGGTACCCGTATTCGATTGAATCGGCCTCGGGACCCCATCCTGTGTTGTCGATGTAGAGCTTGCCGCGGCGACTCTTCGTCATCCGGCCCACAGCATATCCCTTGTGTCCATCGAAGCTGCCCTTCAAGAACTCGAAACCATCGTGTGATAGCCCCACGGTGGACGCCAACTGTCATGGGTTTGTCACGGTAGATGTCCTCGTGAAAGGACTTAGTCGTGGAGCCATCGCAACGGGTTAGCTTAAAGGGGTTAAACCAGACAAGGGGACATGGGAGTTTATACTAGTTCGGCCCCTTCGATGAAGGTAAAAGCCTACATCTAGTTGTGATTGGTATTGCTAGGGTTTCGAAGGCCAGGGAGCGAATCCGCTTTGTCTGGCTCTCGAGTTGTTATTGTCTGTTTCTAAACCGCGGCGGGTCATCCCTTTATATACATAGGTTGACGCCCGCCGGACTACAGAGTCCCGAAGCCGGATTATAAACGTATCCAGTTCGGCCTCTCTCTTTCTATCTTACTATACAAGTTACATGACTAGGCCGGTTTACATTTACAGACTATAACCCGCCTTTGGGCCCTCTATAAAGCGCCATCATCTTTACATCTTCATGGGCTTCTAATCTTCAAAGAGTCAACCTGGCTACATAAGGCCGGTTTACCTCCAGTAATAATATCCCCAACACCGCCTGAAGAAATCCATTTATGGATTAGTACAAGCCTCTAGACAGTGGTATCTAAAGTTTAATCAAACGATTAAAAATTTTGGATTTAGAGAAAATATTGAGGATAATTGCATTTATGCAAAGTTTAAAAATGGGAAATATATTTTCCTAATCTTGTATGTGGATGATATCCTACTTGCTAGCAGTGATGTTAGTCTACTACAAGAAACAAAGAAGTTCTTATCCTCAAATTTTGACATAACAGATCTTGGTGAAGCAACAAATGTTTTGGGCATAGAAATTCACTGAGATAGGAACAATGGAGTCTTAGGACTATTGCAGAAAGCATATTTAGAAAAGGTTCTTAAAAAGTATAATATGCATGCGAGTAAAGCCACACCTACTCCTATAGTTAAGAGCGATAGTTTTGGGAAATTCCAATGTCCCAAGAACCAGTACGAGATCGATCAAATGAAAGCAGTACCATATGCTTCGGCAGTTGGCAGCTTACACTATGCACAAGTGTGCACTCGCCCTGACTTAGCTTTTATGACCGGGGTGCTCGGTGGATATCAAGAGAGTCCAGGCATGGAGCACTGGAAGATGGTAAAGAAATCATTGCGTTATGTGCAAGGCACGAAGGACTACATGATAATATACACGAGAAGTGATTCCCTAGAGATAAAAGGGTATTCGGACGCAGATTTTGCGGGGGACAGAGATGATAAAAAATCCACGTCAGGATACGTCTTCACTCTCGCTGGGGGAGCTATTTCGTGGAAAAGCTCCAACCAGTCGATAGTTGCATCATCCACGATGTGTGCAGAATTCATAGCATGCTTCGAAGCCACGGGGCAAGCGATATGGCTAAAGAAATTTATACCCGACTTGAAAGTGATAGTTTGTATTCATAAACCACTAAAAATATACTGTGACAACCAGCCTGCAGTATTTTACGCTCACAACAAGTAGAGTAATGCTGCCAAAACAATAGAGATAAGGTATTATGTTGTGAAAGATAAAATTCAGGATCAAACTATAAGTCTCAAGCATATAAGGACAAAGGATATGCTTGTCGATCCGCTAACAAAAGGCTTACCACCCAATGTGTTCAAGGAACACTTAGCCAACATGGGTTTACGGGAAAGCCTTATGATTCCTGGATATCCCCAAAAGGAACAAAATTTGTTTCTAAACAAAACGTATGTTGTAGCTGTATGATTCTATCAGCAATTAAGCTGTGACGATGAAACATGCTCTATGTACCAATATGTGATGAAACAAATAAACTAGAAAGTATAAGGTTAAAAGTAAAGTTGAGATCAAGGGGGAGAATGTTAGGTTGATCTCTCCCCCGTTCGAACCCAACGGGTCGAATGGGCCCTTGCATCGCGCCCTGATCAGGGGCGCCCAACCAAACCATGGTTGGTGGGCCCCTGTGACCTGCGCTATATTAACAGAGGTGGGGGCTGGGGCACGAGTCACGAGGTTAATCGTTGCCACAATCCCCATCTACAACCCCTACCGATCTAGGGTTAGCGCGGTGCTCACGGGAAGCACACCACCGCCGCCATCTCTCTGCCATCACCGGCCCCTACTTCACCATGGCTGGTGCTGGATCGAGCTCATCTGGACAAGCAGAAGTTAGGTTCATCGGAATGATCTAACCGACTCGATCCACATCACTCTATCACATACTACATGCTACTTACCACAACAAAATTCCCAGGTGTAGTATGCATTACCTCATTGCTAGACCCGACCCGGCGCACGCACGACAGTCGTCATCGTGCCCAGGTCATGGTTTATTCCCAATAGATATACTCCCTCCGTAAGCGGGGTGATGCGTGCCATGGTGCCCTATATAAAGTTGGGTCATCTATTTTGAAACGGAGGGAGTAAACAAATGTACAGATGCCCTGTAGCCTGTGCCCAGGGTAGACCGCATCCTGTCATATATCTTAGATTCTACTCCTTACGTAGTTTGCAAGGCCTGCTGAGTGCCGCTGTGAACATTCTCATCGATGATGGTGTGTCCTTTGAGCTAAAAAGAACGTCCGCTTCAACTGCCTTGTAGATCTGTCAATCAATAGGATGGCAAGATAATTTTTTTTGCTGGTTACAGAATGCGTGTTGTGCTGTGCTGTTGTGCTTTCATTTGCCAGCTTGCACCACAAAGTTGATGGCTATCCACGTCGGCGGGGCAAACGGGAAGCGGGGTGATGCGTGCACGAACACCATCGTCAATGCACAATAATGCAAGCACATCTACTGCATGCCGACGATACTCCTAAGAACACACGGATTTGCTATTTTCGGGTGCCTAAAATTCTTTCTCGTTCCAGTCACTTTTTCTTCTTCTTCCTAACCTCTTGGCCGGACCTTGCCGGAGAAAAACTAGCCCCACTATCTTAGGATGAAGTAATGGATCGCCAGAGGTTTTTAGGAATGGCCAGGGCGGTGGCTAGCAACAACAGTGGGGGGAGGTTGAAGGGAGGGCAGGGCGGTGAGGCGGTGTGTGGTAGCGCCCACCGGCCGGGGTAGTGGAGGAAAATGATAGGTTATCACAAGGATGAAAACGAAAGTATTTTACACAGACTACGATGATGACTAGAAGTCTTCTTCAAGATGGGAAAGGATGATGGGGGGTCATCACAAGGGGTTAGATTAAAGTTGTCTACTCCATCATGGAGGAGGGCACAATATTAGCATTCAACTTCTTCACCTACACCCAACAATCAGAATCTCTTTCGCCTCTCTCTTTATCATCTTTAATGCTACTGTGGTTCTTATTTTAATTTGGTTCTTCTGTAATACTTGAACATATGCTATTGTGATTTGAATTATGCAATGGTGGTTGAACCTATGTAAATTGGGTATGTATGATGGATGTGAAAATATGTGATTGCCTACTTTCACATTCAAATTCTTGTGAATTTTCAACTGTAGGGATTAAACTATGGGAAAAACGAGTTATGCAGGTTATTACAGTGCACATGGTTTCACAAAGCAAAACTTGTGCGATGAGCCTCAATTACGCACACGTTTTGTTGATGCAAAACGAGTGCAAAGAACTCCAACAACACACACATTTTGACATCGGCAAATATGTCCGATCAACCACTACCACACACACGTTTCGTCTCCCAAAGATGTGCATGATGATAGACACATTGAAAATGATACACCATTAAAGAGCGTGTGTGATATGCACCCTTATTGCACATACTTAACTAATATATAATGTGTGAAATATGAATAGCACATCACACATTTACAATTACTCCCTCTGTTCATTTTTATAAGACTGTTTAGACATTTAAGACAACACCTAAAACAGTTCAATTTCAACTGTCTAAAATGTCTTATAAAAATGAACGAAGGGAGTATAAAAAGTGTGTGATGTATGTTGCATAGCAAATGGCGTGGAAGAGTAGAGTGTGTATAGTAGGCCTCTTATCAAACATCTAGTCTCTTTATGAATCGTCTTTGATGTTCGGCGCATCATAAATGTTGCGCCACAGTATAGCGCGTGCGACAGGTCTATCATCCCATATGATCTCTACGGACAAAATGTGTGGGACTTTGTATGTATCGCAAACGCCTACCTCAAAAATGAGGTCTGCGATATGTTCAGGCGTTGCATATGATTGCTTTTGCCAAAACGTCTGCATCCTCAAATCCTATCACACATGGTTATCCCAGAGCGAGTGTGCGATGCACCCCTATCGCATAACATTGCAAGGCAACGGTTCACACACCCATGTGGAAAAGGAGATTTTAACCGTGTGTGATAGACTTAACCGCACCAGTGGCCGGCTTTTAACAATTCAGCCGGTTCTTTCTTTACAATCTTATTTCCCCTAATACTGCCACATGTGCGATTATTGCAGTAGTCGATTGCAACGAACTACCGCAAGAAACCTTTTTATCGTATAGTCCGTACGAAATCCAACTCACCGAGTGAGTCATTGGAGTCGACTTTTTTGCTTTGCAACCGACTCTAATACCTTATCCGTTCTTTCATGACAATCCATTTCCTGCCGCATGTGCAGTTACTGGTTTCGGCTAAAATAACTTTGGTGAAAATCGACTCTAGGAAGCCACATCATGAGAAAGATTCTTGCGTTGATGTTTACCTCTCACGCCGTTGCACTACTGCATGGCGACGATACTCCTGAGTACACACATGCAAAATTTCTTGAGTACTCCCTAAGCTGCATTTCCTCCTATAAGTAGCCCGGCCCCTTCGCTGTTTTCATAGCCGCTGCAATCACTCACTCGATCACTAGTAGCTAGCAAGGCAAGCACGACGATACGCGGCTGCACCTGCCCATGGCCTTCTTCTCGAAGCTCATTCTCCTGATGGTGTCGATTACGTGCCATGGTCTCGTTGGCAGTGTAGGGGGCGACCAGACCTACAAGATCCTCTCATCGAGCGAGCTCAAGCATTGGTAGAAAAAGGGCCTGTTGTCCCGGTTCGTAAGAGCCTTTTGTCTCGGTTCCTGAACCGAGACTAAAGGGTCGGTACTAATGCCATGTCCCTTTAGTCCTGGTTCAATCCAGAACCGGGACAGATGGGCCTCCACGTGGCCTGTGCGCGGAGCCCAGGCAGGAGACCCTTTGGTCCCGGTTGGTGGCATCAACCGGGACTAATAGGCATCCACACGTCAGCATTTCTGTGGCTGGGGTTT
>NC_041390.1:528629124-528633910 GCF_002162155.2 Triticum dicoccoides | reverse complement strand
GGGGGGGGGTTGGGGGTTTTGGGGGGTTAATTTAGGTGTTTCATATATTGTGTTAGCTAGCTATAATTAATAGAGAGAAGTGTTCTCTCTTATGTCCGTGCTTGGTCGACGCTACGTACTATACATACGTATAGAGAGGACTAGACACGCTAGCTAGCTAGTAAGCAAATGAAGGAAACAGAAGATCGTCATGAACATATATGCATACAGAGAGAAGTGATATCGACCACCTCTCCTTCTTCGAGAGATTGGTCGAACAACAAGTTCTCGTATATCTATCCGACACTACCGGCTACATATATACAATAATTATCTCTTACAAATATAATCATACGGACTCATGGTCCATATAGTATTCTCCGTCTTCAGCGATCACATGGTCAAGAAAGAATGCCGCCAATTCCTCTTGAATTGCTCGCATGCGAGCTGGTGCTAGGAGTTCATCCCGCTTCCGAAACATCTAATTTGAAGAAGGGGGTCAATACATATATATATATGAATGAATGAAACTCAACACAAATGATGGTAATAAAATAAAATTGTGAATGTTGTTATTTACGTACTTCATATTGTTCGTTAGTGTAGCCCAACTCACAGGTCGTGTGGCGGATGGACTCGCAAACGTAGTATCCACAGAAATCATTCCCTTGTTCCTGCCACAACCACTTTACAAGAAATAGAGGTCAATCAAACTGATAAGAAAGAATGCCAAATGGTATTGATGAAACTAGCGCTTGAATCAATAGGAGATGCGCGGAACATGCTACTATAGTACTTACTTTCGGGTGTCTAAATTGCAGCTTCTTCGGGAGTCCTGGAGCTTTTTTGGAGAATTTTTTCCAAACCCTGCCAGACAAAGAAAACAATTACTTGATATATCAGGAAATGAACAAAGTTGCTAATATGGTGGATAATGATTGATTTAACTTACCTCTCGAGCATTTGAGTCATGTCCGCATAGTCCTGGGGATCTTTTCTTTTTGAGTCTAAGACGGTTACTAGTCCCTGCTCAAGCTTAATCTTTAGGAGAATATAGTGATAACTGCACATGCATGCATAACTCATCAATTATATTACTATAACCTTGACTAATATATAAGGGAAACCGAATACGCACAAGACAGTAACACTCACTTGAAGTTGTAAGGAAAGAGTATTATATCTTTGTTTTCATTTATTACCAACGATCGTAGCAAGTTGGCCTCGGTATCTGCGGCATGAAATTTAACCTGAGTTGCATCTATGAGATATGTGTTAATGAACCCAATATCACCGACTTGTCTTTTCTTCAATCCGGCGATCTTCAATCTGCATAATATAGTGAGGATGATTATAAATACATGCAATGAAAGAGCAGAGCTATATAGAGAGACTTAATGACAGAAGTAGTACTACTTACAGATAGTAGCAGGTGACCGTTGTTTTATCGAGGGCCAATTGATTGAAAAACTGAAAGAACTCCTCAAATGGAACAGGCAACAGTTCAATTCCAACGAGGTCATGCTCCTTTTTAACTTTCACATACAAAGTACTCCTCCCCCCAGAGTCTCTGCAGATTTTCAAGTACCAATCATGCAATCTTCGCATCATCGTTGATAGAGATCTTTCATCTTTGACGAGAGGCTTCCCGTAATCGTATCTTTGTATCTGCACCTCCATGAAATCATAATGTACATCGTCGGGCAGGTAATCGCCAAGATTGCTATAACCGGGCACCATCCTCGGATCATTAACGACGTTGTCGCTAGGCACCTTGAGCGGGGGGCACGATTGCTTCGCTTATTCGCCGAGCTGGGCAATTTGTTTCCCAGCTCGTCGCTCTTTCAGCCTATGATCACTGACAGTACTTCCCGACCGCTCCGCTTCGGCAAATTCCTTTCCAATAATGCGCTCATAGTTTCCTTTCGGCGGAGACTTGGGTGGTTTTGTCAGGGCAACCAGAGTGCGCTTCGCTTTCACCGGATCTACCTTCTCCTCCGGAGGTGGATGTTTCTTTGCTTTCACCCCTTCAAAGTAGTTCCTCACTTCTTCTCGTGCGATCTCGGCGTTCTCCTCTGGGGTCCTCTCATATGGTAACTTCTCTGGAGTCTTCAGAGAAGGACCGAATCTGTATTTCCTCCCGCCTCTGGCTGTACTGCTAGACACCGGCAGAGCAGACGGAGCGGTTGTCTTCTTTACTTGCTTACGAGGCGGAGGAGAAGGACTACGACACACCGGAGCAGCCGGAGCGGCGGCAGGTCTCTTCCGTCCTTACTGACGAGGCGGAGAAGGAGGAGGCTGGCTGCTCGGGCGCGTCGGCGCAGGCGGAGAAGGAGGCGGAGTGCCGCCACGCACCGGAGAAGGAGCCGGTCGAGTGCCCTGATCGTCACTCGCCGGAGGAGGAGGCGGAGTGCCCTGACTCGCCGGTGGAGGAGGCGGAGTGCCCTGACTTGCCGGAGAAGGAGGAGGAGGCGGAGGCGTCCAGTTCGGAAGGTTGATGAGCTCCTTCCGCCATAGGCATGGAGTCTTCAGAACAGACCCCAGCCTAGTCTCCCCTTCACCGGTAGGGTGGTCAAGCTGGAGGTCCTCAAATCCCTCCGTTATTTCATCCACCATCACCCTAGCATATCCTTCTGGAATCGGCCGGCAGTGAAAAGTTGCGCCGGGTTCAGTAGGATAAACAGAGCCAACAGCCGCCTTGACCTTCAAATTCATCCATTGTGTCATAAGGTGGCAATTTTGAGAATCCGTGATAGCATCCACGGGATAGCTGGAAGGAGCCGTCAAGGCATGCTCCGGCTGAAGCAGCTCGGTGGAAGCCACGCTGCTTCTCCGCTGAGATGGCGGGGTAGCTTCGGGGGAAGCTTCGGCAGTACATTTGCTGCGATTTGCTTCTCGTTCCTCTATCGCTTGTACCCTTGCTTGCAGCGCCTGCATTTGGGTCTACTGCAATTTTTTCCTCCTCTCCTGGGATTTGTAACCGCCTGCGTCCGGAAACCCAACCTTCCACGGAATGGAGCCTGGCGTGCCTCGTGTCCGTACAGGGTGCTCAGGATTCCCGAGGGCCATTGTGAGCTCGTCGTTCTCTCTGTCTGGAAAGAACATCCCTTGCTGCGCAGCTTCGATATACTGCTGAAGCTTCCTGACTGGTATGTCCATTTGATCGTTCGTCCAAATACACTTCCCTGTTACAGGGTCCAAGGTTCCGCCAGCCCCGAAGAACCAAGTCCGGCAACGGTCTGGCCAGTTAATTGTCTCTGGTTCGATCCCTTTATCAACCAGATCATTCTCAGTCTTGGCCCACTTAGGCCGAGCTACGAGGTAGCCACCTGACCCCGTGCGATGGTGATGCTTCTTCTTCGCATCATTTTGCTTGTTTGTCGCTGACATCTTCTTACTCTTTTCCGATGTCTTGTGGGTCACAAATGCGGGCCAGTGATCTCTGATCTTCTCATATCTGCCCTTGAATTCTGGTGTCTCTTCATTTTCAACAAACTTATTCAGCTCTTTCTTCCACCTCCTGAATAGTTCTTCCATCCTCTTAAGAGCAAAAGACTTGATTAATTGCTCTTTAACTGGCTTCTCTGGATCATCCTCTGGCGGTAGGGTGAAATTTGACTTCAGCTCAGTCCAAAGATTATTTTTCTGCATATCATTGACATAAGACACCTCAGGGTCTTCTGTAGCCGGCTTTAACCATTGCTGGATGCTGATCGGGATCTTGTCCCTAACCAAAACCCCGCACTGAGCAACAAATGCGCTCTTTGTCCGGAGGGGTTCAATCGGTTGGCCGTCGGGCGCGATTGCTATGATCTCAAACTTTTCATCCGAGCTCAACTTTTTCTTCGGGCCTCGTCTCTTTACCGAACTTGTGCTCGATCCGGAGGGCTAGAAAAAAGAATAAAGACTTAATTAATATGTGTACATACCAAAACAATGAATGCATCAATTAGCTAGTCAGCAGAAGCTTAACTAATATATATACCTGGCCGGACTCGGTTCGGTCACCGGAGATGTCATCACGGTCTCCTTCTTGCACCGACATTGGGTCACCGGAGCCGTCCTCACGGTCTCCTTGCACCGGCATTAGGTCACCGGAGCCATCATAATCATAGCCAGCTGCTTCCAGACCATCGGTGTCGTTGAGAAACAATGAGCAGACGGCATCACTTCCTCGTGCGATTATGTCCCCCAACAACTCTTCTTGTACTTCGTCTCGGGCGGTGTCCATAGTTTCTACAAATATTGACAACATGACAATTATTACTCAAACATGACAGATGGATATATTAGTGGCAAACATAGAACTAATATTAATTAGTGGCCTCGACGCTGCTTCTCTAGGGTTTGGGGTGGCCTCGACGCTGCTTCTCTAGGGTTTGGGGTGGCCTCGACAACGCTTTAAGGATAAAAAAAGAAAAGGAAGAAGAAAAAAAAGAGGAGAAGAAAGAATAGAGGAGTTCTTACTCCTCTATTATTTAAAAGAGGAGAAGAAAGAATAGAGGGATTCTTACTCCTCTATTCTTTCTTCTCCTCTTTTTTTTCTTCTTCCTCTTTTTTTATCGGGAACGAGGGTCGTCGAGGGTCACCGAGCGGTAGAGGAAACCCTAAATAGCAAGTATCGTGGGTGTGAGATACATGTGGCCGTCGGTGTCGGACACTACATCCATGTCCCACAAGTGACGTGGGCGTCGAAGCCCGCGTCACTTGTGGGACGTGGATGTAGTATCCGACACCGACGGCCACATGTATCTCACACCCACGATACTTGCTATTTAGGGTTTCCTCTACCGCTCGGCGACCCTGA
>NC_041390.1:528579617-528628964 GCF_002162155.2 Triticum dicoccoides | reverse complement strand
CTAAATAGTAAGTATCGTGGGTGTGAGATACATGTGGTCGTCGGTGTCGGATACTACATCCACGTCCCACAAGCGACGTGGGCGTCGAAGCCCGTGTCACTTGTGGGACGTGGATGTACTGTCCGACACCGACGGCCACATGTATCTCACATCCACGATACTTGCTATTTAGGGTTTCCTCTACCGCTCGGCGACCCTCGACGACCCTCGTTCCCAATAAAAAAAGAGGAAGAAGAAGAAAAAAAAGAGGAGAAGAAAGAATAGAGGAGATCCTCCTCTATTCTTTCGGATCTGCTCTATTCTTTCTTCTCCTCTTTTTTTTCTTCTTCCTCTTCTTTTTTTATCCTCTTCTTCCTCTCATGTTCGACGACCCTCGACCCCTCGGCGACCCTAGACCCCCTCTCGACCCCCTCATGTCGAAGTTATCGGGTAGGGGGTATATCGACAACACATACCCGATACATACATACATACATACATACATACATATCACATGCATCCATACATATATGAACAAAATTAATATCTACTAATTAACAACCTAAATAAAAAAACTAATACATATAGGAAGAAGAAGAAGAAAGAAAAGAAGAAAGAATAGAGGAGGAGAAAGAATAGAGGAGAAGACTTCCTCTCCTCTTCTTCTCCCTCTTCTTCCCCTTCTTCCCCGCCTCTCTCATGAATGTCCGACGTCCCCCCTCCCCCTCATCATCATCTATCATCCCCCCTCTCATGTTCGATGACCCTCAACCCCTCGGCCGCCCTCTCGACACACCCACGACCTAAAATGACTTAAAATGAAAATTACCTAAAATGTACTAAAGTTATCGACGACCCTCTCGACACACCCACGAATAAGAAAATATATCATCTTCTTCATCTCCTCTTCTTTGCATATTCACATAGCCACATACATATTCATCTATGAATAAAAAAACATCATAGGTACAATTCATATCGACATTCATACATACATGAAAAAAATTATATGAACATCGTGAACAAAAAGATCATCGAGCAAAATTATTTTCCATGAACATACATATAGCCACATTCATATAGAACTTTTGCATATATGAACATATATGAACCAATGGCCCACGTGGCCCGGCCGGCCCCCTGGGCTCACGAACCGGGACCAATGCCCCAATTGGTCCCGGTTCTGACTGAACCGGGACTAATGGGCTAACCCGGCCTGGACCAACGCCCTGTTTTCTACTAGTGAAGCCTCAAGCTGTCTGCTCCGAGCCCAAAGGTATGTCCTACAACTACTGACCAGTACCAGTTTGGACGAATCGTCGTAGCTTTCTGCAACTTATTCACGATTTGTTCCTTCCGTCCTTGCGTTTATTTCCCAATGATTCCATCGTCGTCCAGTAGAGGTGGAGCCACGGTTGCCTTGAACCACAGGCACAGTCCGTGCTCGCCGCTGCCCACCAAGGAGGCGCCTACGTTGGAGGATCTGCTCCGCCGCGACAAGGTTCGAGCCGCCTACGTCCAGCGCCGCCTCGGCGGTATCCAGCAATCGGAGGTCAGCATGCCGACTGAACTGGGATACACCGTGGGCACCCTGGAGTATGTGATCACCGTCGGCCTCGGCTCCCCGGCGGTTCAGTAAACCGTGATCCTGGACACAGCCAGCGATGTGTCATGGGTGCACTGGCGCACCTCGGGCGGCTACGACCCCAGCAAGTCGACCACCTACGCGGCGATCTCCAGCAGCTCCGCGGAATGCTCGCAGCTCGGCGAGGAGGGAAACGGCTGCATGAGCTCCGACTGCCAGTACTTGGTACACTACGGCGACGGCTCGAGCACCGGTGGGACATACGGCTCCGACACACTGGCGCTAGCGGGCTCGGGCTCGGGCTCGGCGACAGTCGTCAGCAACTTCCAGTTGAGAGTGGATTTTCAAGACCCGGGTGCCCCGGCACCCCCGGTCTGGACCTAGGAATCTATGCCACGCACTATATTACTACTTGGTTTAGCAGGCCTATTCAAACAGTAACTGAGCGAACTGGGTTTTGTAGGGCACTGTAACATTTTAGGCAGATTCTTTTGTCACTTTCCAGTCCGCCGATTGGACATGTCGGCCCGTGATTCATACTCTGCTCTTCGCTTGACAAGGGTTGGTATTTACTGAATCCACTGTTCAGAGTCACGCGTGCCATCGAAAATGTTTCGTTTCTGCTTTCTGGTTCCACCATGACCCATCACGGTCAACAGCCGTATATATATTGCTATCAAAAAGTAACTTTTTTAGAGCGAAAAGTAACTTGTTAGGTCTTTTTTGGTTCATAGGATAGGATTATCGTAAAAATAGAAATCTTGTAGAAAATGAGATGGCATGTATCCTAAATCCTATGAGTAGGAATAGAAAATGAGATGTTATTTGGTTGACACCAAATGAATTTTTCCATTGAGTCTAGGCTCATTTTTATTTTTATATGAAATGTGAAGGATAGTAACCAATCCTATGTAGGAATAGAAATCTATTCCTATGAACCAAAGGGCTCTAAAGAAAAAAAATTCTATAAAAATCCTATCCTCTAGAATTCCTATGAAATTCCTTCAAACCAAATGAGGCCTTAGGCTGCTATGAGCTCTCATGAATATTGCAGCACAAAACGACCATGCAGGATAAGCCTGCTGCATGCGTCACACTCATGAACAGTGACCGTTCTGTCATGCATGTCGCCATACAGGCTAGGGCACCTATTGCATGCACCTATTTGCCTACCTGCGACCCTATTAGATGAGCGAAATAGACTGACAAAGCTGGTCAGTGCCCTACACCCATACCTACTCTCTCTGCTGCAGTGTCTGCAAATTGCCTGCCTAATTAGCCTGACACGGTAAATGGCCTGCTACTACAGTCTCCAAAACACGAATCTTGGCGTTGCTGTACGCACCAAATAAAACGGTGCCGGGACTCCCGGGTGCTGTTGCACCTTTCCGCTTCCAGTTTGGGTGCAGCCACGACGAGACGGGGTTCGATGACCTAACCGACGGGCTCATGGGGCTAGGCGGCAAAGCACAATCCCTCGTGTCGCAGACGGCGGGAACGTTTGGGAACGCCTTCTCATACTGCCTGCCGCCTACCCCGTTCCTCTCCGGTTTCCTGACTCTCGGTGCGCCCAGCAATACGTCGGGATTCGCGACGACCCGGATGGTAAGATCCGAAGCGGAGGCGACGTTCTACTTCGTCGTCCTCCAGGGCATAATCGTGGCCGGAAATCAACTCAGCCTACCACCCACCGTCTTCTCCGCCGGGACGTTCATGGACTCCGGCACCGTCGTCACGCGGCTACCACCAACGGTGTACCAGGCGCTCTCGTCGGCGTTCAAGGCCAACATGACGCAGTACCCTGCTGCGCTGCCGAGGAGCCTCATGGACACGTGCTTTGACTTGGCTGGCCAGGAGAAAGTCATGATACCGTCCGTCGTGCTGGTATTCGACGGGGGCGCTGTTGTCTACCTCGATGCCAATGGTATCATGCTGGAGAACTGCCTCGCATTCGCGCCTACAGACGATGACGGTATGCACGACATTATCGGCAATGTGGAGCAGCGTACCTTTGAGGTGCTCCACGATGTCGGCCAGGGTGTCGTCAGGTTCAGGCCCAACGCGTGCTGAATTGCTGTTCAGCAGTCTCATGTCATCAGGGACGTTGTGTGTAGCAGTACCCTATCAGTATTGTGTTGTATTGTATTGTATTGTATTGTCAGTGTGTGTGAGTGGTGTGATGTTGTCCGCCTATACAGCTATTGTTGAAAGAAATAGGGATAATGCTTTGTGTTGTGGCCAGAGCTCTGATACGATCCCTCCTTCTTTTTATTTTTCACGAATACACACGTGTTGCGTATCATTTCACTGATAGAGGGAAATCAAAGTACAAGATCAGTCAGAAGTCTCCAAACCACATGCACAAGGAGAACCCAAGAGGGGGTGCTCAGCCCCACGACCCCTCTAGTCATCACAGTCCACGCCCTTCACTTCACTGAGATGATAACAAGCCGTATTGATTGTAAGAGCATCTACGGTCATGCATACCAAATCATACGTTCGTGGATGTGCCCGATCAATTTTTAAATCTCTGCGTCCACAGTAGTGTACCTTATATCTGATACACCAAATTCATAGTAAGCATGCAACATGAAATTAAACTACTTAGATCATCAACGAAACAAATAGACATTCAACAAACAGACATATAAACCGGCAGATAGAAATCCGCAAAATCCGAACATAGACCAAAATAGCACCACAGTTCAGCCGACAGACATATGTTCTAAACTAGAATTACTAAGAATGAAAATACAGATGGAGAGAGGGTCGAGCTTCCTCACCACTTCCTCGCCGTCCCATCGCCCTTTCGGTTACCAGCTCTGTTGTAGGCGTCGGCGACAGGAGCAGGGTGGGGTGCGGGAGGGTGTCGTCGGAGCCATCATCGGAGCCTCCAGTGACGTGGAGGAGGACAAGGAGGAGTCGATGAAGTGGTTCATTCCTCTGGACGACACGGTTCTCTTGCCTCTTGAGCTTCGCTGCTCTCGCCTCTGCCGCTGGCCTCTCCGCTGCCTATGTGCGGACTACTCCAGACCTAGCTGAAGCATCTTCGCATTTTTTCAATGGAGCCGGTTGGCATCCCTCTCTTGAGCTTCGCTGCTCTCGCCTCCGCCGCTAGCCTCTCCGCTGCCTATGTGTGGACTACTCCAGACCTAGCTGAAGCGTCTTCGCATTTTTTCAATGGAGCCGGTGGGCATCCGTCTCTTGAGCTTCGCTACTCTCGCCTCCGCCGCTGGCCTCTCCGTTGCCTATGTGCGGACTACTCCAGACCTAGCTGAAGCGTCTTCGCATTTTCTCAATGGAGCCAGTGGACAAGGAGGAGCCGATGAAGTGGTTCATTCCTCTGGACGACGCGGTTCTCTTGCCTCTTGAGCTTCGCTGCTCTCGCCTCCGCCGCTGGCCTCTCCCCTACCTATGTGCAGACTACAATAGACCTAGCTGAAGCGTCTTCGCATTTTTTCAATGGAGCCGGTGGGCATCCGTCTCTGCTGTCGCAAATGAGCGGCGGTAGACAGCTGCGAGGAGCCGCTCATCCTCATCGTGCACCGTCAGCAACCCTGGCGGCAGCAGGAGGACTATGTGGGCACCTCCGATGCCGTCGCCCTCTCCCTTGCCCGCGGACTCTCACAGTAGGCTGTGTGCGCGTCTGCGGCGTCGGTGGAGCGTCACTCCTGTCTTTAGTCTCTTCTTGTAGCTTCTCAACAGTGGTCTGAATCTCGGTGACCTTCACATCTAGATCATGAAGTTTAGTCTCAAAGATCCTCTCAAGACTCTCTTGATTTTGAGTCAGGGTGGCTAGTCCTTTCTCTACTCTCACGGTTGCCTCAAGCAGATAACTGAGTTGATCTTGCTTGGTCTTGAGATTGACAACTGAAGCATCTGACATTGTTGAAGTCTTTGTTGTCTTTACTTTCTCTCTCTCTTCTCCTCAGCTTCTACTGAAGTAGGATGTGACGCATCCATGACAACCACGTTGTCCTCAAATTCTGGCCTTAGGGGAAGATGCTCTCTGTCAAGAAGATATGTCCCTGTCCCCATCTTGGAGTTGATTAGCGTCTGGATGTGAGGGGCATATCCACATGATCTTTTCTGATCAGCTGCAGTTCTCTTCACAGTTTCAACAATCAAACTCACCACCTTCAACTTCTCTGGCACACCAAACATATGAAGCAGGTTGATCGAGTGACCACGGATCATTCTATCATCTCCTGACTTGGGCAACAAGGTGTGCCTCAATATATTGTTCATCGTGGTTAGACCTGACAACAGATAATAGATGGATCCAAACTTGTGAGTTTCCAATGCATCATCAGGAATTTTCTTGTACATGTGAGCCATAGAGTTGTGATCCTTCCTGGGCTTGGCATACACATCTATGTCATCTTCAGCTTCCTCAGGGGCACTGATCAACTAGGCCCATTCAGCAATTGATGATGGATACCTTGTGCCTTCTGTCATCCAGACTATCTTGCCATCTGGATAGAAATGAGCAGTCGAATAGAATTGCATAATCATTTCATCGTTCCATTTTGTCAACTTTTGTCCAACAAAAGTGTCAACACCGTCCATTCTGAAACTCTCATGAACTCCTGGGAAGTAATCCTCATTGTCCTCAATGTATGTCCAATCAACCCATCTCATGTCACTGACAATGGGCTTCTTGTCCAACAACACCGTCTCATAGAAATCTTGTTGTTTTTGGTGTGAAAGCAATAATCAACAACATTTCTCCTCCTTGTAGCGTATGGATCAATCCGTCTCCACAATCTGAGACCTACATCCTTTCTTAGCTTCATACTCTCAGCAACTAGATGATCATCATTGTGATCAGGAATATCTGGCTTCAATTTTCTGAGCACTTGCTGCTCCTCATCCTCTTGAACTTTAGGCAATGGGTCCTTGTTCTTCTCTGCAGCTGAAATGTTCCTAGTCGATCTCTTGGGTGCAGAAGGTTTTGGGGCTTGAGCTTGAGTTGGAGGCTTGGGGGTTGTCTTGGGCTTAGATGGAGCAGCCCCAGACTTGATAGCATCTCCCATGAGCTTCTGAGACTTTGGAGGTGGTGCAGCTGGCTCTTCCTCCTCCTCTTCCTCATTTGATTCTCTCATCATGGAAGGTTTCCCAATAACTCTGGCCATAGTCTTCTTGACTCTTGCCTTCCTTTTCTTTCCTCCAGCATCCTCTTCCTCTCTTGGTTCCATGGTTTCTAGAGTGGAGGCTCTGGCTTTTGACATTGGCTTCCTCTTGGCAGGAGCCTTCTTATGCATACCAGGCTTGATGGCAGCAGCAACTTATTCCTTCTTGAGCACCTTCTTCTTTAAGGTGACCTCCTCATCAACAACAAAGTCCTCATCTTCTGAATCTGAGGTTCTCTTATTCCTTGTCCTTGTTACAGCCTTAGGCAAATTGCTTGGGGTGCTTCTGCTACCTTCATCATAGTTGTTGTTAGAGGGACTAGTGCCCTCACTAGGATTCACCTGCTCCTCTGACCTGTTCTGACTATCACTGTCGTCTGGCATCTCTAACACTAACCCTCTGAATAGATAGGTATAGGTAGAGTGGATGAGCATCACAAAGCATGCTATTTGCAAAAAGTCGAGACAAAAACTTAATTTTAGTTTTCTGCAGAAAGCATTTTGGAGCTACCGATATGTCAAACTCGGTGACACCGAAGCAACTTTAGAATCTAAACATACAATTTTGGTCAGACCAAAATGCAGTTCGGTGACTTCGAGATGCTAGGGGTTCATAGTGAAAGTGAACTCGGTCACACTGATTCGTACACTTCGGTCAGACCGAGTAGTACATGTGCAATGGCCGGGGCCAAATCGGTGAGACCAAAATATTTAGATCAGTCGGTCCAAGATGAGTTCGAGGGAAATCTAACCCTAAGTTTTTGCATCAAATCTATTCTAATGGGATTTTCGGTGGATAGATTGATCTCATTCATGGTAAGAATAATGGCAATGATATTTGTGCAAGAATCGGATTAAGAGAAAGCACAAAGGGGTCGAGTTCGTACCCTAACTTGGTGACTAATGACCCACAAGTATAGGGGATCTATCGTAGTCCTTTCGATAAGTAAGAGTGTCGAACCCAGTGAGGAGCAGAAGGAAATGACAAGCAGTTTTCACCAAGGTATTCTCTACAAGCACTGAAATTATCGGTAACAGATAGTTGTGTGATAAGATAATTCGTAACGGGTAACAAGTAACAAAAGTAAACAAGGTGCATCAAGGTGGCCCAATCCTTTTTGTATCAAAGGACAAATCTAGACGAACTCTTATATAAAGCAAAGCGCTCCCGGGGACACATGTGAATTGTTGTCAAACTAGTTTTCTTCATGCTCATATGGTTCGTGTTCGTTACTTCGATAATTTGATATGTGGGTAGACTGGTGCTTGGGTGCTGCCCTTCCTTGGACAAGCCTTCCACTTATGATTAACCCTCTCGCAATCATCTGCAACTACGAAAGAAGAATTAAGATAAATCTAACCATAGCATGAAACATATGGTTCCAAATCAGCCCCTTACGAAGCAACGCAAAAACTAGGGTTTAAGCTTCTGTCACTCTAGCAACCCAGCATCTACTTATTACTTCCCAATGCCTTCCCCTAGGCCCAAACATTGGTGAAGTGTCATGTAGTCGATGTTCACATAACACCACTAGAGGAAAGAAAACATACATCTCATCAAAATATCGAACGAATACCAAATTCACAGGATTACTTATAACAAGACTTCTCACATGTCCTCAGGAACAAATGTAACTACTCACAAAGCATATTCATGATCAAGATCACATGAGTATTAATTACCATTAAGGATCTGAAAGTATAATCTTCCACCGGATAAACCAACTAGCATCAACTATAAGGAGTAATCAACACTACTAGCAACCCACAGGTACTAATCTGAGGTTTTGAGACAAAGACCGGATACAACAGATGAAATAGGGATTGAGAGGAGATGGTGCAATTGAAGATGTTGATGGATATTGACCCCCTCTCAATGAGAGGATCGTTGGTGATGACGATGGCGGTGATTTCCCCCTCCCGGAGGGATGTTTCCCCGGCAGAATAGCTCCATCGGAGCCCTAGATTGGTTCTGCCCAAGTTCCACCTCGAGACGGCGGTGCTTTGTCCCGAGAACGTCCTTCTGATTTTTTTCCAGGTCAAAACACACCATATAGCAGAAGATGGGCGTCGGGGGCCTGCCAGGGGGGGCCATAAGGACCAGGGGGCGCCCAGGAGGGTAGGGCGCGCCCTCCACCCTTATGGCTGGCAGGTGGCCCCCTCTGGTGCTTTCTTCGCCCAATATTTTTTATATATTTCAAAAATATTCTCCGTGAAGTTTCAGGACTTTTGGAGTTGTGCAGAATAGGTCTGTAATATTTGCTCCTTTCTAGTCCAGAATTCCAGCTGTCGGCATTCTCCCTCTTCATGTAAACCTTATAAAATAAGAGAGAAAAGGCATAAGTATTGTGATATAACGTGTAATAACAGCCCATAATACAATAAATATCAATATAAAAGCATGATGCAAAATGGACGTATCAGGGACGAACTCACTACGACAACAACGGCCGTGAGATTTCAGTTGACGGCGGCGGAGACCAGCGGCGGGAGGATGCTGGCGATGACGGAGACGATCCGGAGACCAGGAGGGGGACAGAGCTGGGTAGGCACGGTTGGGAGTTTGAAGAATTTCCCAAATTTCAACCCGCGGCGTATATATACCCAGTCACTGTTGGTGTGACCGAGTGGAACGACTCTGTGGCACCGAGATGGAGAATCGCAAGCAGTTACTGCAACTCGGTGAGACCGAACTGTTCTAATCGGTTGCACCGAGGTGAAAACATAGATCAACTCAATGATTTCGGTGAGACCGAAAGGAATGAATCTGTCAGACCGAAAGACATTAAGAGGTTTTGGAAGTTTAAGCCCTTGACGGATCGGTGGCTCTGAGTGCTCCTCACCCGGAGGGTCCGAATTCGACTTGTTCAAGTTTTGTGATGTAGCATGAATAGAGTTTGAGACGAGAAAAGCATAGATAGCTAGAGGGAATTCTTAGGCATTCTTGTCCATCCATTTGGCAAAAAGAAAGACCAAACAATCAAAGCAACAAATGGATGTCCTCGAATGGAGAAAAATATGCAACCAACATGCTCACACAATAAGATAGCAAATGAAATATGTGGAAAACATGCACAAACACTCTAGCATCTATCAAGCAATTAGTGATGACTAGGTCACCTATATATGAGTATATTGACCGAGGAGTCAAATGATAACATTTTATCATAGGTCATACTCATCGTTTAAGCACAATTGGGGTTACCACTTTTACATAAAGCATTATTGTGTTCACACCATTGGAGTTGCTTTAGCTCAATTCTTAGAGCAAAGCTCCACCTAAGTGTGATATCCCCTCTAAGAGGGATGAACTAACCTTGGGTTTTGTCGATGATGAATTCATGTAGGTGTTAAAGATGTAGATGCTCAATGTTGATGTAGCTCATTTGGAGAAATCCATTGGAGTGAGTTGCACTTTGAATACCTACATGGGTTAGTCCCACAAGGAACATACAAGGATATCCATAGACATAGAGTGACATACACATATGATGTTGTCCATTAAAGCATTAGGTTACCTTGTCCCCTATCTTACCAATAAGAGGGTTTGTGACTCCTTGAACTAGTGCAAGATATGAAAGTTGATTGCACTTGTCCTTGCCAACATGAATATGAGTGAAGTATGTTGGCGGAGTCACCCTCAAGAACTCTCTAGTTCTTCTTCTTTGGGACCCACATCAACTTAATGGGAATCCTTGGAGTCATAGTCGTACTTGATGAAGTAGAACTTGATGTAGTCTTGGGAACCCACTTGACCAAGGCCTTTGGAGCTTCTTCAAATGAATCAATCTCTTCTTGAAGCTTGTCCTTGCCTTTTAGCTTGTGGTCTTGTGGTGGAAGATCATCTTGAGCTTGTGTTCCCTTGAAAGAAGTGGGATCATACTTTTTTGTTGAGGAACAAACTTCGTCTTGGGGTATTGATCTTCTTCCCACTCAACTCCATTAGCATTGAACTTGCGTTCAAAACCAACACCTTGATTCTTCCGGTGCCTTCCTTGCTTGCGTACAATTTCCTCAAATTGCTTACTTCTAGCAAGGCTCTTGTAAACACCTTTATCTATACACTGGTGCACGTCAGTCCTAAACAAACGGTTTTTAACCCCTTTCCACGATGGCATTTGGAACCGCCGCCAAGTGAGTGTGGGTGATAGGGTGGTCCTTCCCACACGACCCAGAAACCGTCAGGGATAGGGCCCCTACAGTACTCCAACTCGTTTCTGCTCGCATTGCCATCGCAGTCGGTATTCTGTGATGCTACGTTTACGATGTGCGACCCATCACAAACGGCTCACTATTATAGAACGTGTACATTGCGTGGCCCATCACAAACGGTTCACTGTTAAGAAGATTAGCTAATCGTTGTACGAGTGTTAGACATGATTACGAAACGTCAGACCGTCGTAACATCGTCATACACGACAACTATCGCACACTGTCGTGGAATTTTCATGGCAGATGTCCTAGTGTGAGGACTTAGTCATGAGGCCAACACATCTATGTGGTAGCTTGAGAAGGGTTGATCGGAATCGAGAGACGCAACAGAAGACAAGGGTTTAGACAGCTTCGGGCCCCGGGAAACATCATCCGGTAACAAACCTACATGCTGTTTGTGGCTAGGTCTCATTATGCTCATCAGGGAGTCGCCATAAACCGACTCTCCTAGTTGTGTCTAGCCTAGAGATTATTGAACGTGCCCCTCTTGGGGTGACCTGCCCCTCCTTATATAAGTTAAAGGGGCAGGTTACCTGTAGACTCCACCTCGGACTAATACTTAAACTATTCTGACTTCTCATCACGGGCTTCTCTCCATGGGCTTTTTAACGTCTTGGGCTTCTTAACGTTTTGGGATTATTAACCCCAGGCGACTCTATCACAATCTGACTTACCATCGGCTTTAACATCTGGTGGCTTAAACATCTGCCGGCTTAAACATACGGGTTAAACATCTGCCAGCTTAAGCATCCATCTTAACATCTGCCGGCTTAAACATCTGGCTTAACATCTGGCTTAAACATCTAGCTTAAACATTTGCCGGCTTAAACATCTGGCTTAAACATCTGCCGGCTTAAACATCTGGCTTAAACATCTGTCGGGTCACCAATGAAACACCAAGTCCTAGCCGGGTCATACCACGGGGTATATCCCCGACATTAGCCCCCAGTTTAATTTGGATTTATCCATGTTAAACTGATCCTGTAAACAAAACACAAGAACAAATTTAACAGGTTGTGCTCCGGGTTAAATATTCTTGTAAGCCGGCACCTGAACATCCTAAAGTCCCTGTCAATTCCTTCTTCTAGAAAATCCGGTTCAATAAGCCAACTTCATAATCAATTTCCTAACGTTTGTTTCTCATAGAGAAAAATTGTGAAGAATAATTCATTTGACTCAGTTCCCAATGCTTAAAAATATTGGTCTTGAAATACTTGTCTGATCTTCAGCTGGCTTGAAAATGTAGATCTTGCCAATTTATGAGTACCAAAATTGCCAGGTTATAAACAGATGATGCCGAGTCATAATTGTTGCTGACGCCGGGTCATAATTATTGGTGACGCCGGGTCATAATTATTGGTGACGTCGGGTTATGATTGTTGCAAACACCGGGACAATCTTGTTTGCTCAAAACTGAGAATTTAAAGATATTTCTCCCTTATATCCATATTACCTGTAGCCCCCAAGTCTTGAGCAGAGCAAAGTGATGACTTAAGACTTGCTTCAATATAAATACTACCACTTTGAAGAAATCTAGGTTGTTCATCTCCGTCACTAGTAAAAAGTAAATATTCCACATATGTAGCCCCCAAGTGCTGGGTTGTCATGCTTGCATCAACCTGGGACTTGTAATTGCCTTATACTCATGAAAACTTCAACCAGTGTAGCCCCCAAGGGCCGGGTCATTATGCAATACTGAGCAGGGACTTTGTAGATATGATCATGTAGACTTGAGCAGCAACATGTAGCCCCCAAGGGACAACTCAGTAAGATAATACTGAGCTGGGACTTTATATATACTTCATTGAAAATAACATCATATGATGTAAACCCCACCATGAGGCTCGAACCAACGTCCATAAGGTTAAGAGCTTTGTATTCTACCAACTGAGCAATGAACCCTTCAATATAATGGATTAAGGCTTGTGTACCTTGAATATTTGACAGGAGCAATTGGTAGCCCCCAAGGGCCGGCTCATTATGATGTAATGAGTCGGGCCTATAATAAGGCCAGTGAAAAGGACTTTGCATTAGCCCCCAAGTGTCATGGTGCATGCTGGCAGTGACATGGAACTTGCATATTTGATGTAATTTCAACTTGAATAATGTAGCCCCCAAGTGTTGGGTCATAAGCCTGCAATGACTCAGGTCTATTCCTTCCATTGTAGAATAAATTATATCCATTTATAAAATAATAGCCATTGCGCTGAAGCGACTTTGAAAACCTCAATCATAATATTGGTTATTGATAACCATAATAAAAATCCAGCCATGTTGGCTATTAAAGATTTGAATAATATAACCCGGTTTGTAAACCAGTTCCTGCACAAAAACAGATCATAAGCGCCCTATGGCGTATGCTTAGACTGCCGGCTTAGCAGCTTTATGCAGTTAAAGTTTGTAGAGCTATAACTCCAAACATAAGATGATGATGCTCTGACGACTTAGATGTTGGGGAACATAGTAACTTCCAAAAAAAATCTACGCACACGCAAGATCATGGTGATGCACAGCAACGAGAGGGGAGAGTATTGTCTACGTACCCTCATAGACCGGAAGCGAAAGCGTTATAACAACGCGGTTGATGTAGTCATACGTCTTCACGGCCCGACCGATCAAGCATCGAAACTACGGCACCTCCGAGTTTTTGCACACGTTCAGCTCGATGACGATCCCCGGACTCTGATCCAGCAAAGTGTCGGGGATGAGTTCCGTCAGCACGACGACGTGCTGACGATCTTGATGTTCTACCGTCGCAGGGCTTCGCCTAAACACTGCTACAATATTATCGAGGATTATGGTGGAGGGGGGCATCGCACACGGCTAAGAGATCAATGATCAATTGTTGTATCTCTGGGGTGCCCACCTGCCCCCGTATATAAAGGAGTGGAGGAGGGAGCCGGCCAAGGAGGATGGCGCGCCCAAGGGGGGGAGTCCAACTCCCACCGGGAGTAGGAGTCCCCTTTTTCCTAATAGGAGTAGGAGAGGGAAGGAAGAGGAAGGAGGGAGGAAGGAAAGGGGGGCCGGCCCCCTTCCCAATTCGGATTGGGCTTGGTGGGGAGCGCCCCCTCCCTTGCTCCTTTCCCCTCCTTTCCACTAAGGCCCAATAAGGCCCATATACCTCCCGAGGGGTTCCAATAACCTCCCGGTGATCCGGTATTGTCCCAATCTTACCCAGAACCTTTCCGGTGTCCAAATATAGTCATCCAATATATCGATTTTTATGTCTCGACCATTTCAAGACTCCTTGTCAAGTCCGTGATCACATGCGGGACTCCGAACAACCTTTGGTACATCAAAATATATAAACTCATAATAAAACTGTCATCATAACGTTAAGCGTGCGGACCCTACGGGTTCAAGAACAATGTAGACATGACCGAGACACGTCTCCGGTCAATAACCAATAGCGGAACCTGGATGCTCATATTGGCTCCTACATATTCTATGAAGATCTTTATCGGTCAGACCGCATAACAACATACGTTGTTCCCTTTGTCATCAGTATGTTACTTGCCCGAGATTCGATCGTCGGTATCTCAATACCTAGTTCAATCTCATTACCGGCAAGTCTCTTTACTCATTCCATAATACATCATCTTGCAACTAACTTATTAGTTGCATTGCTTGCAAGGCTTAAGTGATGTGTATTACCGAGAGGGCCCAGAGATACCTCTGTGACAATTGGAGCGACAAATCCTAATCTCGAAACACGCCAACCCAACATGTACCTTTGGAGACACCTATAGAGCACCTTTATAATCACCCAGTTATGTTGTGACGTTTGGTAGCACACAAAGTGTTCCTCCGGTAAACGGGAGTTGCATAATCTCATAGTCATAGGAACATGTATAAGTCATGAAGAAAGCAATAGCAACATACTAAACGATCGGGTGCTAAGCTAATGGAATGGGTCATGTCAATCAGATCATTCTCCTAATGATGTGATCCCGTTAGTCAAATGACAACTCATGTCTATGGTTAGGAAACACAACCATCTTCGATTAACGAGCTAGTCAAGTAGAGGCATACTAGTGACACTTTGTTTGTCTATGTATTCAAACAAGTATTACGTTTCCGGTTAATACAATTCTAGCATGAATAATAAACATTTATCATGATATAAGGAAATAAATAATAACTTTATTATTGCCTCTAGGGCATATTTCCTTCAGTCTCCCACTTGCACTAGAGTCAATAATCTAGATTACACAGTAATGATTCTAACACCCATGGAGCCTTGGTGCTGATCATGTTTTGCTCGTGGAAGAGGCTTAGTCAATGGGTCTGCTACATTCAGATCCGTATGTATCTTGCAAATCTCTATGTCTCCCACCTGGACTAGATCCCGGATGGAATTGAAGCGTCTCTTGATGTGCTTGGTTCTCTTGTGAAATCTGGATTCCTTTGCCAAGGCAATTGCACCAGTATTGTCACAAAAGATTTTCATTGGACCCGATGCACTAGGTATGACACCTAGATCGGATATGAACTCCTTCATCCAGACTCCTTCATTTGCTGCTTCCGAAGCAGCTATGTACTCCGCTTCACATGTAGATCCCGCCACGACGCTTTGTTTAGAACTGCACCAACTGACAGCTCCACCGTTTAATGTTAATACGTATCCGGTTTGCGATTTAGAATCGTCCGGATCAGTGTCAAAGCTTGCATCAACGTAATCATTTATGATGAGCTCTTTGTCACCTCCATATACGAGAAACATATCCTTAGTCCTTTTCAAGTATTTCAGGATGTTCTTGACCGCTGTCCAGTGATCCACTCCTGGATTACTTTGGTAACTCCCTGCTAGACTTATAGCAAGGCACACATCAGGTCTGGTACACAACATTGCATACACGATAGAGCCTATGGCTGAAGCATAGGGAACATCTTTCATTTTCTCTCTATCTTCTGCAGTGGTCGGGTATTGAGTCTTACTCAACTTCACACCTTGTAACACAGGCAAGAATCCTTTCTTTGCTTGATCCATTTTGAACTTCTTCAAAACTTTGTCAAGGTATGTGCTTTGTGAAAGTCCAATTAAGCGTCTTGATCTATCTCTATAGATCTTAATGCCCAATATGTAAGCAACTTCACTGAGGTCTTTCATTGAAAAACTCTTATTCAAGTATCCCTTTATGCTATCTAGAAATTATATATCATTTCCGATTAGCAATATGTCATCCACATATAATATCAGAAATGCTATAGAGCTCCCACTCACTTTCTTGTAAATACAGACTTCTCCAAAAGTCTGTACAAAACCAAATGCTTTGATCACACTATCAAAGCGTTTATTCCAACACCGAGATGCTTGCACCCGTCCATAAATGGATTGCTGGAGCTTGCACACTTTGTTAGCTCCTTTTGGATCGACAAAACCTTCCGGCTGCATCATATACAACTCTTTTTCCAGAAATCCATTCAGGAATGCAGTTTTGACATCCATCTGCCAAATTTCATAATCATAAAATGCGGCAATTGCTAACATGATTCGGACAGACTTAAGCATCGCTACGGGTGAGAAGGTCTCATCGTAGTCAATTCCTTGAACTTGTCAAAAACCTTTTGCGACAAGTCAAGCTTTGTAGACAGTAACATTACCGTCAGCGTCAGTCTTCTTCTTGAAGATCCATTTATTTTCAATTGCTTGCCGATCATTGGGCAAGTCAACCAAAGTCCACACTTTGTTCTCATACATGGATCCCATCTCAGATTTCATGGCTTCAAGCCATTTTGCGGAATCTGGGCTTACCATTGCTTCTTCATAGTTCGTAGGTTCATCATGATCTAGTAGCATGACTTCCAGAACAGGATTACCGTACCACTCTGGTGCGGATCTTACTCTGGTTGATCTACGAGGTTCAGTAGTAACTTGTTCTGAAGTTTCATGATCATCATCATTAGCTTCCTCACTAATTGGTGTAGGTGTCACAGAAACCGGTTTATGTGATGTACTACTTTCCAATAAGGGAGCAGGTACAGTTACCTCATCAAGTTATACTTTCCTCCCACTCACTTCTTTTGAGAGAAACTCCTTCACTAGAAAGGATCCATTCTTAGCAACAAATGTCTTGCCTTCGGATCTATGATAGAAGGTGTACCCAACAGTCTGGTATCCTATGAAGATACATTTCTCCGATTTGGGTTCGAGCTTATCAGGTTGAAGCTTTTTCACATAAGCATCGCAGCCCCAAACTTTCAGAAACGACAACTTTGGTTTCTTGCCAAACCATAGTTCATAAGGCGTCGTCTCAACGGATTTTGATGGTGCCCTATTTAACGTGAATGCGGCCGTCTCTAAAGCATAACCCCAAAACGATAGCGGTAGATCTGTAAGAGACATCATATATCGCACCATATCAAGTAAAGTACGATTACGATGTTCGGACACACCATTACGCTGTGGTGTTCCGGGTGGCGTGAGTTGCGAAACTATTCCGCATTGTTTCAAATGTAAACCAAACTCGTAACTCAAATATTCTCCTCCACGATCAGATCGTAGAAACTTTATTTTCTTTTACGATGATTTTCAACTTCACTCTGAAATTCTTTGAACTTTTCAAATGTTTCAGACTTATGTTTCATTGAGTAGATATACCAGGCGGCTTGTGAAGGCAATTTGCCAGGCGGCCGGTGAGGCAGAGCTTCGGCCGTGGCCGCCGCCGTGAAGAATCTGAGGCACCGGCGATTTGAGGGCGGCTCGAGACTGCCGGGCATTGGCGACGGCGACTTGTGGTGCGTTAGCAATGGGTGGAGGCGGCTTGGGATTGCCACGGCATCCCTGCAGCTGAAGAGCGAGGCGCAGGTGCGGCTCAGTGTTGACCCGTCGCAGAAGAGGCGACTCACCGGCGGCTTGTGCGCTGCGGGCGACTCGGCAATGAAGCAGAATCCGGGCCGTGATTGATTGGGTCCTGTCCGAGTCTTTTCCATACTCCTTTTTCCTTTTCTTCTTTTTCCTTTATATTTTTAACCGTAGCTTGCGACTACTTTTTTGGTCTAGTAGATCCCATCAATCCGTGCGTGACTCCAGGGAGACTCTTTTGATCTACGTGCCTAGCACTGGTACAACCAAATTCCTTACTTTGTTCTTTTGGTAGTCCACGCGCTATTTTGCCTTTTCACGCGGTAACTCTGCAAGTACTGCTCCAGGGAGATTATTTTGATGGATTTGACTTTGACCCGGAGTGCTATCCCCTGACTGTTTCGGCGACACATGATAGCAACAACGAAAGTTGGCCTCCTATTGGTTGCAGTGGTCTTTGGACAATCCACGCACGGGTCGTGGTATTTTGCTATTCAATCACGGGACACCGGCGGCTCGCCAGAATAGATTTTTTACTTAGCTCGCCCGGTTCAAGGGTAATAGATATCGATTTGTCTTCAAACTCGACGGATCATAGAATCACGTTCATCCGCAGCACAACGCGTGACCCTAATTTTCTCTTAGACTCAAATCTGGAAAATTGTGGACTTCTCGATCTCTAGGAATGATCCCTCCAAGAACTCATCACCACCATGCGCGAGCCCCACAGTGGGCGCCAACTGTCGTGGAATTGTCACAACAGATATTCTAGTGTGAGGACTTAGTCGTGAGGCCAATGCATCTATGTGGTAGGTTGATACGTCTCCAACGTATCTATAATTTTTGATTGCTCCATGATATATTATCTACTGTTTTGGACATTATTGGGCTTTATTATCCACTTTTATATTATTTTGGGGACTAACCTATTAACCGGAGGCCCAGCCCAGAATTGCTATTTTTTTCCTATTTCAGAATTTCATAGAAAAGGAATATCAAACGGAGTTTAAACGGAATGAAACCTTCGGGAACGTGATTTTCGAAACGAACATGATCTAGGAGACTTGGACCCTATGGCAAGAAATAAAGGAGGAAGCCACAAGGTAGGGGGGCACGCCTACCCCCTCCCCCCCAAGCGCGCCCTCCACCCTCGTGGGCCCCCTGTTGCTCCATCTACTTTAAGTTTTGTGTTGTGAAGTTTTCAAGTTTTGGGTAAAGATTTGATGAATTATGGAACAAGGAGTGTAAAGAGCCTAAGCTTGGGGATGCCCATGGAACCCCCAAGATAATCTAAGGACACCTAAAATCCAAAGCTTGGGGATTCCCCGGAAGGCATCCCCTCTTTCATCTATTTCCATCGGTAACTTTACTTGAAGCTATATTTTTATTCACCACATGATATGTGTTTAGCTTGGAGCATCTTGTATGATTTGAGTCTTTGCCTTTTAGTTTACCACAATCATCCTTGCTGTACACACCTTTTGAGAGAGCCATACATGATTTGTAATTTGTTAGAATACTCTATGTGCTTCACTTATATCTTTTGAGTTATATAGTTTTGCTCTAGTACTTCACTTATATCTTTTAGAGCACGGTGGTGGATTTGTTTTATAGAAACTATTGATCTCTCATGCTTCACTTAGATTATTTTGAGAGTCTTAAATAGCATGGTGATTTTCTTAAATAATCCTAATATGCTAGGTATTCAAGATTAGTAAAAAAATTTCTTATGAGTGTTTTGAATACCAAGAGAAGTTTGATGCTTGATGATTGTTTTGAGATATGGAGGTAATAATATCAAAGTCGTGCTAGTTGAGTAGTTGTGAATTTGAGAAATGCTTGAGTGGAAGTTTGCAAGTCCCGTAGCATGCACGTATGGTAAACGTTATGTAACAAATTTGAAACATGAGGTGTTCTTTGATTGTCCTTCTTATGAGTGGCGGTCGGGGACGAGCGATGGTATTTTCCTACCAATCTATCCCCCTAGGAGCATGCGCGTAGTGCTTGGTTTTTGATGACTTGTAGATTTTTGCAATAAGTATGTGAGTTCTTTATGACTAATGTTGAGTCCATGGATTATACGCACTCTCACCCTTCCATCATTGCTAGCCTCTTCGGTACCGTGCATTGCCCTTTCTCACCTTGAGAGTTGGTGCAAACTTCGCTGGTGCATCCAAACCCTGTGATATGATACACTCTTTCACACATAAACCTCCTTATATCTTCCTCAAAACAGCCACCTTACGTACCTATTATGGCATTTCCATAGCCATTCCGAGATATATTGCCATGCAACTTTCCACCATTTCGTTTATCCTGACACATTCATCATTGTCATATTGCTTAGCATGATCATGTAGTTGACATAGTATTTGTGGCAAAGCCACCGTTCATAATCCTTTCATACATGTCACTCTTGGTTCATTGCATATCCCGGTACATCGCCGGAGGCATTCATATAGAGTCATCTTTTGTTCTAGCATCGAGTTGTAATCATTGAGTTGTAAATAAATAGAAGTGTGATGATCATCATTTTCTAAAGCATTGTCCCAAGTGAGGAATTAAAAAAAGAGAGGAGAGAAAGCCCATAAAAAAAGAAGAGAAGGCCCAAAAAAGAGAGAGAAAAAGTGAGAAGGGGCAATGCTACTATCCTTTGCCACACTTGTGCTTCAAAGTAGCACCATAATCTTAATGATAGAGAGTCTTTTGTTTTGTCACTTTCATATACTAGTGGGAATTTTTCATTATAGAACTTGTGTTGTATATTCCAACAATGGGCCTCCTCAAGTGCCCTAGGTCTTCGTGAGCAAGCAAGTTGGATGCACACCCACTTAGTTTCTTTTGCTGAGCTTTCGCCCGACTCGAACAAGGTGTTTCCTTCCTTCGCAATACCTGGCCAGGGCAATGTAGCTATCCCAATAAGATATGAAAGCTGGGCCACACCTGAGCAAGGAACTTATACATAGAAGTAACAATAAATGTGCAAGATTTGGACCACTTCCATTTCCTTAAACCATCAATCAACAAATTGAAATAGAGATATCGGTATCTTCCAATCTGCCACAAGGATCTAGTCGCCAGTATCTTTGCCTTCTTCCCAACTTATCCCAGCATTCCTTGTAAGCGTTGCTATCACTATTTCTCCCTCCAGTGGCCTTGAGGGGTGATGGCTAACTTCTGAAACATACCTTCAATCAAGACCAACCTATCTTGAAGTAGCGGTTTCCTCAAATGTGGGTTGCCGAGATTCCCAGCGGGTGATCTCGATCTCTAGTGCATCCATTGCATGGCAATCCCTACTCCTTGCATTAACATCATCGATGGGCATCTCCATAGCCCATTGATTAGCCTCATTGATGTGAGACTTTCTCCTTTTTTGTCTTCTCCACATAACCCCCATCATCATATTCTATTCCACCCATAGTGCTATGTCCATGGCTCGCGCTCATATATTGCATGAAAGTTTATAGGTTTGAGATTACTAAAGTATGAAACAATTGCTTGGCTTGTCATCGGGGTTATGCATGATGAGAGCATTCTTGTGTGACGAAAATGGAGCATGACTAAACTATATGATTTTGTAGGGATGAACTTTCTTTGGCCATGTTATTTTGAGAAGACATAATTGCTTAGTTAGTATGCTTGAAGTATTATTATTTTTATGTCAATATGAACTTTTATCTTGAATCTTTCGGATCTGAATATTCATACCACAATTAAGAAGAATTACATTAAAATTATGCCAAGTAGCACTCCGCATCAAAATTACCTTTTTTAATCATTTACCTACTCGAGGACGAGCAGGAATTAAGCTTGGGGATGCTTGATACGTCTCCAACGTATCTATAATTTTTGATTGCTCCATGCTATGTTATCTACAGTTTTGGAAATTATTGGGCTTTATTATCCACTTTTATATATTTTTGAGACTAACCTATTAACCAAAGGCCCAGCCCAGAATTGATGTTTTTTTGCCTATTTTAGAGTTTCGCAGAAAAGGAATATCAAACGGAGTCCAAACGGAATGAAACCTTCGGGAACGTGATTTTCGGAACGAACATGATCCAGGAGACTTGGACCCTACGTCAAGAAATAAAGGAGGAAGCCACGAGGTAGGGGGCGCGCCTACCCCCCCAGGCGCACCCTCCACCCTCGTGGCCCCCCTGTTGCTCCACCGACGTACTCCTTTCTCCTATATATACCTACGTACCCCCAAACAATCAGAGATGGAGCCAAAAACCTAATTCCACTACCGCAACCTTCTGTATCCACGAGATCCCATCTTGGGGCCTGTTCCGGAGCTCCGCCGGAGGGGGCATCCATCACGGAGGGCTTCTACATCAACACCATAGCCTCTCCGATGAAGTGTGAGTAGTTTACCTCGGACCTTCGGGTCCATAGTTATTAGCTAGATGGCTTCTTCTCTCTTTTTGGATCTCAATACAATGTTCCCCCCCTCTCTTGTGGAGATCTATTCGATGTAATCTTCTTTTTGCGGTGTGTTTGTTGAGACCGATGAATTGTGGGTTTATGATAAAGATTATCTATGAACAATATTTGAATCTTCTCTGAATTCTTTTATGTATGATTGGTTATCTTTGCAAGTCTTTTCGAATTATCAGTTTGGTTTGGCCTACTAGATTGATCTTCCTTGCAATGGGAGAAGTGCTTGGCTTTGGGTTCAATCTTGCGGTGTCCTTTCCCAGTGACTGTAGGGGCAGCAAGGCACGCATTGTATTGTTTACATCGAGGATAACAAGATGGGGTTTTTATCATATTGCATGAATTTATCCCTCTACATCATGTCATCTTGCTTAAGGCGTTACTCTGTTTTCATGAACTTAATACTCTAGATGCATGCTGGATAGTGGTCGATGAGTGGAGTAATAGTAGTAGATGCAGGCAGGAGTCGGTCTACTTGTCTCGGACATGATGCCTATATACATGATCATACCTAGATATTCTCATAACTATGCTCAGTTTTGTCAATTGCTCAATAGTAATTCGTTCACCCACCGTAAAATACTTATGCTCTTGAGAGAAGCCACTAGTGAAACGTATGGCCCCCGGGTCTATCTTCATCATATTAATCTTCCAATACTTAGTTATTTCCTTTGCTTTTTTACTTTGCTTTTATTTTACTTTGTATCTTTATCACAAAAATACCAAAAAAATTATCTTATCATATCTATCAGATCTCACTCTCGTAAGTGACCGTGAAGGGATTGACAACCCCTTATCGCGTTGGTTGCGAGGAGTTATTTGTTTTGTGCAGGTATGAGGGACTCGCACGCAGCCTCCTACTGGATTGATACCTTGGTTCTCAAAAACTGAGGGAAATACTTATGCTACTTTGCTGCATCATCCTTTCCTCTTCAAGGAAATCCAACGCAGTGCTCAAGAGGTAGCAAGAAGATTTCTGGCGCCGTTGGTGGGGAGGTTCATGCAAGTCAAGATTTGATTCCTGACAACGAGTCATTTCTGGCGTCGTTGCCGGGGAGTCTACGCAAAAGTCAACATACCAAGCGTCTTGATCTATATCTATAGATCTTGATGCTCATTATGTAAGCAGCTTCACCGAGGTCTTTCTTTGAAAAAACTCCTTTCAAACACTCCTTTATGCTTTCCGGAAAATTCTACATCATTTCCGATCGACAATATGTCATTCACATATACTTATTAGCAAGGCTGTAGTGCTCCCACTCACTTTCTTGTAAATACAGGCTTCACCACAAGTCTGTATAAAACTATATTCTTTAATTACACTATCAAAGCGTACATTCCAACTCCGAGATGCTTGCACCAGTCCATAAATGGATCACTGGTGCGCACACACTTTGTTAGCATCCTTTGGATTGACAAAACTTTCTAGTTGCATCATATACAACTCTTCTTTAAGAAATCCATTAAGGAATGCAGGTTTGACATCCATTTGCCAAATTTCATAAAATGCAACAATTGATAACATGATTCGGACAGACTTTTAAGCATCGATACAAGTGAGAAAATCTCATTGTAGTCAACACCTTGAACTTGTCGAAAACATTTTTGTGACAACTCGAGCTTTGTAGATAGTACAGTACTATCAGTGTCCGTCTTCCTCTTGAAGATTCATTTATTCTCTATGGCTTTCCGATCATCGGGCAAGTCAACCAAAGTCCACACTTTGTTCTCATACATGGATCCTATCTCAGATTTCATGGCCTCAAGCCATTTCGCGGAATCTGGGCTCATCATCTCTTCCTCATAGTTCGTAGGTTTGTCATGGTCTAGTAACATGATTTTCAGAACCGGATTACCGTACCACTTTGGTGCGGAACGTATTCTGGTGGACCTACGAGGTTCGGTAGTGACTTGATCTGAAGTTTCATGATCATTATCATTAACTTCCACACTAATCGATGTAGGCATCACTGGAACTGATTTCTGTGATGAACTACTTTCTAATTCGGGAGAAGGTACAATTACCTTATCTCGTTATACTTTCCTCCTACTCACTTCTTTCAAGAGAAACTCCTTCTCTAGAAAGGATCCATTCTTAGCAACGAATATCTTGCCTTCGGATCTGTGATAGAAGGTGTACCCAACAGTTACTTTTGGGTATCCTATGAAGACGCACTTCTCTGATTTGGGTTTGAGAGCTTATCAGGATGAAACTTTTTCACATAAGCATCGCAATCCCAAACTTTAAGAAACGACAGCTTAGGTTTCTTGCTAAACCACAGTTCATATGGTGTCATCTCAACGGATTTAGATGGTGCCCTTTTTAATGTGAATGTAGCTGTCTCTAATGCATAACCCTAAAACGATAATGGTAAATCGGTAAGAGACATCAAAGATTGCACTATATCCAATAAAGTATGGTTATGATGTTCAGACACACCATTATGCTGTGGTGTTCCAGGTGGCACGAATTTGTGAAACTATTCCACATTGTTTTAATTGAAGACCAAACTCGTAACTCAAATATTCGTCTCGGCGGTCAGATCGTAGAAACTTTATTTTCTTGTCACGATGATTTTCCACTTCACTCTGAAATTCTTTGAACTTTTCAAATGTTCCAGACTTATGTTTCATCAAGTAGATATACCCATATCTGCTCAAATCATCTATGAAGGTAAAAAAATAACGATACCCGCCGCGAGCCTCAACACTCATCGGACCGCATACATCAGTTTGTATTATTTCTAATAAGTCAATTGCTCGCTCCATTGTTTGGGAGAATGAAGTCTTAGTCATCTTGCCCATGAGGCATGGTTCACAAGCATCAAGTGATTCATAATCAAGTGATTCCAAAAGCCCATCAGCATGGAGTTTCTTCATGCACTTTACACCAATATGACCTAAACGACAGTGCCATAAATAAGTTGCACTATCATTATTAACTTTGCATTTTTTCGCTTCAATATTATGAATATGCGTATCACTACGATCGAGATTCAATAAACCATTTATATTGAGTGTATGACCATAGAAGGTTTTATTCATGTAAATAGAACAACAATTATTCTTTGACATAAATGAATAACCGTATTGCAATAAACATGATCCAATCATATTCATGCTCAACGCAAACACCAAATAACATTTATTTTAGGTTCAACACTAATACCGAAGGCAAAGGGAGTGTGCAATGGTGATCTTATCAACCTTGGAATCACTTCCCACACACTCATTACCTCACCCTTAACTAGTCTTTGTTTATTTTGCAACTCCCGTTTCGAGTTACTACTCTTAGCAACTGAACCAGTATCAAATACCGAGGGGTTGCTATAAACACTAGTAAAGTACACATCAGTAACATGTATATCCATTATAACTTTGTTCACTATGCCATCCTTCTTATCCGCCAAGTATCTGGGCAGTTCCACTTCCAGTGACCATTTACTTTGCAGTAGAAGCACTCAGTTTCATGCTTGGGTCTAGCTTTGGGCTTCTTCACGGGAGTGACAACTTGTTTGTCATTCTTCTTGAAGTTACCTTTCTATCCCTTTGCCATTTTCTTGAAACTAGTGGTCTTGTTAACCATCAACACTTGATGCTTTTCTTGATTTCTACCTTTGCCGATTTTAGCATCGCGAAGAGCTTGAGAATTGTTTTCGTTATCCCTTGCATATTATAGTTCATCACGAAGTTCTAGTAACTTGGTGATAGTGACTAGAGAACTTTGTCAACTACTATCTCATCTGGAAGATTAACTCCCACTTGATTCAAGAAATTGTAGTACCCAGACAATCTGAGCACATGCTCACTGGTTGAGCTATTCTCCTCCATCTTATAGGCAAAGTACTGTCAGAGGTATCATACCTCTTGACACAGGCATGAGTATGAAATACCAATTTAACTGATGGAACTTCTTATATGCTCCATGGCGTTGAAAACATTTTTAAGTCCCGGTTCTAAGCCATAAAGCATGGTGCACTAAACTATCAAGTAGTCATCATACCGAGCTTGTCAAACGTTCATAACGTCTGCATCTGCTCCTGGAAGAGGTCTGTCACCTAGCAGTGCATCAAGGACATAATTCTTATGTGCAACAATGATGATAATCCTGAGATCATGGACCTAGTCCGCATCATTGCTACTATCATCTTTCAACATAGTTTTTCTCTAGGAACATATAAAAGATGGGGAGCTACATCACGAGCTATTGATCTACAACATAGTTATGCAAATACTATCAGGACTAAGTTCATGATAAATTAAAGTTCAATTAATCATAGTACTTAAGAACTCCCACTTAGATAGACATCCCTCTAGTCATCTAAATGATCACGTTATCCATATCAACTAAACCATGTCCGATCATCACGTGAGATGGAGTAGTTTTCAATGTTGAACATCACTATGTTGATCGTATCTACTATATGATTCATGTTCGACCTTTCGGTCTCCAGTGTTCCGAGGCCATATCTGCATATGCTAGGCTCGTCAAGTTTAACCCGGGTATTCTGCATGTACAAAACAGGCTTGCACCCGTTTTATGTGAACATAGAGCTTATCACACCCGATCATCACGTGGTGTCTCATCATGAAGAACTGTCGTAATGGTGCATACATAGGGAGAACACTTATGCCTTGAAATTTAGTGAGAGATCGTCTTATAATGCTACTGATGAACTAAGCAAAAGAAGATGCATAAAGGATAAACATCACATGCAATCAAAATATGTGACATGATATGGCCATGATCATCTTGCGCCTTTGATCTCCATCTCCAAAGTACCGTCATGATCTCTATCATCAATGGCATGACACCATGATCTCCATCATCTTGATCTCTATCAACGTGTCGTAACATGGTCGTCTCGCCAACTATTGCTATCGCATAGCGATAAAGTAAACAATTATTTCGCACTTGCATCTTATGCAATAAAGAGACAACCATAAGGCTTCTGCCAGTTGCCGATAACTTCAACAAAACAATATCATTTCATACAACAATTTATATCTCATCACGTCTTGACCATATCACATCACAATATTCCCTGCAAAAACAAGTTAGACGTCCTCTACTTTGTTGTTGCAAGTTTTACGTGGCTGCTACGAGCTGAACAAGAACCGTTCTTACCTACGCATCAAAACCACAACGATTTTTCATAAACTATGTGTTGTTTTAACCTTCAACAAGGACCGGGCGTAGCCACACCCGATTCAACTAAAGTTGGAGAAACTAACACCCGCCAGCCACCTGTGTGCGAAGCACGTCGGTAGAACGAGTCTCGCGTAAGCGTACACGTAATGTCGGTCCGGGCCGCTTCATCCAACAGTACCGTCGAATCAAAGTATGACATGCTGGTAAGCAGTATGACTATTATCGCCCACAACTCACTTGTGTTCTACTCGTGCATATAACATCTACGCATAGACCTGGCTCAGATGCTACTGTTGGGTAACGCAGTAATTTCAAAAAAATCCTATGCACACGCAAGGTCATGTTGATGCATAGCGACGAGAGGGGAGAGTGTAGTCCACGTACCCTCGTAGAATGTAAGCGGAAGCGTTATGACAACGCGGTTGATGTAGTCGTACGTCTTCACGATCGACCGATCCTAGCACCGAAAGTACATCACATCCGTGATCTGCACATGTTTGTCTCGGTGACGTCCCACAAATTCACGATCCAGAAGAGTGTCAAGGGAGAGCTTCGTCAGCACGACGGCGTGATGACGGTGATGATGAAGCTACCGATGCAGGGCTTTGCCTAAGCACTGCAACGATATGACCGAGGTGGATTATGGTGGAGGGGGGCACTGCACACAGCTAAGAGATCAATGATTAACTTGTGTGTCTATGGGGTGCCCCTGGCCATGTATATAAAGGATGGAGGGAAGAGGAGGCCGGCCCTCATAGGGCGCGCCCAAAGTGTGGAGTCCTACTAGGACTCCCTAGTTCTAGTAGGATTCCACCTCCCACATGGAATAGGAAAAAGGGAAGGGAGAAGGAGAAGGAAGGAAGGGGGCGCCCCCTTTCCCTAGTCCAATTTGGACCAGTCCATGGGAAAGGGGCGCGGCCACCCTTGAGGCCTTTCTCTCCTTTCCCGTATGGCTCATTAAGGCCCAATACGAATTCCCGTAACTCTCCGGTACTCCGAAAAATACCCGAATCACTCGGAACCTTTCTGATGTCCGAATATAACCTTCCAATATATCGATCTTTACGTCTCGACCATTTCGAGACTCCTCGTCATGTCCACGATCTCATCCGGGACTCTGAACAAACTTAGGTCATCAAATCACATATCTCATAATTCAAATCGTCACAGAACATTAAGCGTGCGGACCCTACGGGTTCGAGAACTATGTAGACATGACCGAGACTCATCTCCGGTCAATAACCAATAGCGGAACCTGGATGCTCATATTGGCTCCTACATATTCTACGAATATATTTATTGGTCAAACTGCAAAACAAAATACGTTGTTCCCTTTGTCATCGGTACATTACTTGCCCGAGATTCGATCGTCGGTATCATCATACCTAGTTCAATCTCGTTACCGGCAAGTCTCTTTACTTGTTCCGTAATGCATCATCCCGCAACTAACTCATTAGTCACATTGCTTGCAAGGCTTATAGTGATGTGCATTACCGAGAGGGCCCAGAGATACCTCTCCGATACACGGAGTGACAAATCCTAATCTCGATCTATGCAAACTCAACAAACATCATCGGAGACACCTGTAGAGCATCTTTATAATCACCCAGTTACGTTGTGACGTTTGATAGCACACAAGGTGTTCCTCCGGTATTCGGGAGTTGCATAATCTCATAGTTTGAGGAACATGTATAAGTCATGAAGAAAGGCAGTAGCAATGAAACTGTAATGATCATAATGCTAAGCTAACGAATGGGTCTTGTCCATCACATCATTCTCCCAATGATGTGATCCCGTTCATCAGATGACAACTCATGTCTATGGTTAGGAAACATAACCATCTTTGATAAACGAACTAGTCAAGTAGAGCCACACTAGGGACACTTTGTTTTGTCTATGTATTCACACATGTACTAAGTTTCTGGTTAATATAATTCTAGCATGAATAGTAAACATTTATCATGAAATAAGGAAATAAATAATAACTTTATTATTGCCTCTAGGGCATATTTCCTTCAGATCCACCATTTTTCAGATGCCGTCGATGCGAACCACAATCTGCATCCGCTCCTGGACTACCTCTCAAGCTCCACGTTGGCGCTGGAGCTAACATTATCGCAATGGCGGAGCCCGAGGACACAAGTCCATCACGAGGATGCCGTCGTCGTCTCGCCATACTTATTTGAACAGACTAATTTCCAAATTCATCCCCAACCATAGGGTTGACCACCTTATCGAGGAAGGCTCTGAATAATCTTTGTTCAGCGACGTCATCACCGCTGCCAAAGCCAAGTCGATGAACAACCTAAAAAAACTAAGCTAATTTGGCATAAAACCATCCACACGTGATCCGGCGACCCCCTCACCACCAATGACTGAGGTTGTCGGTAGAGGGGAGCCGTCGGAGGACAGCGGCGGAGGAATTAACTAGCGTCAGGGGCTAGCGAGATCGCCTATTCCTTCGAGAGGAAGAAAGAACAATATCCACTTTTTTCTACATGTTGTTTGTATCATTATTCCTTAGTTTTTATGTATATTTTTCATGTACATGCCAACATAATTTTTATACAAGTTAAATAAACAATTTTGAAACAATGTTTTTTATGTCTACATTTTCATGTGAATCAAGAATATTGTTTATACATGTTTAACATTTTTAATACATAACTAGAATTTTTAAATAAAAGGATTAATATTTCTTTCAAATAGATGTTGAAAGTGTTATTTATCGACTAGAGGGGGTGAATAGGCGATTTGTATGAATGTCTTCGAAACAGTCAATGTATTCAAAGACGCAGGTGAAAAACAATAACTAAAGAAGATATGATAGATGATAAATTACACTAAACATGCTAGCATGTCAACACAAATGAATTGAGAAGCGAAGAAAAACAACAAGCAAGGTAGTACAAAATAGTTTAAGTTGTTAGTGTGAAGACAAACAAATAATGAGTAAGGGTTTTCACACAATGTCTTCAAACAGAACGAGCAAGCGAAGGTTTCATGAAGCTAAAATGTAAGTAAGGAGTGAAGTGATAGAACCAGTTGCTCGAAGAAGACAATAGATTTGTTTGACTAGTTCCAACTGTTGTGATAGTTGTACGTCTGATTAGGAAGGCTAAGATTGAACTCATAAGACCGCATATTCACCTTATTGCCCTTGAGATAAGACCCGCAGATCTCGCCCAATCACTCTGGTAAGTCTCAAGGTAGACTTCCAAACTTTCACAAACTTCATTCACCGGCAATCCACAATGACTTTTGGTTGCACAGAACGCGACGCCTAACCGATTGAAAGATCATAGTCTTCAAGTGCAACAACTCTTCAATTCACTCAGAATAGAATGACTTCAGTGATGCTCAATCACTTTTGGGTTTTAGGTGTTTTGGGTTTATCCTCGCAAGGAATCTCTCTCAAAAGCTTTGGATGTGGGTTGCTCTCAAATAAAAAAGCCGTGTACTAACTCTGAGCAGCCACCAACTTATGGTGGACGGGTGGGCTATTTATAACTAGGGGCAACCCTACATGATATGTCCGAAATGATCCTGGGTCAGTGGACAAACGACACGTGTCCAACTTTCGGATTTCCAACACATGCGTCAGATTTACTTGGGCTTCAAATAAAGTTGACTCAACCAACTCTGGAAGAGATTTTCTTTCATTGTCTTCGCTCAAAGACATAGAATTTTAGGTTGAGCATCACATGACTTTGTTTACCTCGACCCCACTTAACAGTATGACGGTTTCTATGACTAAAGAAAGAAGAAAATGAAACTATCAAAAGACTATGTCTTCACGCTCCATCATCTTCAAGTGAAAGTCTTCGCGTACCATTATCTTCAACACGAATGTCTTTGCGAACCAGCATTATCTTCAATGACTTCATACATTTTTAGGGGACATCTTCGGTGGGTAAAACATGGACTTCTACCTGTGTTCTCCTATGAATCTCACAAACACATTAGTCCATTAACCAAGTTTATCGTCAATACTCTAAAACCAACAAATGGTGGAACTAGATGCACTTATAGATGTTGATGTCTAATTTTCTATAAATATCGTACATTTTTCATATACATCTGAAATATTTATTTGATATATGTTTAAAATTTTAAAACAAAGGATTACATTTTTATAATGTCACACACTTTTTTGGAAATGCATCGACATTTTGCAAATGTCACAATCATTTTTATGTTCGCTATCAACATCTTTATATACATTTGGAATATTTATTTTATATATGTTAACATTTTTCAAATATATGATTAATCTGTATTGTGTAATGTCAAATACTTTGTTTGAAATACCGAAACATTTTTAAAATTTCACGATTTATTTAATATGATGTCAACATTTGTTTTGAATTAAGCTAACAATTGTTTGGCATTGTGTTAACACCTTTTTCAGTTCTTTGTATTTTCTTTTATGTTTTAAAATATATATGTATTTACAATATTTTCAAAAATCATAATTAAGGAAAAGAAAAATAAGAATGAACAAAGGAAAAAATAGGAGAAAACACGAACTTATGTTGAACCTACCTGGGCCAGCATAGTAGCGACGCCCTGGGTTGCCCACCGCCCATGCAAGGATATGTGGGCCGTGACCCATGTCATCAAAAATTCGAAGGAAAAAATTGTAGCTCAAACCATCGGTCTGATTCAAAATCCATTTTCACATAAAAAAATTCATCGTGACGAAATCTTTGAAATTAGACCCCATGTTTATATACTTCAGTGACTTTTTTTGGGGTCAAAAGTTACCACTTTGGTCTAGCTAAGTTATCACGCCTGTGGTAATAAGTTATCCTGATATTTACACAGAAATTATCGAAGCATACAAAATGGTTCCTCCAACCTTATCGCCACATGCACATACAACCATACACTAAAGGACAAAAAAGGATATTATCCTAGATTCTCCTATTTTAAAACCTCAAAAAGTTTTCTAATTCAAGCCGTCACTCCGAGCGAGAAATATTTTCACATAAAAAAATCCATCACGACAAGACCTTTGAAACTGGATCTCATTTTGATATGTTCCGGTGGCCTTTTTTGGATAAAAAATACCATGTCTATGCTATGTAAGTTATCTTCTCTCTTGTGTGTATATTATTATGTTATTTACACATGTGTAATCAGAGGTGTTTTTCAATAACTTTTTTCCCGGTTAAAAATTACTACATCAAGGCTAAGTAAGTTATCAGCTCCATTGTGCATACATTATCATGCTCTTTACACCTAAGTTACTCCAAGTGTTTTTCAACATTTTTTCTCCGAGTCAAAATGCTACCACACTTGGGCTAAGTCAATTATCAGCTCTATTGGAGTGGGGCATTTTTGGGGCTCAGCCTCCATGCAGGCTTGATTCATTCAAAATTCGCACTTTTCAGTTTCCAAAAAGTATGAGTAAAATTATACAAATAAACAAGTATGTTATGTGTATGCGTATTAAATTTCATGATAAAATACCTTAAAGTGCGATTTGTACAATAAGGACAAATTCATGGACGTTGAGGATGAATAGTGCATCTACTAAAAACCCTTAGATTTGTTCTTTTTGTGTAGCACTCATATTAAGGTATTTCGTCCTGAAAATTTACACAGTTATGCTTTATGTCTCTAAGTATATGTGTATTTTTTCAAACATTTTTGAAACATGCAAATATGAATGTTGATCAATTCAAATTCGGCCTTGATGGAGGCCGAGCTCCATTGAGCATCTCAGCTCTATTTGTGCATGTATTACCAAGCTATTGACACAGAAGTTATCGGGAGTACGTTTTTCAATAACAATTTTCAGCGGGTCAAGAAGTTACCGCGGTATTTGTACGTAAGTTATCAACCCTGCGGTGCATATATTACCATCGTAATTACACAAAAGTTACAGGAGATATGTTTTCAACAATCTCATTCCCTGGTCAAAGTTACCGTGGTGTTTGTACCTAAGTTATTAAGTGTGTGGTGCATATGTTATCATGTTATTTACACAAAAGCTAACGTATATGTTCTCATCAACTTTGTTTCTCTCTATCAAAAGTTAACACAGTGTTTGTACATAAGTTATCAAGTCTACGATGCATATATTGCTATGCTCTTTAAAAAAGTTAGTGGGTATATTTTTAACAAGTTTTTTTCCTTGGATCAAGTTACCATGGTGTTTATAACTAAGTTATCAGGTCTATGACTCGTATGTTACCATGTTATTTACACAAAAGTTACCAGTGCTATGTTTTGAAGAACTTGTTTACCCAGGTCAAAAGTTACTGTGTTATTTGTATGTAAATTAATAGGTCTACGGCGTGTATATTACCATGCTACTTACACAAAAAATAGCGAGGTATTTTTTCAACAAATATTTTCCCCGGTCAAGATAACGGCGGTGTCTGTATCTAAGTTATCAGGTTTGCAGTGCGTATATTGTCATGCTATTTACAAAAAAACCGGGGATATGTTTTCCACAACTTTTCCTAGGTCAAAAGTTACCATGGTATTTATATGTAGGTTATCTGGTCTATGGTGCGTATATTAGCATGTTATTTATATAGAAGTTATCTCGGTATATTTCAACAAGTTTTGCCATCTAGGTCAAAGTTAGCATGGTGTTTGCATTTAAGTTATCAGGTTGTGGTGCGTAAATTACCGTGATATTTATACAGAAGTACCGGCGTATGATTTAGCAACTTTTCTTGGTCAAAGATCATGTAAATACTACTAGTAAATTTAAGCTCGCCCATAATATATCTAAGTTCCAACGAAAAGTCTAGTAAAACCCCCTCGCCCCCTAACTCTCCGACTGATCCCTGTGTTATTGAACTTGGTCCTCGATGTTGAGGTTCTGAGTTAGACACTTACATCTATCAATTTTTTAGGGAAAATTTAGATGAAGAGAACGGTAGTAGCAGAGCGATATGATCTGGAAAGATAACAACAACAGAAAAAATGTGAGACAAAAAATGGATAAAAAATACAGAAAGAGTAAATGGGGGGCAGCGCTGATGAGGAAAACACTAAGAAGAAATCCAAGGAAAATAATTCTTACACTAATACAAATGGTTTGAATGGTAAAAAAGGTCAAATGGCTTAGTTTTGCATTTGGTTTGGAACAATTGCAGCATGTGGAGCCTAAGACCATAGTTTGAATCTCAACATGGGAACACCCTTTTCCTCCCACCCGCAAGAACTTGAATTCGATTGTTACCATTTTTTTCTTGAGAAAAAATCGAGTGTTACCCGCTCCTAAAAAAAGACCATTAATGTAATGAATATAAACTACCCCTCAATCATAACACAAAGTAAGGCCGGCCCAGATGGCCACAGAGGGTGGCACACTACACTAGCGAAACGACTGTGTTCCAAGTTTGATTCCCGTCGCTGCTTCTATTGCAGAAAAAGATGACATACGAAGCTTTCGAATCTGTCGCAGATTTGTTGTTGTTCCAAAATTAACTTTTTCGATTCTAAAATGTTAAAGAATTTGAACCATGTTCACTAATTTGACAAAAAAAATCACAAAATTAAAAAAAGTCCAAGATTCTTAAGAATATTCATGAATATAAAAAAGTCCACAAATTTGAAAAAACGTTCACTAATTTTAAAAATGTTCAAGAGTATGATTTTTTTAAGAATTTATAAAATGATCATGAATTAAAATATAGGAAAAGAATGGGGCAAGAAATGAAGAAAAAAAAGGAAAAAGAACAAAGAAATGAAAAAAAGGAATTGAACATAACACAAAAGGCAAAGTAAAATTCTAGAAACCCGACTAGGAAAACACAGAGAAACAAAAACCCCACCCAAGGAACGTTCTTGACGAGGCCACACCCCCGAGGACATAGGTGGCTCAAGAGCCAAGGGGTGGTGTAACATCCCCAGCATCACACTACAATAATCTCCCCTTAATGAAGGTCATGTCATCAGAATATCATGCCAGAATGCCACTTGTCCAAACTCTGCTTCAAATTCAAATTGCATGTCAAATATTTGCTTCTTCTTTCATCCAAATAAAATAGTTCATCCTATGGCAAATAATCCCTAGATATTTGTCATGTTGAAGCCAACATTTTTGGAATTCCCAAATTTCCCCTGGGAATTTATTATCTAGTCCAGCAGTATATAAGATGTCCTTTTCATTTTCTAAAAATGCTTGGACAACTGCTAAAGGCCCCAAACTTTTTGTGGCAGTGCACTTTAATTCATTGAAATTGTTTTGGCCATTGTCATATTTTTGCAAAGTCATTATTGGCTAAAAAGAACAAGCAAAAGCTGCTGGAAAAAAAGAGAAAAAGAAAAAGAAAATAAATGGGAGAGGAAAGAGCAACCCCCTCCCTGGACCGAACCCACCTGGGCGGACCCACCTAACCCATCGAACCAGCCTAGCCACCCCCCACGCTCCCCAGGCCCCGCGCCTCCCCTCCGGCTCCTCGAGTCCTTCCCCACCTACCTCCACCCACTCCCAGAATCCCCTCACCCTCTCCGCATGCGCGTTGCCTGTCCCTCTCATTCTCCATCCACCTCCGAGCGCCATCGCCGCCACCCTCCGTCATTGTCGCGGCCACCGGCGGCCCCGCGCCCGCTAACCCTGTCGGTGAGCTCCGCCGGGGTCGACTCCGTCGTCTGGTGCCCTCAGGTGGAGCTGGGAAGCACCGCTAACGTCACACGACCTCGCCCCCTTCCGCCTCTGTCGCCGGAGAGATCCCTTGATTCCGGCTACCTCTGCAGCTACTAACCCGTCAACGACCTGTCTTGCGCCGCACGGTGAGCTCCCCTGCTTCCTCTCCTTCTCCTTTTGCTCGCACGCGCCACCCAGCCGAGCTCCTGCTGTTGCCGTGCTTTAGTCGCCGTCGTAGCTTTCCTCGTGGTCATGGCCGTCCGACCACACCGTTGTGCTCGCGGCACCCCAATGGTGCGGCCGATGCTTTAGATCGCTCGCATGCGCACTAGGTCTTCGATTCCGCCGAGCCACCGTAGGTCACCGCCGCCGGCGATGTTGCAGATCCCTGCTCTGGCCATCTCCGGTCGGTCCAGAGGCACCACTCGATGCGCGGCAGCCTCAGCTTTCGAGCGCAAGTAGAACCACGTGTTTTGGTGCACGAGGACGAAAACCTGAGCTGCTCCTGTGTTCGGCCGCCCCGTTTTGGCTCGCCGGAGCCATCTCCGGCGCGTCTCCGGTCGACGCCGACGTGGCACAGTAGGCCCCGCCCCTAGGTCGCTGACCAGTGGGCCCGGGTGGCCCAGTTGACTGGGTTGACCTAGTCAACTGCTGACTGGGCTGCCCAATGAGGCTGACATGTGGGCCCCACTTGTTTAAACTGTTTTATACATAAATAAATCTGTTAGTTAGTTTTAATTGTTAGTTAGTCGCTGACACCAGGGGCCCACCCCTCTAATTAGCATGTTCAATTAGTTTAATCCACTGTTAACTTAACAGAGGCTGACATGTGGGTCCGAGTGGCCCCACTAGTCAGGTTTGACCTGGTCAGCCGCTCTTTTGATTGCTGACGTCATCAACATGTCATGCTGACATCATATTCCATTTCTGTTAATTTGCTTAATTCTAGAAAATATTTAAATCTTTAGAAAATCATAGAAATTAATCCATAACTCGGATGAAAATGTTTTCTACATGAAAGATGCTCAGAAAAATCCAACGAATCCAAATACACAGTCCTTTCATCTGTCGCATGCCCCTAGCATGCTGAACATGGAACCGTTCCCCCTCTTCCACCTTTCCGGAATTCGTCTAACACTGGGGATTCATCCTCGGATGTTTATCCCCCCCGTCTGCAACGTGTAGTACTACGTTAGGACAACCCTAGCTCTGCCTATCGTCATGTAATGCTTAATGATGCATCTGTTTGCTCTGTGTTTACTGTTTCTTCCCCCCTCTTCTCTCCGGTAGACCCCGAGACCGATGTCGCCCATGTGATCAACTACGTCTCTGACGAGCCTTCTTCCTTTGCAACAGAGCTTCCAGGCAAGCAAACCCTCCTTGAGCATTCCGATATCGCCCATTTCTATCCCTCTCATGCTTGCATTAGAACTGCTACTGCTTTCTGTATGATCCTACTCTCATGCATAGCTTGGTTTTGTTACCTCCTTTCATACCTTACCTTCTTATCCTAAACTACTTAGTATAGGTTGGTTAGAGATCCATCAGTGACCCCACCTTGTCCCAGATGCCTCGCTTTATGTTCGATGACTCGATCAACGTGATCGACGTCCAGGCCCCGACACCGCACATGACCCTCCCCTAGTTGTACGACTCTGCAGAGTTACCATCGAGTGCCGAGGGTGGAACCTATTACATCACTCCTGATGAGATCTCTGTAGTGTGTATCTATACGGTCAAGGTCATCGAGGGTGATTTCCTCCTTAACCACTTCCGTTACGGCTTTGTCATGCAACCCCTCAAGTGTGAACCTCAAGGGTGGATCCTCTTACGTTCACCTTGATAATAACATCGAGTGGAATTCACCGGGGGTGAGTCCTCGGGTTTTCCCCCTTGGTGTTAGACACACAGTTACTATGGTTACTGTGACTTTACACTGATCCATGTTACTAAAGACGGGTCGGCCCTGAGGGGTACCCGCGCGAGCTTAATAGCGAGTGATGTGGAGTCGGGTTGACCTGGAAGGTCCCTGCGAGATACTTACAATGCGTGGTTGGGCATTCTTAGCCCTTGCCGCAAGTACTCGAGACGGGGCGACGGGGTCACATCTTTCGTGAGTCTCTGCTCGTGACCGCACTGCCAACGCACTAACGGTTTGGACATTTGATCCGAGGGTCCACTGGCCTAATAGAACTAACCATCACATGGGCATTGTATGGGCGTTCTGCATCGTATGTGATGACCCACAAGTATAGGGGATCTATCGTAGTCCTTTCGATAAGTAAGAGTGTCGAACCCAACGAGGAGCAGATGGAAATGATAAGCGGTTTCCAGCAAGGTATTCTCTGCAAGTATTGAAATAAGTGGTAACAGATAGTTTCATGATAGGATAATTTGTAACGAGCAACAAGTAACAAAAGTAAATAAAGTGCAGCAAGGTGGCCCAACCCTTTTTGTAGCAAAGGACAAGCCTGGACAAACTCTTATATAGAGAAAAGCGCTCCCGAGGACACATGGGAATTTCGTCAAGCTAGTTTTCATCACGTTCATATGATTCACGTTTGGTACTTTGATAATTTGGTATGTGGGTGGACCGGTGCTTGGGTACTGTCCTGACTTGGACAAGCATCCCACTTATGATTAACCTCTATTGCAAGCATCCGAACTACAACAAAAATATTAAGGTAAACCTAACCATAACATGAAACATATGGATCCAAATCAGCCCCTTATGAAGCAACACATAAACTAGGGTTTAAGCTTCTGTCACTCTAGCAACCCATCATCTACTTATTACTTCCCAATGCCTTCCTCTAGGCCCAAATAATGGTGAAGTGTTATGTAGTCGACGTTCACATAACACCACTAGAGGAGAGACACCATACATGTCATCAAAATATCGAACGAATACCAAATTCACATGACTACTAATAGCAAGACTTCTCCCATGTCCTCAGGAACAAACGTAACTACTCACAAAGCATAATCATGTTCATAATCAGAGGGGTATTAATATGCATATCGGATCTGAACATATGATCTTCCACCAAATAAACCAACTAGCATCAACTACAAGGAGTAATTAACACTACTAGCAACCTACTAGTACCGATCCCGGACTTGGAGACAAGAATTGGATACAAGAGATGAATTAGGGTTTTGAGAGGAGATGGTGCTGGTGAAGATGTTGATGGAGATTTCCCTCTCCCGATGAGAGGAGCGTTGGTGATGATGATGGTGATGATTTCCCCCTCCCGGAGGGAAGTTTCCCCGACAGAACAGCTCCGCCAGAGCCCTAGATTGGTTCCACCAAGGTTCCGCCTCATGGCGGCGGAGTTTTGTCCGAGGAGATGGCTTATGATTTTTTCCTCATCGAAAGATTTCATATAGCAGAAGATGGCCATTGGAGGGCCACCAGGGGGCCCACGAGGTAGGGGGCGCGCCCCCACCCTCGTGGGCAGGGTGTGGCCCCCTGGTGAACTTCTTGCGCTCAGTATTTTATATATATTCTGAGAATGTCTTCCGTGAAGTTTCAGGACTTTTGGAGCTGTGCAGAATAGGTCTCTAATATTTTCTCCTTTTCCATCCCAGAATCCAGCTGCCGGCATTCTCCCTCTTTATGTAAACCTTGTAAAATAAGAGAGAATAGGCATAAGTATTATGAAATAATGTGTAATAACAGCCCATAATGCAATAAATATCGATATAAAAGCATGATGCAAAATGGACGTATCAACTCCCCCAAGCTTAGACCTCACTTGTCCTCAAGCGAAAGCCGTAATCGAAAAATATGTCCACATGTTTAGAGATAGAGGTGTCGATAAAAGTAAAATACGGACATGAGGGCATCATGATCATTCTTAGAACAACAACTTACATAATTCTTGTCATATGATTTCTTATGCTAGAGTAATAATTCAATCACAATTTCAAGTATGAATCATAAACTTCATTGAAAACTAACAAACTGTAATCTCAGTCATTGGAGCAATTGCAATTTATCATAACATAGGAGAGAGTCAATATAAGAGCTTTTCAGCAAGTCCACACAGTATCATATAGTCTTTCACAATTGCTAACACTCACGTAATACTTATGGGTATGTAGTTTTAATCGGACACAGAGAAAGATAGGGGCTTATAGTTTTGCCTCCCAACGTTTTACCTCAAGGGTAATGTCAAAAATAATAGTTCATGAAAACTCACATCCAATTAGCCGTATATACTAGTATCTTTCCAACATACTGTGCTTGCCAAAGGATAAAATGTAAAAAGGAAGGGTGAAGATCACCATGACTCTTATGCAAGGTAGGAGATAAAAGTAAAAGATCGGCCCTTCGCAGAGGGAAGTAGAGGTTGTGATGCGCTTTTATGGTTGGATGCACAAAATCTTAATGCGAAAGAACACCACTTTATATTGCCACTTGTGACATGCCGAGTTTGGAATAGCGCATTGGAAGGGATAACCGAGTTTGGAATAGCCGAGCTCTGTAGTTCTCCAATTGTGAATCTAGCTCAGAAGCGGGAGGTGACTTCTTGATCCTCTTCCATGGCATCTATCCTCTTCAAATCAGCCTCCATCTCTTCCTCCGTTGCTTGCCCAAAGAGGTCAACATTGTTGTTTGTAATTGATCTTGGTGCCGGATGAGACACCCGGCTCTCCCCGACTGACTCTTGCGAAGACATCTTGCTCTAATCTGCAGCAGCAACAGCTCGAAACACAAACAGTGGATAATTGCGTGATACGGGAGTCAAAAGCCCCGGGAGATTATATAATGAATTTTTACCGACCGAAATATGTATTGTGCCAGAAACCGGAGTTTGGAGAGCGCACGAGGTGCCCACAAGGTAGGGGGGCGTCCCCAGTAGGGTAGGGCGCGCCCTCCACCCTCGTGGAGGCATCGTGTCCTTCTCGGACTGCTTCTTATTTTTCTATTTTTCTAAATATTCCAAAATGGAGAAATATTGCCATAAAAACTGTTTTGGAGTCAGTTTACTTACCGTACCACATACCTATTCCTTTTCGGAGTCTGAAACGTTCCGGAAAGTGTCCCTTACGTATTCCTCCAGGGTTACGGTTTCAATAACATTGGTTTCAACATTTATAGGATTACCTGAGATATAATGTTTAATTCTTTGACCATTCACCACCTTCAGATTTGTGCCTTCGAAATTGTTGATTTTTATGGCACCGGAACGATAGACCTCCTCGATAACGTAAGGACCTTCCCATTTAGAGAGAAGTTTTCCTGCAAAAAATCTTAAACGAGAATTGTATAGCAATACATAATCACCTACATTAAACTCACGCTTTTGTATTCTTTTGTCATGCCATCTTTTAACTTTTTCTTTAAACAACTTGGCATTTTCGTAGGCTTGGGTTCTCCATTCATCGAGTGAGCTAATATCAAATAACCTCTTCTCACCGGCAAGTTTAAAATCATAATTGAGCTCTTTAATAGCCCAATATGCCTTGTGTTCTAGTTCGAGAGGTAAGTGACATGCTTTTCCATAAACCATTTTATACGGAGACATACCCATAGGATTTTTATATGCAGTTCTATAGGCCCATAATGCATCATCAAGTTTCTTGGACCAATTCTTTCTAGACCTATTGACAGTCTTTTGCAAAATTAATTTGAGCTCTCTATTACTCAATTCTACTTGACCACTAGACTCAGGGTGATAAGGAGATGCAATTCTATGATTAACATCATACTTAGCAAGCATTTTACGAAAAGCACCATGAATAAAATGTGAACCACCATCAGTCATTAAATATCTAGGGACTCCAAATCTTGGAAAAATAACTTCTTTAAGAATTTTAATAGAAGTGTTATGATCAACACTACTAGTTGGAATATCTTCTACCCACTTAGTAACATAATCAACAGCAACTAAAATATGTGTATATCCATTAGAGGTAGGAAAAGGTCCCATATAGTCAAAGCCCCAAACATCAAATGGTTGAATACTGAGTGAATAGTTCATAGGCATTTCTTGACGTCTACTAATATTGCCAATGACAATCATCACAAGATAAGACAAACTTACAGGCATCTTTGAAGAGAGTAGGCCAATAAAAACCAGATTGCAATACCTTATGTGCAGTTTTATCTCCAGCATGGTGTCCTCCATAAGCTTCAGAGTGACACTTGCGTAGGATCTATTCCTGTTCATGCTCAGGTACACAACATCTAATAACACCATCAACTCCTTTATAAAGATGTGGGTCATCCCAAAAGTAATGCCTCAAATCATAGAAGAACTTTTTCTTTTGCTAGTATGTGAAACTAGGTGGTATGAATTTGGCAACAATGTAATTAGCATAATCGGCATACCATGGAGCAATATGAGAAGCATTTATGACATTTAATTGCTCATCAGGAAAGCTATCATCAATAGGTAGTGGGTCATCAAGCACATTTTCTAACCTAGACAAGTTGTCTGCAACGGGGTTCTCAGCTCCCTTTCTATCAACAATATATAAAAAAATTCTTGTAGCAAGAGAACCCATCTAATAAGCCTAGGTTTAGCATCTTTCTTTTCCATAAGATATTTAATAGCAGCATGATCAGTGTGAATAGTTACTTTAGAATCAACAATATAAGGTCTGAACTTATCACAAGCAAATACAACTGCTAAGAATTCTTTTTCAGTAGTAGCATAATTTATTTGAGCATTGTCTAGGGTTTTACTAGCATATTGAATAAAATTTAATTTCTTATCAACTCTTTTCCCTAGAACAGCACCTACAGCATAATCACTAGCATCACACATAATTTCAAAGGGTAAATTCCAATCAGGTGGCTGAACAATAGGTGCAGAGATCCATGCTTTCTTAAGTATTTCAAATGCTTCTACACAATCATCATCAAAGACAAATGGTATATCTTTTTGTAATAAATTAGTCAGAGGCCGAGAAATCTTTGAGAAGTCCTTAATGAACCTCCTATAAAATCTGGCGTGACCAAGGAAACTTCTTATACATTTGATGTCCTTGGGGCATGGCATCTTTTCAATAGCATCAACCTTGGCTTTATCAACTTCAATACCTCTTTCAAAAACTTTATGCCCCAACACAATACCTTCATTAACCATAAAGTGGCACTTTTCCCAATTCAAGACAAGATTAGTTTCTTCACATCTCTACAAAACTCGATCAAGGTTGCTCAAGCAATCATCAAAAGAAGATCCATAGACGGAGAAATTGTCCATGAAAACCTCACAAATCTTTGCACAAAAGTCAGAGAATATAGCCATCATGCATCTTTGAAAGGTAACAGGTGCATTACATAAACCAAAAGGCATACGTCTATAAGCAAAAGTACCAAAAGGGCAAGTAAAAGTAGTCTTTGATTGATCCTTGGCTGACACAGGTATTTGAGAGAAACTAGAATAACCATCTAGAAAGCAAAAATGTGTATGTTTGGATAATCTTTCTAGCATTTGATTGATAAAAGGTAAGGGGTAATGATCCTTTTTAGTGGCCTTATTTAATTTGCGGAAATCAATTACCATCCTATAACCTATAATAATTCTTTGAGGAATCAATTCATCTTTATCATTAGGAACGACAGTAATACCTCCCTTCTTAGGGACACAATGGACAAGACTTACCCACTGACTATCAGCAACAGGATAGATTATACCTGCCTCAAGGAGCTTTAGTAGTTCCTTTCTTACCACTTTTTTCATTTTAGGATTCAGCCGCCGTTGATGATCACGAACTGGTTTAGCATCTTCTTCCAAATTTATTTTATGTTGACATAGAGTGGGGCTAATGCCTTTAAGATCATCAAGAGTATACCCAATAGCAGCACGGTGCTTCTTCAGAGTTTTCAATAATCTCTCTTCCTCATGCTCTGAAAGGTTAGCACTAATAATAACAGGATATATCTTTTTCTCATCAAGATAAGCATACTTAGGAGTATAAGGCAACGGTTTAAGCTCAAACACGGGATCACCTTTGGGTGGAGGAGGATCCCCTAGGATTTCAACAGGCAAATTGTGTTTTAGAATAGGTTCCTGATTGAAGAATACTTCATCTATTTCCCTTCTTTCATTCATAAACATATCATTTTCATGATCTAGCAAATATTATTCTAAAGGATCACTAGGAAGTACGGCAATAGAAGCAAGACCAATAATTTCATCCTTACCAGGTAATTCTTCTTCACGGTGTTGTCTACTAAATTTAGTGAAATTAAATTCATGAGACATACCATCTAAACCAATAGTAACAACATCCTTTTTGCAATCTATCTTAGCATTAACAGTGTTTAAGAAGGGTCTACCAAATATAATGGGACAAAAGCTATCTTGTGGGGAACCAAGAACAAGAAAATCAGCAGGATATTTAGTTTTCCCACACAAGACTTCAACATCTCTAACAATTCCCATTGGTGAAATAGTATCTCTATTGGCAAGTTTAATTGTGACATCAATATCTTCTAACTGAACAGGTGCAATATCATGCATAATTTTTCTATATAGGTCCATAGGTATTGCACTAGCACTGGCACCCGTATCACATAAGCCATGATAACAATGATCTCCTATTTTAACAGAAATGACAGGCATGCCTACCACAGGTCTAGGTTTATCTTTAGCACAAGGTTTAGCAATTCTAGCAGTTTCATCACAGAAATAAATAACATGCCCATCAATATTATCAGCCAAAAGATCTTTAACAATAGAAATATTAGGTTCAACTTTAACTTGCTCAGGAGGTGTATATGTTCTAATATTTCTTTTACGAACCACAGTCGAAGCTTTAGCATGATCCTTTATCCTAATAGGGAAAGGTGGTTTATCAACATAAGAAGTAGGAACAATAGGATCATTATAAGTGATAATCTTTTCTTCAACTTTAATAGGTGCAGCTACTTTTACCTCTATGGGAGGATGATATTTAAACCACTTCTCCTTAGGGAGATCAACATAAGTAGCAAAAGACTCACAGAAAGAAGCTACTATCTCAGAGTCAAGTCCATATTTAGTGCTAAATTTACGAAAAACATCGGTATTCATAAAAGATTTAACATAATCAAACTTAGGTGTCATACCTTACTCCTTACCTTCGTCGAGGTCCCAATCTTCAGAGTTGCATTTAATTCTTTCCAATAAATCCCATTTGAATTCAATAGTCTTCGTCATGAAAGAGCCAGCACAAGAAGTATCGAGCATGGTGCGATTGTTATCAGAAAGCCGAGCATATACATTTTGAATAATCATTTCTCTTGAGAGCTCATGATTGAGGCATGAATATAACATTGATTTAAGCCTCCCCCAAGCTTGAGCGATGCTTTCTCCTTCACGAGGCCAAAAATTATATATATAATTGCGATCACGATGAACAAGATGCATAAGATAAAGCTTCTGATGAAATTCCTATTTCAATCGTTTGTAGTTCCATGACCCCGTATCATCACATAGCCTATACCATGTCAATGCATCTTCCTTCAAAGATAAAGGGAAGACCTTCTTCTTCACAACATCTCCGGGTACACCTGCAAGCTTAAATAATCCACAAACTTCATCCACATATATTAGGTGCTCATCAGGATGTGTTGTTCCGTCTCCTGCAAAAGGATTAGCTAGCAGTTTTTCTATCATACCCGAAGGAATTTCAAAGCAGACATTTTCATTTTTAGTAGGTTCAGTAGGTTGAGGAGCAACACTTTGCTCTACTGGTCGGGGTGAAGATACCCCGAACAAGCCCCTCAGAGGATTACTTTCCATAGTAACAAGTGACAGTAAATTTCAGCACACTATATAAATTTTCCTTACCAAATTCCACCTACCAAAGGCGCTTCACTCCCCGACAACGGCGTCAGAAAAGAGTCTGGATGACCCACAAGTATAGGGGATCTATCGTAGTCCTTTCGATAAGTAAGAGTGTCAAACCCAATGAGGAGAAGAAGGAAATGATAAGCGGTTTCCAGCAAGGTATTCTCCGCAAGTACTGAAATAAGTGGTAACCGATAGTTTTGTGATAGGATAATTTATAACGAGCAACAAGTAAAAAAAGTGCAGCAAGGTGGCCCAATCCTTTTTGTAGCAAAGGACAAGCATGTACAAACTCTTATATAGAGAAAAGCGCTCCTGAGGACATATGGGAATTTCGTCAAGCTAGTTTTCATCATGTTCATATGATTCGCGTTCGGTACTTTGATAATTTGGTATGTGGGTGGACCGGTGCTTGGGTACTGTCCTTACTTGCACAAGAATCCCACTTATGATTAACCTCTATTGCAAGCATCCGCAACAACAACAAAAGTATTAAGGTAAACCTAACCATAGCATGAAACATATGGATCCAAATCAGCCACTTATGAAGGAACGCATAAACTAGGGTTTAAGCTTCTGTCACTCTAGCAACCCATCATCTACTTATTACTTCCCAATGCCTTACTCTAGGCCCAAATAATGGTGAAGTGTTATGTAGTCGACGTTCACATAACACCACTAGAGGAGAGACAACATACATCTCATCAAAATAGCAAACAAATACCAAATTCACATGACTACTAATAGCAAGACTTCTCCCATGTCCTCAGGAACAAACGTAAATACTCACAAAGCATAATCATGTTCATAATCAGAGGGGTATTAATATGCATATAGGATCTGAACATATGATCTTCCACCAAATAAACCAACTAGCATCAACTACAAGGAGTAATTAACACTACTGGCAACCTACTAGTACCAATCCCGGACTTGGAGACAAGAATTGGATACAAGAGATGAACTAGGGTTTTGAGAGGAGATGGTGCTGGTGAAGATGTTGATGGAGATTTCCCTCTCCCGATGAGAGGAGCGTTGGTGATGACGATGGCTATGATTTCCCCCTCCCAGAGGGAAGTTTCCCCGGCAGAACAGCTCCGCCAGAGCCCTAGATTGGTTCCGCCTCGTGGCAGCGGAGTTTCGTCCGAGGAGATGGCTTATGATTTTTTCCTCATCGAAAGACTTCATAGAGCATAAGATGGCCATCGGAGGGCCACCAGGGGGCCCACGAGGTAGGGGGGCGCGCCCAGGGGGGTAGGGCGTGCCCCCACCCTCGTTGGCAGGGTGTGGCCCCCTTGGTGAACTTCTTGCGCTCAGTATTTTTTATATATTCTGAAAACGTCTTCCGTGAAGTTTCAGGACTTTTGGAGCTGTGCAGAATAGGTCTCTAGTATTTGCTCCTTTTCCAGCCCAGAATCCCAGTTGTCGGCATTCTCCCTCTTTATGTAAACCTTGTAAAATAAGAGAGAATATGCATAAGTATTGTGACATAATGTGTAATAACAGCCCATAATGCAATAAATATCGATATAAAAGCATGATGCAAAATGGACGTATCAGTATGCATCAGCCGAAGCTTAATAGACGTCATGTGATTGAGCCGCACGCGCCGGGTTGGACTGGTAAGCTCCTGCCTTTTTAAGGAGGTAGCTAGGTCTGCTCACCGGCCGCCCACGCAACGTGCATGAGTTCCCGAGGCGATGGCCCAACACCCCTGGGGGCATAGGGTTAGTCCAGCGTGCTTGACCTCTCTATTAAGCCTATGTCGGGTTGTGGCGTATTGTTTGGCCGAGGCCGGGCATAACCCAGGAAAGTGTGTCAGGGCGGAGTTAATCGAGCGTGCTGGGTAAGTTGGTGCACCCCTGCAGGGAAGAAAACATCTATCGATAGTCTGTCCTACGGTAACGAACACTTGGAGTTGTATCCCGATTGATACAACTAGAACTAGATACTTGTGATGAGAATTGGATTGTGATGACAATTGGATAGTATGGCTCTGGGATATTGCTTTCTCGCAGGGAGCCGAGAAAGGATCTCTGGCCGAGGTTGATAACACCACACCCTCATCTTTTCCCTGCTAAAATTGTATGACTTATTTTCTAAGTTGTTTCTGATGGATCCTTGGTGTATCCAAAGTCTGACCTTTTCTTGAAACCATGTCAATGCTATCTCGAAGCATGTCTATGGTAATCGATCTCCAATAAGAACATTTGAAGCACGATGCTAGATTTTCTTTATCAATTATCCAAACACCGTTGTATGGGTAATGTCATGAAATTTCTTTCCCCTTACCTAAATGGTTTTATAATTCTATCCTGTCATGGATATCATGCTCTTCTTGTCCTTGGGAAGGATGTACCCCTAAAATATGTGTTTAAAACACATTTTCCTTTCCATTGTTCTGTTTAATCTGACACTTACATTTTCCTTTCCATTGGTTTGTTTAAACCTTATTTTGATCTATATTATATAAGCAGTAGTATTCCCTGCTTATGTAAACACCTCGTTGTATCACTATGTTAGTAAGACCCTGTTACTATTGTTGATGGCATTCCGGTAGCCATCAATGGACGAGAACTTTTCCTAATTTCCCGCCTCGTTCAATGAGTAGGAAAATGGTTCTCTTCGTCCCTCGCCCTTGGTACCGACATTGTTGCCGACATAGCTGACAGGACACCCTCCGACATGCCTTGCTATCCTGACCGTGCGAGATGTCATCGCTCCTTCTATTTTAACCCACATGGTGGGCCCATAACCCATAGTTCCACAGGATCGGCACCTGACTCTCCTATATATCCTTTATGCCGAAGTATCTTATGCTCTTGGCTTTGTGTGTTATCGCGAGCCACCCTCCGAGGATGACCTATTCCCGATACTCTGAACCCTTCTCACACTCTGTTCAGGTATCGATCGTTTGTCCATTCGCTTGAAACTTCTTATTGTACCTTCATATTTTTCTCTCGACGTTTTCTTAAATTTCAACTCGAGAGATACTTCTGTCACATTCCCTGAATTGTTCACCAGATAATTAACCCTACAAGGGTCAGTTCTCCCGAAGTTACTCTTTACTTCCGCACTTAAATCTTGGGACGAGATTTCTTGTAGTGGAGGAGATTTGTAACATCCCCAGCATCACACTACAGTAATCTCCCCCTGATGAAGGTCATGTCATCAGAATATCATGCCAAAATGCCACTTGTCCAAAATCTGCTTCAAATTCAAATTCAAATTGCATGTCAAATATTTGCTTCTTCTTTCATGCAAATAAAATAGTTCATCCTATGGCAAATAATCCCTAGATATTTGTCATGTTGAAGCCAACATTTTTGGAATTCCCAAATTGCCCCTGTGAATTTATTATCTGGTCCAGCAGTATATAAGATGTCCTTTTCATTTTCTAAAAATGCTTGGACAACTCCTGAAGGCCCCAAACTTTTTGTGGCAGTGCACTTTAATTCAATGGAATTGTTTTGGCCATTGGCATATTTTTGCAAAGTCATTATTGGCTAAAAAGAAAAAGCAAAAGCTGCTGGAAAAAAAAGAAAAAGAAAAAGAAAAGAAACGGGAGAGGAAAGAGCAACCCCCTCCCTGGACCGAACCCACCTGGGCGGGCCCACCTAACCCACCGAACCAG
>NC_041390.1:528553665-528579241 GCF_002162155.2 Triticum dicoccoides | reverse complement strand
TCCGGCGAGGGGATAAGACCCCGGGCCTCCTCTCCTGCTACTTGAGTCCTTCCCCACCTACCTCCACCCACTCCCAGAATCCCCCCACCCTCTCCGCATGCACGTTGCCTCTCCCCCTCGTTCTCCATCCACCTCCGAGCGCCATCGCCGCCGCCGTTCATCGTTGTCGCGGCCACTGGCGGCCCCGCGCCCGCTGACCCTGTCGGTGAGCTCCGCCGGGGTCGACTCCGTCATCTGGTGCCCTCAGGTGGAGCTGGGAAGCACCGCTGACGTCGCACGACCTCGCCCCCTTCCTCCTTTGTCGCCGGCGAGATCCCTCGATTCTGGCTACCCCTGCAGCTACTAACCCGTCAACGGCCTGTCTTGCGCCGCATGGTGAGCTCCCCTGCTTCCCCTCCTTCTCCTTTTGCTCACACGCGCCGCCCAGCCGAGCTCCTACTGTTGTCGTGCTTCGGTCGCCGCAGATGAGCTCGCCGCTGTAGCTTTCCTCTTGGTCATGGCCGTCCGAGCACACCGTTGTGCTCGGGGCACCCCAATGGTGTGGCTGATGCTTTAGGTCGCTCACACGCGCGCTAGGTCTTCGATTCCGCCGAGCCATCATAGGTCACCGCCGCTGGCAACATTGCAACTCCCTGCTCCAGCCATCTCCGGTCAGTCCAGAGGCACCACTCGATACGCGGCAGCCTCAGCTTTTGAACGCAAGTAGAACCATTTTGGTGCACCAGGGCAAAAATCCGAGCTGCTCCAGCGTTCGGCCGCCGCGTTTTGGCTCACCGGAGCCATCTCCAGCCTGTCTCCGGCCGACGCCGACGTGGCACAGTGGGCCCCGCCCCTAGGTCGCTGACCAGTGGGCCCGGGTGGCCCAGTTGACTGGGTTGACCCAGTTGACTGGGTTGACCCAGTCAACTGCTGACTGGGCTGCCCAATGAGGCTGACATGTGGGCCCCACTTGTTTAAAACATTTTATACATAAATAAATCTGTTAATTAGTTTTAATTGTTAGTTAGTCACTGACACCAGGGGCCCACCCCTCTAATTAGCATGTTAAATTAGTTTAATCCAATGTTAAGCTAACAGAGGCTGACATGTGGGTCCGAGTGGCCCCACTGGTCAGGTTTGACCTGGTCAGCCGCTCTTTTGACAGCTGACATCATCAACATGTCATGCTAACATCATATTCCATTTTTGTTAATTTAATTAATTCCAGAAAATGTTTAAATCTTTAGAAAATCATAGAAATTAATCTGTAACTCGGATGGAAATGTTTTCTACATGAAAGTTGCTCGGAAAAATCCAATGAATCCAAATACACTGTCCTTTCATCTGTCACATGCCACTAGTATGCTGAACATGCAACTGTTCCCCCTCTTCCACCTGTTCCGAATTCGTCTAACGTCAGGGATTCATCCTCTGATGTTTATCCCCTCCTTCTGCAACGTGTAGTACTGCGTTAGGACAACCCTAGCTCTGCCTATCGTCATGTAATGCTTAGTGATGCATCTGTTTTCTCTGTATTTACTATTTCTTCCCCCTCTTCTCTCCAGTAGACCTCGAGACTGATGCCGCCCCTGTGATCGACTACATCTCTGATGAGCCTTCTTCCTTTTCAACAGAGCTTCCAGGCAAGCAAACCCTCCTTGAGCATTTCGATATCGCCCATTTCTTTCCCTCTCATGCTTGCATTGGAACTGCTATTGCTTTTTGTATGATCATACTCTGATGCATAGCTTGTTTTTGTTACCTGCTTTCATACCTTACCTGCTTATCCTAAACTGCTTAGTATAGGTTGGTTAGAGATCCATCAGTGACCCCACCTTGTCCCAGATGCCTTGCTTTATGTTCGATGACTCGATCAACGTGATCGCCGTCTAGGCCCCGACACCGCACATCACCCTCCCCTAGTTGTATGACTCTGCAGAGTTACCATCGAGTGCCGAGGGTGGAACCTCTTACATCACTCCTCATGAGATCTCTGTAGTGTAGCTATACGGTCAAGGTCATCGAGGGTGATTTCCTCCTTAACCACTTCCGTTACGGCTCTGTTGTGCAACCCCTCAAGTGTGAACCTCGAGGGTGGATCCTCTTACGTTCACCTTCGTAATAACATCAAGTGGAATTCACCGGGGGTGATTCCTCGGGTTTTCCCCCTTGGTGTTAGACACACAGTTACTATGGTTACTATGACTTTACACTGAGACATGTTACTAAAGACGGGTCGGCCCTGAGGGGTACCCGCGCAAGCTTAATAGCGAGTGATGTGGAGTCGGGTTGACCTAGAAGGTGCCCGCGAGATACTTACGAGGCATGGTCGAGCATTCTTAGCCCTTGCCACAAGTACTCGAGACGGGGTGACGGGGTCACATCTTTCGCGAGTCTCTGCTCATGACCACACTTCCAACGCACTAACGGTTTGGACATTTGATTCGAGGGGCCACTGGCCTGATAGCACTAACCATCACGTGGGCATTGTATGGGCGTTATGCGTCGTATGCATCAGCCGGGTTGGACTAGTAAGCTCCTGCCATTTTAAGGAGGTAGCTAGGTCTGCTCACCGGCCGCCCACGCGACGTGCATGAGTTCCCGGGGCAATGGCCCAACACCCCTGGGGGCATAGGTTTAGTCCGGCATGCTTGACCTCTCTATTGAGCCTAGGTCGGGTTGCAGCGTATTGTTTGGTCAAGGCCGGGCATGACCCAAGAAAGTGTGTCCGGCCGAAGTTAATCGAGCGTGGTGGGTAAGTTGGTGCATCCCTGCAGGGAAGAACACATCTATTGATAGTCTATCCTACGGTAACTGACACTTGGAGTTGTATCCCGATTGATACAACTAGAACTAGATACTTGTGATGAGAATTGGATTGTGATGACAATTGGATAGTATGACTCTGGGATTGCTTTCTCGCAGGGAGCCGAGAAAGGATCTCTGGCCGAGTTTGATAACACTACTACTACTTTACTTTATGCTACTCTTACCTCTTCTGATGCTGCAAGATGCTTGGAGCTGCTTGGAGATGCTAGTCTTCGATAGGCTAGGTTTTCCCCTTCTCTTCTGGCATTCTACAGTTCAGTCCACATATACAGCCCATTTCATTGATACCAATGCATATGTAGTGTAGATCCTTGCTTACGAGTACTTTGGATGAGTACTCATGGTTGCTTTGCTCCCCCTTTCCCCCCCTTTCTTCTTCTTTTCCGTTAATGCAACCAGATGTCGGAGCCCAGGAGCCAGATGCCACTGCCGATGCTTACTACTACGTGGAGGCTGCAGACGACTAGGAGTAGTTAGGAGGCTCCCAGGCAGGAGGCCTTGCCTTTTCGATCGATGTTGCTTTTGTGCTAGCCTTCTTAAGGCAAACTTGTCTAACTCATGTCTGTACTTAGATATTGTTGCTTCCGCTGACTCTTGTGTATTCGAGCTTATGTATTCGAATTCTCGAGGCCCCTGGCTTGTAATATAAAGCTTGTCTTATTTTAATTTGTGTCTAGAGTTGTGTTGTGATATCTTCGCGTGAGTCCTTGATCTTGATCGTACACATTTGTGTGTATGATTAGTGTACTATTGAATCGAGGGCGTCACAGGTGGCCCAAGTCCAATGCTCACACTCCTCCGACAATATGGGGTGCATCACACCCAGTACCCTATACCACTACTGGAAAAACCAACTTTGACTAGTGTTTGGCTTTTTGTCGAGAGCACTATATTGAGCACTTGGCAATAGTGTCTTTGCCGAGTTACTACAAAAATATATCGACAAAAAAGTAAACTCAGAAAACAGGTACTTTGTTGAGTGTCGTGGACAAAGCATTCGGCAAAATAGCAAAAATTAGCAAACAGAGTTTTGCCGAGTGCTACACTCGGCAAAAGCGGGCCCCTGCCGAGTGTCACACTCGGCAAAAGGGGGTCTTCTATACGTTGCATTGTTTTGATTGTAGAGGTTGCATACGACCTTGGATGATGAAAGGATTGAGAAGAGGTGTCTAGAGGGGGGTGAATAGACTCTTAGTAAAGAAAAGTGGCAGTTTTTAATTTCTTTAAGTTAAGGTGGAGTTTTGGCACAAGTTTAACCATTCACAATACATTCAAGCAAGCATTAAAAGAGTATATCAGCAGCAGAAAGTAAAGCATGCAACTTGCAAGAAAGTAAAGTGTAGGATCGAAAGTATGTCTAGAGGGGGGTGATTAGACTACTTGACCAATTAAAAATCTATCCTTTTCCCAATTTTAGTCTTTGGCAGATTTTAGCTATCTTAGCACAAGTCAAGCAATCTTAACACAATTCAAGCAAGCATGCAAAGAGTCTATGAGCATCGGAAAGTAAAGCATGCAACTTGCAAGAATGTAAAGGGGAGGGTTTGGAGAATTCAAACCCAATAGGAGACACGGATGTTTTTGTCGTGGTTCCGATAGGTGGTGCTATCGTACATCCACGTTGATGGAGACTTCAACCCACGAAGGGTAACGGTTGCGCGAGTCCATGGAGGGCTCCACCCACGAAGGGTCCACGAAGAAGCAACCTTGTCTATCCCATCATGGCCATCTCCCACGAAGGACTTGCCTCGCTAGCGGTAGATCTTCACGAAGTAGGAGATCTCCTTGCCCTTACAAACTCCTTGGTTCAACTCAACAATCTTTGTCGGAGGCTCCCAAGTGAGACCTAGCCAATCTAGGAGACACCACTCTCCAAGAAGTAACAAATGGTGTGTTGATGATGAACTCCTTGCTCTTGTGCTTCAAATGATAGTCTCCCCAACACTCAACTCTCTGTCACAGGATATGGATTTGGTGGAAAGAAGATTTGAGTGGAAAGCAACTTGGGGAAGGCTAGAGATCAAGATTCATATGGTGTGAATGGAATATCTTGGCCTCAACACATGAGTAGGTGGTTCTCTCTTAGAAAATGTGTATTGGAAGTGTAGGTATGTTCTGATGGCTCTCTCCATGAATGAAGAGTGGGCGGAGGGGTATATATAGCCTCCACACAAAAACTAACTGTTACACACAATTTACCAATCTCGGTGAGACCGAATTGAGAAACTCGGTCGGACCGATTTAGCAAACCTAATGACTGTTAGGATTTTTAGTGGGAATGAGATGCAACTCGGTGGGATCGATATGGTTAGGGTTAGGGCATAACGTAATCTCGGTGTGACCGATTACACAAACTCGGTGGGACCAATTTTGGTAATAAGCTAACCAGAGAGTTGGTCAGGTAAACTCGGTGGGACCGATCGCTCATTTTGGTGGGACCGAAATGTTACAAAAGGGAAACAGAGAGTTTACATTGCAATCTCGGTGGGACCGATTGCTCATCTCGGTAGGACCGAAACATTACGAAGGGAAACAGAGAGATTACAACCCCATCTCGGTGTGACCGAGATCCCTATCGGTGAGACCGATTTGCCTAGGGTTTGTGGCAGTGGCTATGACATCTGAACCCGGTGGCGCCAGATAGAAGGAATCGGTGGGGCCGAGTTTGACTTTTGGTTTAGGTCATATGTGGATGTGGGAAGGTAGTTGAGGGTTTTCGAGCATATCACTAAGCACTATGAAGCAAGAACCTCATCAAGCAACACCTCATCCCTCCTTGATAGTATTGGCTTTTCCTATAGACTCAATGTGATCTTGGATCACTAAAATATAAAATGTAGAGTCTTGAGCTTTGAGCTTGAGCCAATATTTTTATCCTTAGTATTTTGAGGGGTCCACTTTCCTCATCCATGCCATGCCATTCATTGAGCTTTTCCTGAAATATTAATCTTGGAATAGCATTAGCTCAATGAGCTATATGTTGTTAGGAATTACCAAAACCACCTAGGGATAGTTGCACTTTCAATCTCCCCCTTTTTGGTAATTGATGACAACATATAGATCAAAGCTTCGACAAATGATAATAAGAGTGAAAAACATTGTCGCTTTGAGAAGTATGTGAAAAGCAAGAGCTCCCCCTAAATTTGTGCATAGTTTATGATTTGCGTTGGACTGCAAATGCATAGAGAGTTAGGCTCATGGGTTACTCTTCCATGTCACATACATCTTGGTGGAGCGCTCAAAATGATAATAATTAAATACATGCACTCGTCACCAAGCAAAGTGAATGATCATATAGGGATAAAAGAATAATGTCATCCAACAAGCATTAATGTAGCATATGATCAAACACATATGATCATCCAAGTATCACACAGACAAAAAGTATCTCAAACAAGCAAATAAAGTTCAACCACCAAAGCAAGAGAGAATAAAAAGCAACGCTCTCTCTCAAAGCCTATGATCTATACATTTTTCTCCCCCTTTGGCAACAAGTTACCAAAAAGTTCCTAGAAAATGCATAGCACTAAATCGTCTCTCAGGCTTGGTCTTCAGGTGGCGGTGTCCGGATAACTCCAAGAACAAAGGCTTCAGTCGATGTGGATGGAGCTGATGGAGTAGGTGCTAGAGCTGGTGGCACTGAAGCTGTAGCTGTTGCAGATGAAGTGGCTCTGGTCTCTGGAACAGGCACTACAGCAGACCTCTAAGCTCTAGGCACTCTGGCAAATGCATCAGTGGTTGTCTTGCCCTTCCTCTCCTGCATATCATCCTGAAGTTACTCCACAACAGACTGGATCTCAGTTACCTTCTCATCCAAGTCATTAAACTTTTGCTCCATGATCCTTTCCAGGCTCTCCTGGTTTTGAGTCAGGGTGGCCAGTCCCTTCTCAATCCTCAGAGTGGAGGCAATCAAGTAGCCAAGCTGATCTTGCTTGCTCTTCAGAAGATACTGAGATGCTTCTTCAGTAGTTGGCATCCTTGCAGCCTTTTCAGCCTTTGCCTTCTCCTTCTTGGCTTGTGCATGCACAGAAGATGGTTCATTTTCATCCATCACCACAGTGTTGTCCTCAAATCTAGGTAGATGGGCAGGTGCTCCTTGTCCAGCAGATATGTGCCAGTTCCGATCTTGGAGTTAATCAGCTCCTGGTTCTGTGGGGCATACCCACAACTCCTCTTCTGATCTGCAGCTATCATCTTTATGGTTTCCGTTATGAGGCTCATGACTTTGAACTTTTGTGGGACATCAAATATGTGAAGCAAGTTTGTTGCATGGCCTCTGATCATCTTGTGATCACCTAACTTTGGCAAGAGAGTGTGCCTGAGGATCCAGTTGATAGTTGGCAAGCCTGACAGAAGGTAATGTACAGAACCAAACTTGTGTGTCTCAAGAGCAGCATCTGGGATCTCCTTGTACATGTGTGCCATGGTGTTGTGATTCTTCTTCTTGTTGGCATAGACATACAAGTCATCTTCAGTCTCTTTTGGGGAATTGATCAACTTAGCCCATTCTGCAACTGTTGACTGGTACCTCGTACCTTCGGACATCCAGACAATCCTTCCATCTGGGTAGAAGTGAGCTGTAGAGTAGAACTGCATGATAAGCTCATCATTCCATTTTGTGAGCTTCTGAGCCACAAACTCATCAACTCCACAAGCCTTGAAACTGTCATACACACCTGGATAATGTTCATCATTCTCCTTGATGTAGTCCCATTCGACCCATCTCATGTCACACACTATTGGTTTCTTGTCAAGCAAGATGGTCTCATAGAAGTCCCGTTGTTCCTTTGTATGGAACCTGTAGTCCACAGCAGTCCTTCTCCTAGTGGCATATGGATCAGACTCTCTCCATTGCCTCAATCCTGAGTCCTTCCTTATCTTCATGTTCTCAGCTACTGGATGAGCATCATTGTGATCTGGAATTTTTGGCTTCAACTTCCTCAAGACATGTGACTCATCATCTTCTTCTTCCATTTTAGCTTCAGGCACTGGGGCCCTGTTCTTCTCCTCAGTAGGGATGTTCCTGGTGCTCCTCTTTGGTTTTGGCTTTGGAGCTGGAGCAGCAGCCTTAGGAGCAGTCTTAGGCTTACATGGAACAGCCCCTGCCATGATGGCATCACCCATAAGCTTCTGAGCTTTGGGTGCTGGTGCAACATCTTCTTCCTCTTCCTCTTCAGAATCTCTCATGATTGAGGATCTCCCAAGCACTCCAGCAGTTGTCTTCTTAACCCTCTCTTTCCACTTCTTCCCTTCTGCAGCAGCTTCTTTGGGTTCAGATTCCAAAGGTACCTGAGTAGAGGCTCTGGCTTTAGACATGGGAATTCTCTTTGCAGGCACTTTGGTTTTCATACCAGGCTTAGTGGCAGCAGCAGTGCTATATTCCTTCTTAACCACTTTCTTCTTGGAAGCGGCCTCATCCTCAACTGCCACATAGTCTTCATCCTCAGATTCAGACGTTTTCCTCTTTCTGGCCCTGGTGGTAGCTTTGGGTAAGTTGCTTGGGGTGCTCCTTCTACCCTCATCAGAGCTGCTAGAGGGACTAGTGCCCTCACTCAAGTGAACCTGCTCTTCTGACTTGTTCTGGCTATCACTCTGATCAGACATATTGCAAACACTGACAACAGACCATGTGAATAGATATAGATGAGATAGAGTGGATGAGCATCACAAAATGCAGAGGTTTTTGCAACAGAATGAGTCAAAAACTTATTTTTAGTTTTCCACAGAAAGCATTTCGGATCAACCGATTCATAAACTCGGTGATACCGAAGCAGCTGTTGGAACCTAAACTAGTGAACTCAGTCAGACCGAGTCACAGTTCGGTGGCACCGAGACTGCTTGGATTTCTCTGCCAGACCGAGAATCACATGTGAAATGGCCTGAGCCGAATCGGTGGTACCGAGTTCCACAACTCGGTGGGTCCGAGATGGTTTCGGCGGAAACCTAACCCTAAATTCTCAATTCATGACTAAACTACGAAGTGATTTTGATGGATAGAATGATCTCAATCATAGCAAGATACATGGCGACCACAATGTGCTAGGAATCAGATAAGGATAGCACAGTGATCAAGTTCATACCCTAGTTCGGCAATGAACTCGCTACGGCGGCAACGGCGGGGATGATTCCCGTTGACGATGGGGAGACCAGCGGCAGGAGGCGGCTGGCGACGAGGAGGACGATCCGGAGACCCAGGAGGCAGAACGGGCTAAGCGCGGGTCGAGGAGGTTCGAAAAGTTTTCCAAAGTTTAACCCGTGGATATATATAGCCTGACCCTGTCGGTGTGACCGAGTGGAACAACTCGGTGGCACCGAGATTCATAACTGCAACCAGTTACTAAAACTCGGTGTGACCGAAAAGTTCGAATCGGTTGCACCGAGATTGAAAACCTAGATCGACTTAGTGATCTCGGTATGACCGAAATGGGTGAATCGGTCAGACCGAAACACACAAAGAAGTTTTGGAAGTTTAAGTCTATGACGAATCAGGGACTCGGAGTGCTCCTCACACAGAGTGGTTCAAATCTGACTTGATCAAATTTTGTGATGCAGCATGAATAGAGTTTGAGACGAGAAAAGCATAGATAGCTAAAGAAGGTTCTTAGGCATTCTTGTCCATCCACTTGGCCAAAAGGAAAGGAAACCAAACAATCAAAACAACAAGTGGATGTCCTCGAATGAGTAAATTATGCAACCAACATGCTCACACAATAAAATGACAAATGAAATATGTGGCAAAGCATGCACAAACAATTCTGGCATCTATCAAGCAATTGGCGATGATTAGGTCATCTATATATGAGTATATTGACTTAGGAGTCAAATGAGAACATTTGATCATAGGTCATACTCATCTTTTAAGCACTAGTGGGGTTACCACTTTTACATAAAGCATTGTTGTGTTCACACCATTAGAGTTGCTTTAACTCAATTGTTAGAGTAAAGCTCCCCCTAGATGTGAGATCCCCCCTAAGAGGGATGAACTAACCTTGGGTTTTGTCGATGATGACTTCATGTAGGTGTTGAAGATGTGGATGCTCTATGTTGATGTAGATCATTTGGAGCTATCCTTTGGAGCGAGTTGCACTTTCAATACCTACACGGGTTAGTCCCACAAGGAACAAACAAGGATATCCATAGACATAGAGTGATGCACACACAAGATGATGTCTATGAAAGCTTTAGGTTACCTTGTCCCTTGTCTTACCAACAAGTGGGTTTGTGACTCCTTGAACTAGTGCAAGATGTGGAAGTTGATTGCACTTGTTCTTGCCAAAATGATAAGAGTGAAGTATGTTGGTGGAGTCACCCTCAAGAACTCTCTAGTTCTTCTTCTTCGGGATCCACACCATCTTGATGGGAATCCTCGGAGTTGTACTTATACTTGATGAAGTGGAACTTGATGTAGTCTTGGGAACCCACTTGACCAAGGCCTTAGGAGCTTCTTCAAATGCATCAATTTCCTCTTGAAGCTTGTCCTTGCCTTTTTGCTTGTGGTCTTGTGGTGGAAGATCATCTTGAGCTTGTGTCCCTTTGAAAGAAGTAGAATCATAATTCTCTTGTTGAGGAACACACTTCGTCTTGGGGTATTGATCTTCTTCCCACTCAACTCCGTTGGCATTGAACTTTCGTTCAAAACCAATACCTTAATTCTTCCGGTGCCTTCCTTGCTTGCGTACAATTTCCTCGAATTGCTTACTCCCGGCAAGGCTCTTGTAAACACCTTTCTCTATAATTCCCTTCAATAAGCTATTTTCTTGCTCAAGTGTAACTTGGCTAAGAGAATCATTAGTGGAATCAAGAGAACTACTAGAAGCAACAATATTGGATTTAGCATGATCATTGTTACTACTAGAGGAAGAATCTTTCTTGTTCTTGTTACTAGACTTGACTTGAAGCATGTAAGTGGATAAGAGTAAACGCTTGGCATGTAAGAAGAACTTTTCTTGCGAAGATCATCATTGATTGCCTTTAAGAACTCATGCTCTTGCTCAAGGTTGAGATTTTCAAAACGTAATTTCTCATGAGTCCTTAAAAGTTCTCGATGATCTCCTAAGATAGTTTCATGAGCTAACTTAAGAGTGTTTAGTTCTTTAGTTAGAGACTCAATCTTCTCCTTATCATTGTCATTCATTTCATCATAGTATTCATCACTATAGTTGTCAACAAGTAAATCATCATCACCTAACAAGTCATCTTCATCACTATTGAAATCAACATACTCGGGGTGTGATACCTTTGGACCTTTGGGCATGAAGCATCTTCCAATTCCTTCATTTGGTGAATCAAATATGTCGTAGGAGTTGGTTGACACAAGTGCTAGACCAGCAACACCTTCATCTTGAGTATATTCGGAGTCGGAGTGATAGCTTCTCTCAGAGTCATTGCCAGAGTCGGAGCTGGATACCCATTCACCAACATGAGCTTGATGTCTTTGTTTTGTGTAGCTCCTTGATGACTTGTCCTTCCTTTCCGAATCCTTGCTTCTCCGAGAGGATATTCGTTCATATCGATCATCCCTACTCCTTCTTTCCCTTGATGGTGATTCTTCTCTTCTGCTTCTTCTTTTGGGAGAATCTTCTCTTCTCTTGTGGGGAGCCGTACACTCATTGGAGTAGTGTCCGGGTCTTCCACAATTGTAGCAGTTTCACTCTCGACTAGAAGATCTTTTGTCATTGTAGGACCTTGACTTGGAACTTCTCTCTTTTCTTCTATTCTTGTAGAACTTGTTGAAGTTCTTCACCATTAAGCTCAATTCTTCATTGAAGGTTTGTTTCTCACTTGATGATGTGGCGGCTTCACATGAGGCTTTGTAAGCACCACTTGACTTGTTATGGAGCTCCTCCTTATCCTTGAGTGACATCTCATGAGCAGCAATTCTTCCAATGACTTCCGTTGGCTTGAGATCCTTGTAATTTTGCATCATTTGGATCAATGTGCATACGGTATCGTATTTTCCATCCAAGGCTCTTAGGATATTCTTGATGATGAATTTGTCGGTCATCTCTTCACTTCCTAAGCTGACAATCTCATTTGTGATAAGAGCAAGCCTAGAGTACATCTTAGTGACACCTTCACCATCCTTCATTTTGAACTTGTCAAGTTGACTTTGAAGCACATCCAACTTGGATTCCTTGACGGAGTCGGTACCTTCGTGCATATCAATCAAAGTATCCCAAATTTCATTTGCATTCTGAAGACGGCTGATTTTGTTGAATTCTTTGGGGCACAATCCGTTGAAGAGGATATCACAAGCCTGAGCATTGTATTGTAGCATCTTCAACTCATCCGCGGTAGCTTCACAATTTGGTTCTCTCCCATCAAAGAATTCACCTTGCAAGCCAACACACACAATAGCCCAAACGGCGGGGTTATGTCCAAGAATATGCATTTTCATCTTATGCTTCCAACTAGCAAAATTAGTACCATCAAAGTAAGGACCTCTACGGTGATAATTTCCCACGCTAGACGCCATACTCTCCTAGGTTGTGAAACCAAGGCTATGACCACCAAAAGCTATGGAAATCAAAGCAAATGGAGACCAAAGCTCTGATACCACTTGTAGGATCGAAAGTATGTGTAGAGGGGGTGATTAGACTACTTGACCAATTAAAAATCTATCCTTTTCCCGATTTTAGTCTTTGGCAGATTTTGGCTATCTTAGCACAAGTCAAGCAATCTTAACACAATTCAAGCAAGTATGCAAAGAGTCTATGAGCAGCGGAAAGTAAAGCATGCAACTTGCAAGAATGTAAAGGGAAGGGCTTGGAGAATTCAAACGCAATTGAAGACACAGATGTTTTTGTCGTGGTTCCGATAGGTGGTGCTATCGTACATCCAGGTTGATGGAGACTTCAACCCACGAAGGGTAACGGTTGCGCGAGTCCACGGAGGGCTCCACCCACGAAGGGTCCACGAAGAAACAACCTTGTCTATCCCAGCATGGCCATCGCCCATGAAGGACTTGCCTCACTGGTGGTAGATCTTCACGAAGTAGGCGATCTCCTTGCCCTTACAAACTCCTTGGTTCAACTCCACAATCTTTGTCGGAGGCTCCCAAGTGACACCTAGCCAATCTAGGAGACACCACTCTCCAAGAAATAACAAATGGTGTGTTGATGATGAACTCCTTGCTCTTGTGCTTCAAATGGTAGTCTCCCCAACACTCAACTCTCTCTCACAGGATATGGATTTGGTGGAAAGCAGATTTGAGTGGAAAGCAACTTGGGGAAGGCTAGAGATCAAGATTCATATGGTGTGAATGGAATATCTTGGCCTCAACACATGAGTAGGTGGTTCTCTCTCAGAAAATGTGTATTGGAAGTGTAGGTATGTTTTGATGGCTCTCTCCACGAATGAAGAGTGGGTGGAGGGGTATATATAGCCTCCACACAAAAACTAACCGTTACACACAATTTACCAATCTCGGTGAGACCGAATTAGGCAACTTGGTCGGACCGATTTAGCAAACCTAGTGACCGTTATGATTTTCGGTGGGACTGAGATGCAACTCAGTGGGACTGATATGGTTAGGGTTAGGGCATAATGTAATCTCGGTGTGACCGATTGCACAAACTCGGTGGGACCAATTTTGGTAATAACCTAACCAGAGAGTTGGTCAGGTAAACCTGGTGGGACCGATCGCTCATTTCGGTGGGACCAAAATGTTACAGAAGGGAAACAGAGAGTTTACATTGCAATCTCGGTGAGACCGATCGCTCATCTCAGTTGGACCGAAACGTTACGAAGGGAAATAGAGAGATTACAACCCCATCTCGGTGTGACCAAGATCCCTATCGGTGAGACCCATTTGCCTAGGGGTTGTGGCAGTGGCTATGACATCTGAACTCGGTGGCGCTGGATAGAAGGAATCGGTGGGGCCGAGTTTGAATTTTGGTTTAGGTCATATGTGGATGTGGGAAGGTATTTGAGGGTTTTGGAGCATATCACTAAGCACTATTGTCGGTGTCAAAACAGGCGGATCTCGGGTAGGGGGTCCTGAACTGTGCGTCTAGGCCGGATGGTAACGGGAGGCGAGGGACACGAAGTTTTACCCAGGTTCGGGCCCTCTCGATGGAGGTAAAACCCTACGTCCTGCTTGATTAATATTGATGATATGGGTAGTACAAGAGTAGATCTACCACGAGATCAGAGAGGCCAAACCCTAGAAGCTAGCCTATGGTATGATTGTTGATGTGTATGTTGTCCTACGGACTAAAACCCTCCGGTTTATATAGACACCAGATAGGGTTAGGGTTACATAGAGTCGGTTACAATGGTAGGAGATCTTCATATCCGTATCGCCAAGTTTGCCTTCCACGCCAAGGAAAGTCCCTTCCGGACACGGGACGGAGTCTTCAATCTTGTATCTTCATAGTCCAGGAGTTCGGCTTGAAGGTATAGTTCGGCTATCCGAACACCCCCTAGTCCAGGACTCCCTCAGTAGCCCCTGAACCAGGCTTCAATGACGACGAGTCCGGCACGCAGTTTGTCTTTGGCATTGCAAGGCGGGTTCCTCCTCCAAGTACTTCATAGAAGATTTTGAACACAAAGATAGTGTCCGGCTCTGCAAAATAAGTTTCCACATATTGCCATAGAGAGAATAATATTTACACAAATCTAATCTGCTGACGTATGCCGTAGCGTGACACACCACGGCCAAGCCTTTATCCGAGTCGTTTCAGTATCCCACCTCAGCGCGTTATGCGAGGCAGTTTCCTTGGCACGTCTTGTCAAAGCAGAGATCGTGTCCCCTTATTCTGGGATTCTCATCAATACGGGCGTGGGTAACCCAACCGCACCTTTGATTACGGCGCTTGGAGATAAGCGAGTTCACCAGGCTGGTTGGGACATGTAGTTACGTCCACCCATATAAGGGGATAGGATCCACCTTTTCACCCACGCCTTCTTCCTCCTTCGCCTATCCATTCTTGCGCACTCGAGCTCCAGCGCCCAACTCCGCACTACCACCTCAACCTTCTCCAGTCATGTCCGGAGCGGGAGGCAAGTGGATGGTCTCCTCCGTCACGGAGGGACACATCAAAAAGCTGAGGAAGGCCGGATATCTGGCTAGCGACATTGTGCACCGGCTTCCCGAAAAGGGGCAGCTCATCCCCACTCCTAGGCCCCATGAGAGGGTGGTATTCCTTCCCCATTTCCTCCGCGGACTGGGCTTCCCTCTGCATCCATTTGTCCGGGGGCTCATGTTCTACTACGGCCTGGATTTCCACGATCTGGCCCCGAACTTCGTCCTCAACATCGCGGCGTTTATCGTCGTGTGCGAGGCGTTCCCCCGCATCCGCCCCCATTTCGGCCTATGGCTTAAGACTTTCAACGTCAAGCCAAAGGTGGTGCGCGGCAGCCAGGCGGAGTGCGGCGGTGCCATGGTTGGCAAGATGGCCAACGTCCTGTGGCTCGAGGGCTCCTTTGTGGAGACCTTGAAGGGGTGGCAATCAGGGTGGTTTTACGTCCCCGAGCCGCGCGACACCGAATGGGTCGCACCCCCTGAGTTTCGATCCGGCCCCCCGACGCGGCTCACCTCCTGGAAGGAGACAGGCCTGTCTTGGGGTAAAAAAGGAGAGCTGACCAGACTCCAAACATGCATCCAAACCCTGGTGGGCAAGAAGCTCAAGCTTGTCAACGTAGTCCAGGTTATGCTCATCCGCCTGATCCTCCCGTGTCAACGACGGGCTTTCAACCTGTGGGAGTTCGACCCGGCGCATCATCGAACTCCAAAGAGGCTCTTCGACACGACGTATGAAGATGCCTGGAGGATGCTTTTCAAGGGCGCCGAGGCTCCCGCATCCGGTGCCGAGGATCGCGGATTCAGTACTCAGCATCATGCTCATGCGGTAAGCTGTCTTTATCCTTTTACAGGGTATCAGTTTTTCATAGTTTGACTCTATGCGGGATCTGAGTTCCCTTATCTTTGATAGGATTGGGAGGTGATGTCCGGACAGATCAACTGTCCGGCTCCTTTGCCCGAAGGCCCAGTGGACGCTCGCTTGGCGAAGTTGCTGGTTCTGGCGCCCTATGTGGTGCCGGAGAAGAAGGCCACGAAAAGGGCCACGGGGACTTGAAAGAGTGCCCGGCGCCAGGAGGTGTCGGATTCGTCATCCGATGGTCCCGAAGCGCCTTCCTCTCATGAAGACGAGGAGGAAGAAGAAGAGACCTCTCCCCCTCCCACGGGAGGAGAGAAGAAAAGGAAGGCTGCCCTCTCTGAGGAGGCCAGAGGGTCCAAGAAGGGGAAAACCCTTCCTCCGGACTACTCCGACGACGCCAACGACGGCGAAGAGGAGTGGCAGCCCAGGGCCAAGCCCCTGGCAAAATCTTAAGTATCCAGATACCAGAGTAATTCATAGTATTCGTTTATTGCACAGCTTTCCCTTATGTCGAATATGTTTATGCATCCCACCCAAAGACCGGCTCGACGCATCGTCGAGCGGCTCACTGGACTCGTCGGAGGTGAACTCGCTTCCGACTGCTTCCTCCCCCCGCCCTATGAACGACACCGAGGTGTTGTCCCAACAGGTTCCAAGCAGGGAGGAGGTGGTCCCGGAGGCGCCGCAAGGCGACCTCCCGGACTCCAGGAGTAAAGGGGATGAAACCCCCCAGGGCTCCAAGTCTGGCTTTAGGCCGGACACCGCTCCGGAACCTTCAAGGGTTCCGGAGTCCGGCGGGGGACCTCCTTCCAAGAGGAGCAAATCCACCGTGCCGACGACCCCCGTCCATCCGGAGGCGCCGGACAATATGTTGGAGGCGCTCCAAGGCGCTTCCATCGACGAGGAGCACCACGCTATTATGAGTGCGGTAGTCCAGAAGGTTCAGTCCGCCAAGAGCGGACTGACTGAAGCTTGTACTAGCCTTTTGACAGGCTTTGAGGTAAGTAAATAATGTGTAAATAATATTACCGCATAGACAGTAGCCCCTGATGCTCTGTTGGGCGTTCGGGAAGAAAAGCCGAATAGAGGATCAAAAAATTCGCAGGAGTCTAACAAAAGGAGTCAATATGCGTGTGCAGGCTTCTCTGCTGGCGTCCGCCGTACTCACTGCGGAAGTGGACACGCTGAAGCAGAGCCTCGAGAAGTCCGAGCAAGAGCTCGGGCGTGCCAAGAAGTAGCTCGAGGAGAAGGAAGGTAAGAAATACCTTGGTTGAATATGTATATAAAAAAGGTGCAATTGCAAGAAATGACAGGATTAACATGGCTATTGTAGGGGCCACATCTGAGGTGGCGACCCTTAAGCAAGCGCTGCTCGAGGCCGAGAAGAGTGCGGCCGCGGAGCGCACCGAGCGGGAGAGGTATGAGGCCGAGGTTGGCAAGGTGCGGCAAGAGCTCCAGGTTCTCATGAAGAAACATGAGAGTTTGGAGCTTGACTCGAAGACGCGAGCGTCCGAGCTCGCGGCGGCTATTGAAAATGCCAAGTCTGCCAAGGCCGAATCCAAGAAGACCCTCCAGGAGTTGGATGAGGTGAAGAAAATGGCGGCAGGTAAGGCATTCTTTATGCAAAGTAAACACATAAACATGAATTACTTGATACTTACCCGAATCCGGAGCTCTCCAGGGGCATTTGCAGATCTTCCCTGGAGTGTATCCGATGCCGCCGCATTCTATCGAGCCGAGGAGGGCAGCTCGACGGAGAAGGTGTTCTGGTCTCAGTATGCTGAGGCCGGACACCCCGTGCCCCTGAGCGACCAGCTGAAGCAGCTGGTCGAGCTCCACAAGGCGGCCGAACAGGCCATGAAGGGCCTCCTAGTTCGGCTGTGGCCTGGAGAGGCTCTGCTTGGGAGCTATTTCGGGCTGGTGTGGCGGCTGGTGGAGGCCTGTCCAAGGCTCGAAGTCATCAAGCGCTCCATCTGTATTGAATGTGCCCATAGGGCCTTTGCCCGTGCTAAGGTGCACTGGGGCAGGCTGGATGCGGAGAAGCTTGTGAAGGACGGGCGCCAGCGGGGAAGGAGCATCGCAAGCCCGAAAATTACTATAAGGATGTTCTGAAGGGTGCCCGCCTTGTGGCGGATGAATGTACTAGGGATGTAATTTTTGATTAAAACTCGTTCGTTTGTGTCCCGTGCGCTGAAAACTTGTTCATATGCGCTGACAAATGCTGCTTGAGTTTAAAATATTACCTTCTGTGCGGCTGTTTATCAATACCGAGAGATGTCGAGTCATCGGCTTCTGCCCCCTTGCCACTAGTGCTGGGGTGTTCAGGGATAAATCTGGGCGCTCTTTTTCCCTTGTTTGGGTCCGTCGAGGGAGGCGCTTAGCCCGACGAACGAGGCAATCGGACTATAATGCGTGAACACTCTCACTTAGCCATAGAATTCTATAATTTTAAATTTCAGCGAAGCCCCTAGTATTCGGAAGACCGAGTTCGGGGCGCTATCCACGCCTTGGCCGGACAGAGCCGACTCGTCGCCCTAAGCTGCATATGTCTTTAGGGACTCGAAAAAAACCTCTCGAACAGCTACCAGCTCTTGCTTCATCATGACAGTCAGTTTTAGCTTTCTCCACTGAGGTGCTCGTCCCAGCTCAACTGGGGCACAATCGCAGTGGTTCTCCTAGTGCTACCTTAGCCGATATAGCGGAACGTAAGGCACCAAAACATAGGAGCCAGGCAAACCCAACTATTGACCCAAGACATGATTCGGAGCCGATGCATATAATGCTATAAGTTCGGGGTGCCGCACTTGTGAAAGTGTTCGGACTTCTCACACCATATTGAGGGGTGCTAAAAGCCCCTTCGCGTATTTTGGCCGTACCAAGTTGTACGGGTGCAACATGTCGTTAAGGAACATTTATTTATAAAAAGATAGTGCAAAAATAGACAAAAGCTATGCATTGTTTATGAAAAATAGCTGCGATCAAAGCAAAACGATACAAGTAATGCGATAAACGAAAAGTTGGACTATTTAACATGTCTGCTCCAGGGGCAAGCTGCGGAATAGTATGCGAAACAGGTATACTCCTCGTGATAGAGACCACCTGGGATTTTCGTAATGCGGCATGGCTTGTCTGCTTCCCTGGTTCTTGCATCGATTGTGCAGCAATTGAACTGCCGAACAGGCCTTCCGAAGAGTAGAGTCCTGGAAGTAAGAGAAAAGTAAAAAATCGGCAGCCCCTGGTGCGGTTTAAGCCGTGTATTGGGCGTGCCGTGATGGTGCCCCTCCCCCTATGCCCATGGTATTTCTAGAGCGTAATTATGTACGAGAAGTACTGGCGTCGCCTTTTTGCTAGGGTTGGGGTTGGGGCCGCATTGCTATGCCCGCTCGGAACGTGCCAGGCGGTCTTATTGTAGGTTACTCCGGGCGCGCTTGTGTCAGGACACTGATCCTAAGCCACATCGATCTAGCATGTAACACATCATATCACTTTGCGGCCTCACGCATGGTATTCCCACGGGTGCCACCTTACCTGGCCCGGGACCATTTGCGCCTTTTGGCTCATGTATATGATAGTGTCGCTAGCATCCATATGACAGAGAACCCGGGCCGACATGGCTAGTTGTGAACCCAATGCGGCGCTAACCCATGAGGACAGGCATACATGAATCACATCGAGCATGTCGGTCATCAACGTGTGAATCCGGGCTGTAGCACTGGGCTAACAGGACTACGGTAACCCGGGCTGTAGCAGGCTAGGCAGGACTCCAGAAGTCACGGCGTGACATTTCCCCGAAGGGACAGACACAGGAACGAAGTGAAACACATGCCGGCCAGTCAAGTGTTCCGAGCAGTAGTGCTGGGCTAGCAGGACTCCGGTGAACCGGGCTGTAGCGTACAACTATCGCTCAGAAAGCACTAGTCTACATTTCCCCATATGATAGGCTGCCAAGGATAAACAACTATATTGTCGGATCCCACTCATACCAAGCATTTCAATCATACACACAATATGCCCGATATGAGTACATACAACATGGCATCACAAAAAGACTCTACGACTCAAGTATTTATTCATTAGGCTCCGAGGAGCGAGATATTACAAACAAGGGTCTCATGACCCAATATTCAGAGCATACAAGTCAAAGCACATGCGGAAGCTTAACATGTCTGAGTACAGACATCTACAAATGAAAAAGGCTGAGAAGCCTGACTATCTACCAGATCCTGCTGAGGGCACAAGATCGTAGCTGAGGTATCAAGCTAAACGTCGAAGTCCACGCGGAACTACTAGCGAGACTGAAGCATCTCTGCAAAAACATAAATTAAGCAAACGTGAGTAGAATTGTACTCAGCAAGACTTACATTAGAACTAACTACATATGCATCGGTATCAACAAAGGGGTGGTGGAGTTTAACTGCAGCAAGCCAGCTTTGACTCAGTAGCTAACCTCATTGTGTTCTTCATTGGTGTCATCGATCTCATAGTCGAAACAGCGTCTACCGAGGGGGAACAACACCGGCAACAGAGAAAGAACACAATCAATGCAATGCAACAATATGATGTATGATCATGACATGGAATATGTTGTGATTTGAGCTAATGTAGCTAGCAACAATTTAATTGAAGTTGGTTTAAACCCAAGGTTCAAATTCAAACTCCACATAAGACATTTCAAATGCCATTAATTCAAATTGTCATATACAGTGGCTGTAAGTTGTGTAAACATGCATGAGAATGCCATAAACATATTCCTTGGATTTTTCTGACAATTTTTCATATATAACTTGTTTCATTTGGAGCTACGGTTGAATTTCTATGAATTTTAGAAGTTTTGGGCATTTTCTGGAATTTACTGATTATTCATAAATCCAAAAAATGTATTACTGCGTCAGAATTGGGTCATGCTGAAGTCAGCTGGTCAACAGGAGCCGTCCAGGTCAAACCTGACCAGTGGGGCCCACTGGTCAGTGACTAACTAACTAACTTAAGTTAATTAGAGCTTGGGCCCGCATGTCAGTGTCTAATTTACTTAACTAAGTTAATTAGTACTAACTAAATCTAACACAAATTAAAAAGGGGCCTGTCCCACACGTCAGTCAACCAGGGGAGGTCAAACCCCTGGTCAACGGGTTCAAACCCGCCGGACTTGGTCCACGGCTCGACGCCGGCGATGGCAGACGCGGCGGAGGGCTTCGGGAATCGCCCACAGGCGACCATTTGCACGGCGGAGAGGCTCTACGTGATGAGGGGACTCATCCGCGTCCAGTGGTGCTCACAGCAGTAGCTCTAGTGGCCTAAAACGACGGTGGCGGCGACTTGCGCGGTGGCCGGAGTTCGGGAGTTGAGCGGATCGGTGTTGCAGGGAACGGCAGGAGCCGCGGGTGGTCGCGGTCGACTCCTGGGAACGTGCTGAGCACGGTGGCGCGATCGGTTGCGAGCTTGCGCGGCTGTGGTCATGGTGGAGGCATGGCCGGCGGAGCCAAGGTCTCGGGCTCGACGGGAATGGGTGCTACGATGATCTAGTGGGCATGGGAGTAGGGGGATTGGTAGAGGAGCTCACCGCGAGTTCAGAGGTGGCCTCGGCGAGCTCGGGGAGGGGCTGGTGGTGACGAGAGGTCCCTGGCATTCTCGGCGGCCGGAGGAAGAAGAAGGCGATGCAGGCGGCGTTACAGGGGCTCCCACGGTCGCGTTCTTTAGCGTGCGTCTCCACGGCGTCGAGGCGAAGCTAGGGGACCGAACGGCGAGGCGAGGCGTGCGGGGTGGCTGCGCTGGAGCTCGTCGGCGCGCTGCGTGGCGCTCGGTGGTTGCTCGGGCTGCGCGTGGAGCAGGGCTAGAGAGGGAGAGAGGCACCAGAGAGATGGGGGGAGTGAGGGAGTGAGCCAGGGTGCCGCGTGGCGTCTCTGAGGCACCGGGGAGGCCAGTCGGGAGGCAGGAGGTGGCCACGGGTGGCTGTGCACGCCGCACGCAGCTGCTTCTCCTCCTGGCAGGAGGAAGAAGACATCGCTGCCCTTGGTGGGCTCTGGTGGGCTGGCTACGGCTGGGCCTCTCAGGTAAGGCCAGGTGAATTCTTCCCTTTTCCTAATTTTATTTCTCTTTTCTATTTTCTGTAATTGTGTTTGGCTTTATTAAAAATACTTAGGCACACTCAAAATTCAGCAAACTGCTCATGGCCACTGTTTGGAAAATATCCAACATGGAACATTTCAGTTTAGGATTATTTGGACATTTTAAATATTTTATAGAATTTAAGTGCCTAAATTCAAATAGAGTATGATTTAATTCAGAGCCCAAATATGACATGGAAAAATGTGCATCACCTCTGGCTACTGTTCACAGTATTTTCCATAAATGATGAACATCTTTGGAAGTCGTTTGGACTTACTGAAAATATTTTAGGTGAACCTAGTGAATTCCTTGAATGCTAGGGTTTAGGCAATCCCCATTTCAACTTTAATTGAAAAAATTATCATGATGCACACAAGAAGGGCTAGCCTAGTGCATACTAGAACTAGGGATGTGACAACTCACCCCTACTAAACAAGAATCTCGCCCCGAGATTCAAGACGTGGGGTAAGAAGACAAAGGGGCACAAACTATCACATACTTTACGATCGAGATTGCACTGCATAGGAACGTCGACACGATCACCATCTTTGTCTCGATGTCTTGCTCTGAGAACTCCAACTAACATGACAATGAGAGGAAAGGGAAAACTCCAGAAGGATCGATCTTCTCGAAGATCGAACAACTCAGGATCACTCATCGAGTGAGACATTGAAACATCTCTCGAGATGAGACACGAAACACATCGAGAGGGATGGAGGAACAAGCGAAGGGGTTTGATTTGGTGGGCAACAATTCCATGCTTAGAAAGATGGTGGATGGTGTCAAGGTGGCGAGGAAATAGTTGCCATGATCCCGTAACGGGGCACTTTGGAAAAGGTGACTTGAAGAACTATTCCCTTAAGTGGCAAAAAGAATCACTTTTGATCCATAGATCATTGGAACTCTTCTCACCAGCCTAGGGCAAATCACAACCGATCATTGGAAGGTGTTCGAAGGAATGACATACTCGGACTAGGATGGATGATGTGGACTCCCTTGTTGAAGACAACGCAATGGATGATTTTGCTTATCATCGGAAATGGATGGGACGCATGGTAAGTCCACTTTTGAAGATGATCCTGAACAACAACTACTGATGTGCAAGCTGGGAACAAAATGCAAATTTTGGGATGATTCTGTTAACTGGGGAAGAACTCAACAGTCAAGAGTGAGTCCACTGTTTGAAAAGGTTATAACATAACCGAGGAAATTGGAAGCAAATCCCAGTTGACGCCAACGGTAAAACCTAGTGCTTGCGCGTGCTCTCAAGAAATTGAGCATCTCCATATTCATCAAGGTTTTACCAATATCTGTGTCAAGGATCCTGGCAACACAACATACCACCATGATGAATGGTGATGGGTGATGCAGATGCAAAAGAAGATAACACTTTCTCAGATTTCACCTTAGCGAGGCCAAGGGAACAAAATCTGGATGATCGACCGAGAGACATTTAGCACTCTGCTTCTAATGTTCTCCTTGATGTGCTAGGATAACCCATTTATTGATATGGTTTGGTATCTAGGACATCAAGTAAAAGGTCGAAGTTCGGGAGCACAAGAATCCATAAGGATTAACTATGGAGGTAAATCCTACGAAATCCTCATGGGGAGGTGGCCAACTTTCTTCAATTGAGATACTACAATAATAGGTCTTCCGGCTGGATGTGTTGGCCACGACATCCACTTTACCGGTTATCGAGGGACCAATATTATAGTTCTTGGAAAATGCTCCAACCATCATATCTGCCCGAGATTCAGATTTGGTTGGTGTTAGGATATTCCAGACTCATCGAGTCTAGAAAGGAAAATGAAAGTTTGCAACACAAATCGACGAGATGACGCTGCAAGATTATCAGGAAATGAACTACGATAGCAAGCTCCAAAACATGAGCAGCTTTGCTACAATATGTGAACACGCTGTCCCAGACAAGCATGACCATATAGTAGTCTTATAATAAAAATACTACCGAGTTCGGGTGGGGAACCATCATCAAGGATGTTGAAGTCTTTACGCGCGCTAGACTCCTTTTCCTTGAACAAGTCAATCAGTGGCTTGGGTGCTAGTAATTCATATGGAACGAAGATGATCAGTCTAACATACCATATAATACTTTGCACGTGCATGGCTGACTTGGGATGATTCCACAGGAAGCAAAAACAAGCTTTCTCGAATTCACGACGACAACTTGCATCGATTGCACGTGAACTTAGAGGAAGTCACTACTTTCATCCAAACATATGCCTCAAGACGAAACACGAAGAAATGCTTAAACAAGTTTCCAACACTAAGTTGATGTTCAACATGAGTCATGGGGGGAGACAAAATGCTGCTCATGGACTCAACAGCAACTCATCCGAATTTCCATATCACTGGACTTCCACCATCATGTGAACACGGTGATAGTATTGGTCAGACCAAAAGATGTAATGGTGTATGCTCGAGGGATCAACCACGAGTAAGACAACATTATGAACATCGTTAGTTCTGATTTGACTTGACGATAGCCCATACTCAAATCAAAGTTTGGTAAGACAATAGCACCGACAATTGATCACGAGGATCAATTGATGGAGATATCATCTTTCTTCAACACACACGCAAGATATACCTTTGGAATGAACTGAGTCGGACAAGCTGTTATCTTTCAACTCTCCAAGTTGTTGTTTAGCTTAACCAACTAGCTCGGGGTATCCAACCCAGATTCTTAGAGAATGGCTAGTTTACAAGAACCCAACTTGATCACGAACTCAACATAGCGGTCAGGTGACAACCTGGTAATACTTCCGAGAAGATATTCGGAAAATCACGAACCACTGATATGTTATTAATCTCGAGAACAATCTTGCTTTTTAGAGCAAGACGATATGATCAAATAAGCAAGGATTTACACTATCCTAACTCATTGATCGAGAGGTGCACCGGAAATAAGGACTGGGTAGCACGATCAATCTTAGGATGATGATTTAATAACCAACACGCTAAGAATGAGAATATTGTCCATTTACTACCAAGCAACGAGTTTCTCAGAGTATTGATTTCACACATCACAATTCACTTGTCGGCATTCCGGTTAGATGTCAAATCCCTAGCTGCTGGTAGTGCTCTAGGCTAGCTTCATGAGTGCATCATGTCTATATTTTCGAAACTTGAACTGAGGAATTTTGGAAGCCTCAAAAACTTAAATAAAAGAGGGGCAAAAAACCCTAGAAGTCTCATTCATTGATCCAAAAATGCCCTTTTAAATGTTTGATGATTTTTGGTAAGGGTTCTGGTCCCAACCAAAATATTGAACATTTTTAAGGAATTATTTTTGGGACTTTGGATTTAATTCATTAGCTATTTGAATTTGAATTATATTCATATAATTAGAATATAATTTCAAATACCCCCGGAAATATTTTATAAGCTTTTGGAAAAGTCCATCTAGCAATATAAAATATTCAGAGGAGCTTTGGCATTGTTTGAATTATTATTTTAATTCAAAACAGTGGCAAAACGAAATTAAATAAAACAAATAGCAGAAAAATTAAAAAAAAAGAGCAGAAAACCTACCTGGCCTCACCCGTGCAGCCCACCAGAGCCTGGCCCAGCTCCTCCAGCGGCCCAGCCCGCCACCGCTACCCCTGTCGTCTTCCCCCCCTCGCCCCGAAGCTGCTCGGTGGCGCGCGCGGCCACGCGCCCCGGCCACCTCCTCCCTCCCAGCCTGCCTGGCTACTCCTCAACGCCCCGGTGACGCCACGCACCTCCCCGACCCCCCTCTCACTTCTCCCTCGCTCTCT
>NC_041390.1:528545589-528553557 GCF_002162155.2 Triticum dicoccoides | reverse complement strand
GTCGCCGCCGCTCGCCATAACCACGGCCACCGGGCCTCCCTCGCTCCCCCGACTAGCCCAGAGGCTCCGCCTCGACCCCCTCTTCCTCTCCACCGAGCCACGAGGCCCCGGACGCGCTGCAACGCCGCCACCATCGTTGCTTTCGTCGTCGGCTGCCGTGGATCCTCGTCGTCGATTCGAGAGCTACCGGACGTCCCCGAGCCCGCTAACCATCCCTGCAGCTCCGCGGTGAGCCGCTGACCCGATTCCCCCTTGCCCCGTCGTCCCTAGCATCCTGTAGTTGCCGTCCCCTTGAGCTCCGAAGCTCGCCGACGCCGTGCCTCGTCGCCGTCGTGGCCAGAGCCACTGTGGCTCGAAGCCGGGCACACCATCGTGCTCCACACCTCACCAGGAGCACGTAGCACGCACCAACGCCTCCCCTAGCGCCCTGCATCGCCTAACCCGCTGTTAGCCGAACTCCGGCCGCCGCTCACGAGCTCGCCGTCGTCGGTACCGGCCGCCACAGGCACGGCCACCACCACCATTCGATGCGCACCAGCAAGGGCTCTCCAGCGAGCCCAAGCACAGCCTCGCCCGTGCCCTGTAGCGCGTTTCCGGCTCGCGCCGCCGTCTCGGGCCTCGCCGGCGTCATGTCGCCGGTGGGTTTGACCCCACTGACCCGGGATTTGACCCTGCTAATTAACCCTGTGACACTGACAGCAGGGCCCCACCTGCTAATTAATCCTAGATTAGTTTCTGTTTAGTTTTTAACTAATCCTAGTGGCCCCACGCGTCAGCTTTGACTAAGCTGACGTGGCTGTTGACTGGGCCCACATGTCAGCGACACTAATCAGCCCCAGTCACTGACGTGTGGACCCCACTGGTCAGGTTTGACCTGAACCTGCCCTGTTGACCTGATGACGTCAAGGTGATGTCATGCTGACGCATTAAATGATTTTCTGGATTTAAAATAAATCAGAAAATCCAGAAAATAGCTAAAACTTCTAAAAATCATAGAAAATTAACCGTAACTCCAAATTAAATAATTTATATATGAAATTATCAGAAAAATTCAAGGAATCCATCTGTACCATTTTCATGCATGTTAGAACAACTTATAGCTGCTGTTTAGCACAAATCAATTAAATGGCATTTGAATAATCACATATGGAGTTTGAATTTGAATCTTGTATTCAAACCAACTTCATTTAATCTGTTGCTAGTTACATTAGCCCAAAACACATTCATTTTGCCATGTCATGATCATGCATCATATTGTGCATTGCATTGATTGTGTTCCCTTCTGTGTTGCCGGTATTTGTCCCCTCTCGATAGACGTGATACCGATGATGTGATCGTTGACACTGATGAAGACTCAATGTTATCTTCAGAAGTGCCAGGCAAGCAAAACCCCCTTGTTCATTCCGATACAATCCCACTCTCTCGCTCCTGCTCTCTTTTACTGCATTAGGACAACAACGATTCATCTGTTACCTGCTGCGGTAGCTGAACCCCTTTATCCTTTGCATGACCTGTCATTGCCACAGTAAATAGATGAAACCCACTAGCATGAGTAGGAGTTGTTTGAGCCCTGTTGTGCCTACTCATTCATGCTTGTTTGTCATGCCTGCTACTGCTTAGAGTTGAGTCAGGTCTGATTCATCGGGGATGAATCAGAGGCGTGTGAACATGTCCTACTATGGGTGAACTAAGTGTGTGAACATGTTTTGGTAAAGGTAGCGGTGAGAGGCCATGTAGGAGTACATGGTGGGTTGTCTCATTGCAGCCGTCCTCAGGAACTGAGTTCTGTGTTTGTGATCCATGATCAGTTACTACCACACATTGGGCTCCGGGCGCTCCAAGCTCTCTCGACTTATTAATCAACTTGATCTCTGTCCAGGAGTTGCAACTAGTTTCTGGTGTTTGTAGGTAGTGTTAGTAGTCTACCAAGTGGCACCCGGTACAGGTGGGCTTGGGACAGACTAGGCACCGTGGCACGGTGTACCAAGTGGCACCCGGTTGGTGGGCTTGGGAACCCTGCACACATCGTTTGGGTCTGTAAGCGACACCCCGGCCGGATCTCCTTGCGGATGGAACCTGAATAGGCGATAAACCTGGACTAGAGACTTGTTCGGTTAGTCAGGTCGTGGCCGACTCCCTCGCCTGGCTTCCGCTTGAAGGTTGCCGAGGTACATGACGTGTACAGGGCGGTAAGTGGCAAAAGCGTGTGTGAAGAAGTACACCCCTGCAGGGTTAACATCATCTATTCGAATAGCCGGATTCCTCGGATATGGAAACTTGGACCCCTTGCATAGTTCATAGACAAGTGAAAGTGGATACTCTAAAATACGCAAGATAAGCGTGAGTGCTATGGATGGCGTTCTCGTAGGGAGACGGGAGCGGATCCATAGTGGTGTATTGATATGGTGAATGTGTGGACTCGTGTGCGCCACCTCAAAAGAGTTACTTGCAGTCGTAGTTCAGGTTAGCCACCGAGTCAAAGCTGGCTTGCTGCAGTTAAACTCCACCACCCCCTTTGTTGATAATGATGCATGTGTAGATAGATCTAATGTAAGTCTTGCTGGGTACATTTGTACTCACGTTTGCCTATTTTATGTTTTTGCAGAGAGACTTCAGTCTCACTAGTAGTTCCGCTTGGACTTCGACGTTTAGCTTGATACCTCAGCTACGATCTTGTGCCCTCGGCAGGATCTGATAGATAGTCAGGCTTTTCAGCCTTTTCCATTTATAGATGTCTCTACTCAGACATGATAGCTTCCGCCTGTGCTTTGACTTGTATGCTCTGAGTGTTGGGTCATGAGACCCATGTTTGTAATATCTCGCTCCTCGGAGCCTATTGAATAAATTACTTGAGTCGTAGAGTCATTTTGTGATGCCATGTTGTATTGCACATATCGAGCATATTGTGTGTATGTTATTGAAATGCTTGGTATGTGTGGGATCTGACTATCTAGTTGTTTATCTTTAGTAGCCTCTCTTACCGGGAAATGTCTCCTAGTGTTTCCACCGAGCCATGGTAGCTTGCTACTGCTCCGGAACACTTAGACTGGCCGGCATGTGTCCTTCTTCGTTCCTGTGTCTGTCCCTTCGGGGAAATGTCACGCGATGAATACCGGAGTCCTGTTAGCCCGCTACAGCCCGGTTCACCGGAGTCCTGCTAGCCCAGTGCTACAGCCTGGATTCACTCGCTGATGACCGACACGTTCGATGCTGGGTCATGGATGCCTGTCCCTGTAAGTTTGTGCCACTTTGGGTTTACGACTAGCCATGTCAGCCCGGGCTCCTTATCATATAGATGCTAGCGACACTGTCATATACGTGTGCCAAAAGGCGCAAACGGTCCCAGGTAAAGGTAAGGCGACACCCGTGGGAATACCGTGCGTGAGGCCGCAAAGTGATATGAGGTGTTACATGCTAGATCGATGTGGCATTGAGTCGGGGTCCTGACAGCGCTGGTATCAGAGCTTGACTGCCTGTAGGATTACCAAGCCAAACTGGTCGAAGTTGAGTCTAGAAATGCTTTAGTTATATAAGGGAATTGATTGTGGGATGGAACGTAAGGCTCTTTTTACTCCTTATACCTTATGCCCTTCTGATCTGAGTCATCTTATCTTTCCTACGGGGATTAAGAACTAGGCTATCTCTTCTTTCTATCAGGATCACGTGTTACTAATCCGTAGACTTATAAGATTGTTGGATTAAGCCTCAGTTCAGTTTCTACCTCTGTATGTTAATTATTGATCTCGAGACCTTGATATTGTGCTTCTGGGTGGTTATGCCACCATTTTTGTGAATGTCTCAAATCTTTTCTGAGCATTTACAGCCGTTATGCTGTCCGAGTCATCCCAGGTTTCTAAATAGTCGGATGCATTTGCAAATCCCTTCCTCCTGTTTCCGATGTGCCTTTGGTCAGATTAATCACACAAATCAGTGAGTTGAGGTACTTTATTGCCTTGACATATATGTTGGAGCTAGTATTATGACCCTAGGTGTCTTAGGGGATCATCTAGTAATTTAGCCATGATTTGTGTTCCCAGTGTGATGATTCTGGCCATCATTCTCGAAAGCATCCCGTGATGCTACTTAGTAATAGGTATTCTATTCCTGGGTTTTGGACCCGAGATTCACCCTACTTACATCATGTTGATAGTAATTGCCAGCTCCCTTAGGTTATTAGTAACCTTTGCGTTAGTCCTCGAGGTCCGTGGTATATCGTTCTTCCAAATACCATGAACCACTTACGGCAAAAGTTTGTTGGATCAAAAGATCACAACAGGAGTGCTCTCGATGAGTTCTCCATTATATATTGTGACCCTGCCAGTTCTATTTTTCTGCATGGATTATCCGGAAGAATTATGTTGAACTTCGTTCGACATGCTAAACCATGCATCCACAACTTGGAAAATCATATGTTCTTTTGAGTTGTCCCTCTTTAGTTGTTTTCTGGCCCTCGTCTATCAATTGATAGTCAAGAGTATGCGTGCGTTCGTTTATCGATGCCTATTACTCTTGTGGTCCGTCAAGCCATTCTATCGCAGAATGACTAGGAGAAACAAACTCCAGTACCTCATCCATATTTAGGATTGGGTCAAAGTAGTTGTGTTCCGCAGATCAAGTTACAATCCAGCTTCTGGTCTGCTCTACCCTGAAGTATTACCTTCTTTATGACAGGAATTTCATGAGAATTGCACCACCTTTTGTGAATTCTTGACATAGTGATACTTCTCGCCATCCTTTTCCATTCCTCGGTTCCGTGTTGTTGCGGCCGGAGTGCCGACAAATGAATTGTGATGTGTGAAATCAATACGCCTAGCAACCTCGTTGCTGGGTAGTTAAAGGACAATAATTTCATTCTTAGTGTGTTGGTTATTGAATCATCATTCTAAGATTGATCGTGCTACCTAGTCCATTCTCCTGGTTCACTCCTCGATCGATGAGTTAGGATTATTTCAAATCCTTGCTCTATTGATCATATCGTCTTGCCCTGAAAAGCAAGATTGTTCTCGAGCTTAGTAACATACCGGTGGTTCGTGATTTCCGAAGATCTTCTCGGAAGTATTACCAGGTTGTCACCTGACCGCTATGTTGAGCTCGTGATCAAGTTGGTTTCTTGTGAACCACCTTCTCTCCAAGAATCGGTGTTAGATATCCCTGAGCTAGTTGGTTAAGCTAAACGACAACTTGGAGGGTTGGAAGATAAAAGCTTGCCTGACTTAGTTCGTTCCAAAGGGATATTCTTGTGTAGTGTGTGTTGAAGAAAGATGATATCTTCATCGATTGGTCCCTGTGATCAGTTGCTGGACCTATCGTCTTATCAATCCTTTGATTTGAGTGTGGGCTATCGTCAAATCAAGTCAGAACCAACGATGTTCGTAATGTTGTCTTCCTCGTGGTTGATCCCTCGAGCATACACCATTATATCTTTTGGGTCTGGCCAATGCTATCACCGTGTTCACACGATGGTGGAAGTCCAGTGATATGGAAATTCCGATGAGTTGTTGTTGAGCCCATTGACAACATCCTTATCTCCTCCATGATGTTGTTGAACATTAAAGTTAGTGTTGGAAACTTTTGAAAGCATTTTCTTCATGCTAGCTCATGAAGTACTTGTTTGATGAAAGGAGTGACTTCCTTTGATTCACGTGCATTTTGATGTAAGTTGCCGTCGTGAATTCGAGAAAGTTTGTTTTTGCTCCTTTGGAATCATCCCAAGTCGGTCATGCACGTGCGAAGAATTCTGTGGTCTGTTAGACTGATCATCTTCATTCCATATGTATATCCTAGCACACCAAGCCACTGATTGACTTGTTCAAGGAAAAGAAGTCTATGCTTGGGATCTAATCCATGGACTTGCGTAAAGACTTCGATATCCTCGATGATGGTTCCCAACCAGAACTCGGTAGTGTTTTATTGTAAGACTACCATGTGATCATGTTTGTCTGAGACAACATGTTCACACGTGCGTAGCAGAACCAACTCATGTTTTGGAGCTTGCTATCGTAGTTCATTCCCCGAGAATCTCGCAACGTCATCTCGTCGAATTGTGTTGCAAACTTCCATTTTTCTTCCTAGACTCGATGAGCCTGGAATATTCTGACACCAACCAGATCTGAATCTCAGGCAGATATGATGGTTGGAACATTTCCCAAGAATTATAATATTGGTCGCGTGATAACCGGTAAAGTGGATGTCATGGCCAACACACCCAGCCGGAAGACCTGTTATTATAATATCTTGATTGATGAAGTTGGCCACCTCCCCATAGGGATTTCATAGGATTTACTCCCTAGTTGCCCCTATGGATTTTGAGATCCCGAAGTCCGACCTTTTTACTTGATGTTCTAGATATCAAACCATATCTATGGGTGAATTACGCTAGCACATCAAGGAGAACATTAGAAGCGGAGTGCTAAATGTCTCTCGGTCGATCATCCAGATTTTGTTCCTTGGCTCGCTAGGGTGAAATCTGAGTTGATGTTATCTTCCTATGCATCTGCCTCGTCCATCATTGTTCATCATGGTGGTATGTTGTGTTGCCAGGATCCTTGACACGGATGTTGGTAAAACCTTGATGAATATGGAAATGCTCAAATTCTTGAGAGCACGCACAAGCGCTAGGTGTTATCATCGGCACTAACTGGGTTTGCTCTCAGTTTCCTCGGCAATGCTATGATCCTTCTCAAACAGTGAATTCACTCCCTATTGTTGGGTTCTTCCCCAGTTACCAGAATCATTCCCAGCATTTGCATTTTGTTCCCAGCTTGCACCGCCAATGTGTCATTCTACCATGGTTCTCTTCCATCTCCGGTGATAAGCAAATTCATCCATTACGTTGTCTTCAACAAGGTAATCCACATCATCCAAGTCCAAGTATGCCATTCTACCGACCCCGCCAGTCGATTGCTGTGATTTGCCTTAGGCTGATATAGAGAGTCTCAATGATCTCTATATCAAAGGTAATTCTTTTTGCCACTTAAGATAATAATCTACGAATCACCCTCCTCCAGGATGTTTCATCGTGGTATCATGGCAACTCAACTCCTCGCTACGTTGACAACCGTTCACCACCTTCTTAGGTGTGGAATTGTTGTCTACCTAGTGAACCTTCGTCATCCGTTTCTTTCCACCCCTCTTGATGTGTATCTCGTGTCTCAACCTGAGAGATGGTTCTATGTCTCATTCCGTGAGTTAATCCTGAGTTGTTCGATCTTCGAGGAGATCGACCCTTCTAGAGCCTCCTTCTTCCCTCCATGTCATGTTGACAGGATTTCTCAGAGCAGGACTTCAAGACAATAATGGTGTTCAAATCAACGTTCATTTGAAGTGCAACCTGGATCATGAAGATTGTACTAGTTGCGTTTCCCTTTCATCCTACCCTACGCTTGAATCTCGAGATGAGATTCTTGTTTAGTGGGGGTGAGTTGTCACATCCCTAGCTGCTGGTAGTGCTCTAGGCTAGCTTCATGAGTGCATCATGTCTATATTTTCGAAACTTGAACTGAGGAATTTTGGAAGCCTCAAAAACTTAAATAAAAGAGGGGCAAAAAACCCTAGAAGTCTCATTCATTGCTCCAAAAATGCCCTTTTAAATGTTTGATGATTTTTGGTAAGGGTTCTGGTCCCAACCAAAATATTGAACATTTTTAAGGAATTATTTTTGGGACTTTGGATTTAATTCATTAGCTATTTGAATTTGAATTATATTCATATAATTAGAATATAATTTCAAATACCCCCGGAAATATTTTATAAGCTTTTGGAAAAGTCCATCTAGCATTATAAAATATTCAGAGGAGCTTTGGCATTGTTTGAATTATTATTTTAATTCAAAACAGTGGCAAAACGAAATTAAATAAAACAAATAGCAGAAAAATTAAAAAAAAAGAGCAGAAAACCTACCTGGCCTCACCCGTGCAGCCCACCAGAGCCTGGCCCAGCTCCTCCAGCGGCCCAGCCCGCCACCGCTAC
>NC_041390.1:528497040-528545128 GCF_002162155.2 Triticum dicoccoides | reverse complement strand
TGCCGCTCGCCATAACCACGGCCACCGGGCCTCCCTCGCTCCCCCGACTAGCCCAGAGGCTCCGCCTCGACCCCCTCTTCCTCTCCATCGAGCCACGAGGCCCCGGACGCGCTGCAACGCCGCCACCATCATCGCTTCCGTCGCCGGCCGCCGTGGATCCTCGTCGTCGATTCGAGAGCTACCGGACGTCCCCGAGCCCGCTAACCATCCCTGCAGCTCTGCGGTGAGCCGCTGACCCGATTCCCCCTTGCCCCGTCGTCCCTAGCATCCTGTAGTTGCCGTCCCCTTGAGCTCTGAAGCTCACCGACGCCGTGCCTCGTCGCCGTCGTGGCCAGAGCCACTGTGGCTCGAAGCCGGGCACACCATCGTGCTCCACACCTCACCAGGAGCACGTAGCACGCACCAACGCCTCCCCTAGCGCCCTGCATCGCCTAACCCGCCGTTAGCCGAACTCCGGCCGCCGCTCACGAGCTCGCCGTCGTCGGTACCGGCCGCCACAGGCACGGCCACCACCACCATTCGATGCGCACCAGCAAGGGCTCTCCAACGAGCCCAAGCACAGCCTCGCCCGTGCCCTGTAGCGCGTTTCCGGCTCGCGCCGCCGTCTCGGGCCTCGCCGGCGTCATGTCGCCGGTGGGTTTGACCCCACTGACCCGGGATTTGACCCTGCTAATTAACCCTGTGACACTGACAGCAGGGCCCCACCTGCTAATTAATCCTAGATTAGTTTCTGTTTAGTTTTTAACTAATCCTAGTGGCCCCACGCGTCAGCTTTGACTAAGCTGATGTGGCTGTTACCTGGGCCCACATGTCAGCGACACTAATCAGCCCCAGTCACTGACGTGTGGACCCCACTGGTCAGGTTTGACCTGAACCTGCCCTGTTGACCTGATGACGTCAAGGTGATGTCATGCTGACGCATTAAATGATTTTCTGGATTTAAAATAAATCAGAAAATCCAGAAAATAGCTAAAACTTCTAAAAATCATAGAAAATTAACCGTAACTCCAAATTAAATAATTTATATATGAAATTATCAGAAAAATTCAAGGAATCCATCTGTACCATTTTCATGCATGTTAGAACAACTTATAGCTGCTGTTTAGCACAAATCAATTAAATGGCATTTGAATAATCACATATGGAGTTTGAATTTGAATCTTGTATTCAAACCAACTTCATTTAATCTGTTGCTAGTTACATTAGCCCAAAACACATTCATTTTGCCATGTCATGATCATGCATCATATTGTGCATTGCATTGATTGTGTTCCCTTCTGTGTTGCCGGTATTTGTCCCCTCTCGATAGACGTGATACCGATGATGTGATCGTTGACACTGATGAAGACTCAATGTTATCTTCAGAAGTGCCAGGCAAGCAAAACCCCCTTGTTCATTCCGATACAATCCCACTCTCTCGCTCCTGCTCTCTTTTACTGCATTAGGACAACAACGATTCATCTGTTACCTGCTGCGGTAGCTGAACCCCTTTATCCTTTGCATGACCTGTCATTGCCACAGTAAATAGATGAAACCCACTAGCATGAGTAGGAGTTGTTTGAGCCCTGTTGTGCCTACTCATTCATGCTTGTTTGTCATGCCTGCTACTGCTTAGAGTTGAGTCAGGTCTGATTCATCGGGGATGAATCAGAGGCGTGTGAACATGTCCTACTATGGGTGAACTAAGTGTGTGAACACGTTTTGGTAAAGGTAGCGGTGAGAGGCCATGTAGGAGTACATGGTGGGTTGTCTCATTGCAGCCGTCCTCAGGAACTGAGTTCTGTGTTTGTGATCCATGATCAGTTACTACCACACATTGGGCTCCGGGCGCTCCAAGCTCTCTCGACTTATTAATCAACTTGATCTCTGTCCAGGAGTTGCAACTAGTTTCTGGTGTTTGTAGGTAGTGTTAGTAGTCTACCAAGTGGCACCCAGTACAGGTGGGCTTGGGACAGACTAGGCACCGTGGCACAGTGTACCAAGTGGCACCCGGTTGGTGGGCTTGGGAACCCTGCACACATCGTTTGGGGCCGTAAGCGACACCCCGGCCGGATCTCCTTGCGGATGGAACCTGAATAGGCGATAAACCTGGACTAGAGACTTGTTCGGTTAGTCAGGTCGTGGCCGACTCCCTCGCCCGGCTTCCGCTTGAAGGTTTCCGAGGTACATGACGTGTACAGGGCGGTAAGTGGCGAAAGCGTGTGTGAAGAAGTACACCCCTGCAGGGTTAACATCATCTATTCGAATAGCCGGATTCCTCGGATATGGAAACTTGGACCCCTTGCATAGTTCATAGACAAGTGAAAGTGGATACTCTAAAATACGCAAGATAAGCGTGAGTGCTATGGATGGCATTCTTGTAGGGAGACGGGAGCGGATCCATAGTGGTGTATTGATATGGTGAATGTGTGGACTCGTGTGCGCCACCTCAAAAGAGTTACTTGCAGTCGTAGTTCAGGTTAGCCACCGAGTCAAAGCTGGCTTGCTGCAGTTAAACTCCACCACCCCCTTTGTTGATAATGATGCATGTGTAGATAGATCTGATGTAAGTCTTGCTGGGTACATTTGTACTCACGTTTGCCTATTTTATGTTTTTGCAGAGAGACTTCAGTCTCACTAGTAGTTCCGCTTGGACTTCGACGTTTAGCTTGATACCTCAGCTACGATCTTGTGCCCTCGGCAGGATCTGATAGATAGTCAGGCTTTTCAGCCTTTTCCATTTATAGATGTCTGTACTCAGACATGATAGCTTCTGCTTGTGCTTTGACTTGTATGCTCTGAGTGTTGGGTCATGAGACCCATGTTTGTAATATCTCGCTCCTCGGAGCCTATTGAATAAATTACTTGAGTCGTAGAGTCATTTTGTGATGCCATGTTGTATTGCACATATCGAGCATATTGTGTGTATGTTATTGAAATGCTTGGTATGTGTGGGATCTGACTATCTAGTTGTTTATCTTTAGTAGCCTCTCTTACCGGGAAATGTCTCCTAGTGTTTCCACCGAGCCATGGTAGCTTGCTACTGCTCCGGAACACTTAGGCTGGCCGGCATGTGTCCTTCTTCGTTCCTGTGTCTGTCCCTTCGGGGAAATGTCACGCGATGAATACCGGAGTCCTGTTAGCCCGCTACAGCCCGGTTCACCGGAGTCCTGCTAGCCCAGTGCTACAGCCTGGATTCACTCGCTGATGACCGACACGTTCGATGCTGGGTCATGGATGCCTGTCCCTGTAAGTTTGTGCCACTTTGGATTTACGACTAGCCATGTCAGCCCGGGCTCCTTATCATATAGATGCTAGCGACACTGTCATATACGTGTGCCAAAAGGCGCAAACGGTCCCGGGTAAAGGTAAGGCGACACCCGTGGGAATACCGTGCGTGAGGCCGCAAAGTGATATGAGGTGTTACATGCTAGATCGATGTGGCATTGAGTCGGGGTCCTGACATTAGAACAACACGGGGACTGAGGAATGAATGATGATGGTGAGAAGTATCACTACATCAAGAATTCATAAGAGATGGTGCAATTCCTATGATATTCTTGACAAAAATATGGTAATACTCGAGGCTAGAACAGATCAAAGGCTGGATTGGCAATTTGATCTGCGGAATACAATTGCTTTGACCCTATCCTAGATATGGATGAGGTACTGGAGTTTGTTTCTCCTAGTCATTCTGGAATAGAATGGCTTGACGGACCACAAGAGTAATAGGTATCGATGAACGAATGCACACATACTCTTGACTATCAATTGACAGACGAGGGCCAGAAAATAACTAAAGAGGGACAACTCAAAGGAACATATAACTTTCTGAGTTGTGGATGCATATATTAGTATGTTGAACAAAGCTCAACATATTTCTTCCGGATAACCCATGCAGAAAGGTAGAACTGGCAGAGTCACAACATAGAATCGAGAACTCATCAGGAGCACTCTAGTTGTGATCTTTCAGTTCAACGAGGAACTTCTGCCATGAATGGTTCATGGTATTTGGAAGAATGATATACCATGGACCTCGAGGACTATCGCAAAGGTTACTAGTATCTTAAGGGAACTAGCAAATACTAACAACATGAGGTAGGGTGAATCTCGGGTTCAAAAACCCAGGAGTAGAATACCTACTACTAATTGGCATCACGGAATGCTTTCGAGAATGGTGGCCAGAATCATCACACTGGGAACACAAGACATTGCTAGATTACTAGGTGACTCCCTAAAACACCTAGGTTCATAATAATAGCTCCAACATATATGTCGAGGAAATAAATTACCTCAACGCACCGGTTAGTGTGCTTATTCTGACCATAAAGGACATCGAGAATGGAAAGAAAGGATTTGCAAATGCATCAGATTATCTAGAAACCTGGGATGACTCGGATAGCATAACGGCTGTAAATGCTCAGAAAGATTTAAGACATCATGCAAAATGGTGGCATAACCACTCAACATCACAATATCAGGGTTCTGGAATTAACTAACAACACACGAAAATGGTAGGAACTGAACTGGGGCTTGAAACCAACAATCCTAAGAGTCTACGGATTAGTAACACGTGATCCTGATAGATAGAAGAGAAGCCTAGTTCTTAACCCCCGTAGAAAAGAAGAGGACGACTCAGATCAGAGGCATGAGGTATAAGGAGTAAAAAGAGCCTTACGTTCCCTTCCACAATCAATTCCCTTATATAACTAAAGCATTTCTAGACTCAACTTCGACCAGTTTGGCTTGGTAATCCAACAGGCAGTCAGGCTCTGATACCAAAGCTGTCAGGACCCTGATCCTAAGCCACATCGATCTAGCATGTAACACATCATATCACTTTGCGGCCTCACGCGCGGTATTCCCACGGGTGCCACCTTACCGGCCCGGGACCGTTTGCGCCTTTTGGCTCACATATATGATAGTGTCGCTAGCATCCATATGACAGAGAACCCGGGCCGACATGGCTAGTTGTGAACCCAATGTGGTGCTAACCCATGAGGACAGGCATACATGAATCACATCGAGCATGTCGGTCATCAACGTGTGAATCCGGGCTGTAGCACTGGGCTAACAGGACTTCGGTAACCCAGGCTGTAGCAGGCTAGGCAGGACTCCGGAAGTCACCGCGTGACATTTCCCCGAAGGGACAGACACAGGAACAAAGTGAAACACATGCCGGCCAGTCAAGTGTTCCGAGCAGTAGTGCTGCGCTAGCAGGACTCCGGTGAACCGGGCTGTAGCGGACTACTATCACTCAGAAAGCACTAGACTACATTTCCCCATATGATAGGCTGCCAAGGATAAACAACTAGATTGTCGGATCCCACTCATACCAAGCATTTCAATCATACACACAATATGCCCGATATGAGTACATACAACATGGCATCACAACAAGACTCTATGACTCAAGTATTTATTCATTAGGCTCCGAGGAGCGAGATATTACAAACAAGGGTCTCATGACCCAACATTCAGAGCATACAAGTCAAAGCACATGCGGAAGCTTAACATGTCTGAGTACAGACATCTACAAATGAAAAAGGCTGAGAAGCCTGACTATCTACCAGATCCTGCTGAGGGAACAAGATCGTAGCTGAGGTATCAAGCTAAACATCGAAGTCCATGCAGAACTACTAGCGAGACTGAAGCCTCTCTGCAAAAACATAAATTAAGCAAACGTGAGTACAATTGTACTCAGCAAGACTTACATTAGAACTAACTACATATGCATCAGTATCAATAAAGGGGGTGGTGGAGTTTAACTGTAGCAAGCCAGCTTTGACTCAGTAGCTAACCTGAACTACGACTGCAAGTAACTCTTTGAGGTGGCGCACACGAGTCCACAAATTCACCATACCAATACACCACTATGGATCCGCTCCCGCCTCCCTACGAGAAGGCCATCCATAGCACTCACGCTTATCTTGCGAGTTTTAGAGTATCCACTTTCACTTGTCTATGAACTATGCAAGGGGTCCAAGTTTCCATATCTGAGGAATCTGGCTATTCGAATAGATAATGATAACCCTGCAGGGGTGTACTTCTTCACACACGCTCTCGCCACTTATCGCCCTGTACCCGTCATGTACCTCGGCAACCTTCAAGCGGAAGCCGGGCGAGGGAGTCAGCCATGACCTGACAAACCAACAAGTCTCTAGTCCAGGTTTATCGCCTATTCGGGTTCCATCCGCAAGGAGATCCGGCCGAGGTGTCGCTCACGGCCCCAAATGATGTGTGCAGGGTTCCCAAGCCCACCTCGATGGATGGATCTATGCTTGGTACACCGTGCCACGGTGCCTAGTCTGTCCCAAGCCCACCTGTACCGGGTGCCACTTGGTAGACCACTAACACAACCTACAAACACCAGAAACTAGTTGCAACTCTTGGACAGAGATCGAGTTGGTTAATAAGCGAGAGGGGTCGAGTTACCGGAACCCAATGTGTGGTAGTAACTATTCATGGATCACAAACACAGAACTCAGTTCCTGAGGACGGTTTCAATGAGACAACCCACCATGTACTCCTACATGGCCTCTCACCGCTACCTTTACCAAATCGTGTTCACACACTTAGCTCTCAATAGTAGGACATGTTCACCACATTCCAATTCATTCCCGATGAATCAGACCCGACTCAACTCTAAGCAGTAGCAGGCATGACAACAAGCATGAATGAGTAGGCACATCAGGGCTCAAACAACTCCTACTCATGCTAGTGGGTTTCATCTATTTAGTGTGGCAATGACAGGTCATGCAGAGGAAAGGGGTTCAACTACCATAGCATGTAACAGTTGAATCGCTGTTGTCCTAATGCAGTAAAAGAGAGCAGGAGCGAGAGAGTGGGATTGTATCGGAATGAACAAAGGGGGTTTTGCTTGCCTGGCACTTCTGAAGATATTATAGTTCTTCATTGGTGTCATCGATCTCATCGTCGAAACAGCGTCTACCGAGGGGGAACAACACCGGCAACAGAGAAAGAACACAATCAATGCAATGCAACAATATGATGTATGATCATGACATGGAATATGCTGTGATTTGAGCTAATGTAGCTAGCAACAATTTAATTGAAGTTGGTTTGAACCCAAGGTTCAAATTCAAACTCCACATAAGACATTTCAAATGCCATTAATTCAAATTGTCATATACAGTGGCTGTAAGTTGTTTAAACATGCATGAGAATGCCATAAACAGATTCCTTGGATTTTTCTGATAATTTTTCATATATAACTTGTTTCATTTGGAGCTACGGTTGAATTTCTATGAATTTTAGAAGTTTTGGGCATTTTCTGGAATTTACTGATTATTAATAAATCTAGAAAATGTATTACTACGTCAGCATTGGGTCATGCTGACGTCAGCAGGTCAACAGGAGCCGTCCAGGTCAAACCTGGCCAGTGGGGCCCACTGGTCAGTGACTAACTAACTAACTTAAGTTAATTAGAGCCTGGGCCCGCATGTCAGTGTCTAATTTACTTAACTAAGTTAATTAGTACTAACTAAATCTAACACTAATTGAAAAGGGGCCTGTCCCACACGTCAGTCAACCAGGGGAGGTCAAACCCCTGGTCAACGGGTTCAAACCCGCCGGACTTGGTCCACGGCTCGACGCCGGCGACGGCAGACGTGGCGGAGGGCTTTGGGAATCTCCCACAAGCGACCATTTGCACGGCGGAGAGGCTCTACGTGATGAGGGGACTCGTCCGCGTCCAGTGGTGCTCACAGCAGCAGCTGTAGTGGCCTAAAACGATGGCGGTGGCGACTTGCACGGTGGCCGGAGTTCGGGAGTTGAGCGGATCGGCGTTGCAGGGAACGGCAGGAGCCGCGGGTGGTCGCGGTCGACTCCTGGGAACGTGCTGAGCATGGTGGCGCGCTCGGTTGCGAGCTTGCGCGGCTGTGGTCACGGTGGCGGCATGGCCGGTGGAGCCAAGCTCTCGGGCTCGACGGGAACGGGTGCTACGATGAGCTAGTGGGCATGGGAGTAGGGGGGATCGATAGAGGAGCTCACCGCGAGTTCAGAGGTGGCCTCGGCGAGCTCGGGGATGGGCTGGTGGTGACGAGAGGTCGCCGGCAATCTCGGCGGCCGGAGGAAGAAAAAGGCGATGCAGGCAGCGTTGCAGGGGCTCCCACGGTCGCGTTCTTTAGCGTGCGTCTCCACGGCATCGAGGCGAAGCTAGGGGACCGAACGACGAGGCGAGGCATGCGGGGTGGCTGCGCTGGAGCTCGTCGGCACGCTGCGAGGTGCTCGGTGGTTGCTCGAGCTGCGCGTGGAGCAGGGCTACAGAGGGAGAGAGGCACCAGAGAGATGGGGGGAGTGAGGGAGTGAGCCAGGGTGCTGCATGGCGTCTCTGAGGTGCCGGGGAGGCCAACAGGGAGGCAGGAGGTGGCCACGGGTGGTTGTGCATGCCGCACGCAGTTGCTTCTCCTCCTGGCAGGAGGAAGAAGACATCGCTGCCCTTGGTGGGCTCTGGTGGGCTGGCTACGGCTGGGCCTCTTAGGTAAGGCCAGGTGAGTTCTGCCCTTTTCCTAATTTTATTTCTCTTTTCTATTTTCTGTAATTGTGTTTGGCTTTATTAAAAATACTTAGGCACACTCAAAATTCACCAAACTGCTCATGGCCACTGTTTGGAAAATATCCAACATGGAACATTTCAGTGTAGGATTATTTGGACATTTTAAATATTTTATAGAATTTAAGTGCCCAAATTCAATAGAGTATGATTTAATTCAGAGCCCAAATATGACATGGAAAAATGTGCATCACCTCTGGCTACTGCATCACCTATGACATGGAGAGGCTGCTTTGTACTTCCGCTGCAAGGGCCGCCGCGTGCTCCTCCATTCGTTGGGAGCATTCGGTGTTTCCGTTGACCGTGATTACTCCACGAGGGCCTGGCATCTTGAGCTTAAGGTATGCGTAGTGCGGTACCGCATTGAATTTGGCGAATGCGGTTCGTCCGAGCAGTGCATGATAGCCACTGCGGAATAGGACTATGTCGAAGACCAATTCCTCGCTTCGAAAATTATCCGAGGATCCGAAGACCACTTCAAGTGTGACTGAGCCTGTACAGTTGGCCTCTACACCTGGTATTACGCCTTTAAAGGTCGTTTTGGTGGGCTTAATTCTCGAGGGCTCGATGCCCATTTTTCGCACTGTATCATGGTAAAGCGGGTTCAGGCTGCTGCCGCCGTCCATGAGGACTCTAGTGAGATGAAATCTGTCAATAATTGGGTCTAGAACCAATGCGGCAAATCGTCCATGACGGATGCTAGTGGGATGGTCTCTTCGATCAAAGGTGATCGGGCAGGAGGACCATGGGTTGAACTTTGGGGCGACTGGCTCTACCGCGTATACGTCCCTTAACGCGCGCTTCCGCTCCCTTTTTGTGACGTGGGTGGCATATATCATGTTCACCGTCCGCACTTGTGGGGGGAAACCCTTCTGTCCATTGTTGTTCGGCGGCCGGGACTCCTCGTCATCGTCACTATGCAGCCCCTTGTCTTCATTGTCGGTGCTTAACTTGCCTGCCTGCATGAACACCCAACAATCCTTGTTGGTGTGATTGGCCGGCTTTTCGAGGGTGCCATGTATTTGGCACAAGCGGTCGAGTATTCGGTCCAAGCTGGACGGGTCCCTAGGATTCCTTTTGAATGGCTTTTTCCACTGACCAGATTTAGAGCCTCTGAATCCGGCATTAACTGCCGTATCCTCAGCATTGTCGCCGTTAATGCGGTGCTTCTGCTTGTTGCGACGCGACCTGCCACTAATGTCCCTAGTGTCCGAACTACCAGGGTTCTTGGTCATATTGTTGCTGTGAGCAAGCCAGATGTCCTCTCCCGCGCAAAAGTGGGTCATGAGTGTCGTGAGTGCTGCCATGGATTTCGGCTTTTCCTGTCCAAGGTGCCGGGCCAGCCACTCGTCACGGATATTGTGCTTGAAGGCTGCCAGGGCCTCAGCGTCCGGACAGTCGACTATTTGATTTTTCTTTGTTAGGAACCGTGTCCAGAATTGCCTGGCCGATTCCTCTGGCAGCTGAATTACGTGAATTAGGTCATCAGCGTCTGGGGGTCGCACGTAAGTGCCCTGGAAATTGTCGAGTAATGCGGCTTCTAGGTCCTCCCAACAACTGATTGATCCTGTTGGCAAGCTGTTGAGCCAATGCCGAGCTGATCCTTTAAGCTTGAGTGGGAGGTATTTGATGGCGTGAAAATCGTTGCCGCGGGCCATGTGGATATGAAGGAGATAATCCTCGATCCATACCACAGGGTCTGTTGTGCCATCATATGATTTGATGTTTACGGGTTTGAAACCCTCGGGGATTTGATGATCCATTATTTCGTCTGTAAAGCACAGTGGGTGTGCGGTGCCTCTGTACTGGGCGATATCATGACGTAGCTCCAATGAGTTTTGTCTACTGTGTTCGGCCCTGCCGAATTTGTGGCCGGCGTGACGGTTACCGTCTCGAGCCATGGGGTGCCCACGCGATCCGTAGATCGATCGTGTTTGCCTTGCCTTGTCCTCCAGCATGTATCGTAAGTCCGGCGCATATTCCCGTGCCTTGGTACGGGGTGCGGCTTGAGTGGAGGGCCGGGAGGCCTCTCTATCGCGGCCACGAGGTGGCCGTTCGGCCGCATCAAGTGCTTCCTCCTCTAATTGGGGTATCAACCTGCGCTTTGGGTAACTCTTGGAGGGGCGTTCGAGTTTATGTTCTTCAGCCGCAAGGACTTCGGTCCATCTGTCAACCAGCAAATATTGATCAGCTCAGAGCTGTTGCAGTTTTTTCTTGAGGCTTCTTGCCGTGGCCATAAGCCTGCGTTGGAAACGCTTTTGCTCGACGGGATCCTCTGGCACGACAAATTCGTCGTCGTCGAGGCTTGCCTCGTCTTCGGAGGGAGGCATATAATTATCGTCCTCAACCTCTCTGTCTGCCGCTCTCTCATGAGGGCTGGTTTCTCCATCCTCCTGTGCTAAACCTTGCTGGAGGGGGTTTTCTTCGGCACTCTTCGGAGTATTATTATCTCCCGTACTGGAATCGCCGTTTTTGTGTTGGCGGGATTTTGAGCGGCGCCGCTGACGCCGGCGGTTGGGCTGTTTCTTGGAGGGGTCATCCTCCGCTGTTCCGTCGCGCTCTCCCTCTTTGGGGGTGTCCACCATGTATATGTCATATGACGAGGTGGCTTTCAAGGGCCTAGTAGGCGCTGGTTCTTCATTGTCTCCTTCATCGGCGTCCATACCGTCGATGTCTTCGGAGTCAAAGTCGAGCATGTCGGTTAAATCGTCGACAGTGGCTACAAAGTGGGTGGTGGGTGGGCTTTGAATTTCTTCATCGTCCGTACTCCAACCTTGCTGATCGTAGTCCGACCAGGGCTCTCCTGATAAAGAGAGAGACTTCAGTGACTTCAGGATATCGCCGAAAGGCGAGTGCTGAAAGACGTCCGCGACCGTGAACTCCATGATCGGTGCCCAATCGGATTTGATCGGCAGGGGCGCGGAGGGTTCGGAGTCCGTAGAAGAATCCGGCTTCATGGAGTCATGAGTCTCGCAGAGTACGGGGCTGGTGTTCAGCTCAACCGCTGTTGGGATCACAGTCCCCGAGGTGGCGTCCAACCGCCCATCCTTGATCGGCGTGGCTGGCTCCGAACTAAGGGTCGGAGCCGACGCGGGTGTGGCCTCCAGGGCACTGTTCGGCGGCAAAGCTAGATCATGCTCGTCGTGACAGTGCGGCGCGCTCGGCGGTGGTTCGAGTCCGTGGAAGATCAAGTCCCCGCGGATGTCAGCCGTGTAGTTTAAATTTCCGAATCTGACCTGACGGCCAGGGGCATAGCTTACGATCTGCTCTAGATGGCCAAGTGAATTGGCCCGTAGTGTGAAGCTGCCAAAGACGAAGATCTGTCTGGGAAGGAAGGTCTCACCCTGGACTGCATCGCTATTGATGATCGTAGGAGCCATCGGGCCTGACGGCGACGACACAGAGGAACTCTCAATGAAAGCACCAATGTCGGTGTCAAAACCGGCAGATCTCGGGTAGGGGGTCCCGAACTGTGCGTCTAGGCCGGATGGTAACAGGAGGCAAGGGACACGAAGTTTTACCCAGGTTCGGGCCCTCTCGATGGAGGTAAAACCCTACGTCCTGCTTGATTAATATTGATGATATGGGTAGTACAAGAGTAGATCTACCACGAGATCAGAGAGGCTAAACCCTAGAAGCTAGCCTATGGTATGATTGTTGATGTGTATGTTGTCCTACGGACTAAAACCCTCCGGTTTATATAGACACCGGATAGGGTTAGGGTTACATAGAGTCGGTTACAATGGTAGGAGATCTTCATATCTGTATCGCCAAGCTTGCCTTCCACACCAAGGAAAGTCCCTTCCGGAGACAGGACGGAGTCTTCAATCTTGTATCTTCATAGTCTAGGAGTCCGGCTTGAAGGTATAGTTTGGCTATCCGAACACCCCCTAGTCCAGGACTCCCTCAACTATGAAGCAAGAACCTCATCAAGCAACACATGATCCCTCCTTGATAGTATTGGCTTTTCCTATAGACTCAATGTGATCTTGGATCACTAAAATATAAAATGTAGAGTCTTGAGCTTTGAGCTTGAGCCAATCTTTTTATCCTTATTATTTTGAGGGGTCCACTTTCCTCATCCATGCCATGCCATTCATTGAGCTTTTCCTGAAATATTAATCTTGGAATAGCATTAGCTCAATGAGCTATATGTTGTTAGGAATTACCAAAACCACCTGGGGATGATAGTTGCACTTTCATAAAGGGATCGGATTGGAAAGTGCAAACACAATTGGAGAGTCGGAGATTTTTTGCGTGGTTCTGATAGGTGGTGCTATCGTACATCCACGTTGATGGAGACTTCAACCCACGAAGCATAACGGTTACGCGAGTCCACGGAGGGCTCCACCCACAAAGGGTCCATGAAGAAGCAACCTTGTCTATCCCACCATGGCCATCGCCCACGAAGGACTTGCCTCACAAAGGTAGATCTTCACGAAGTAGGCGATCTCCTTGCCCATACAAACTCCTTGGTTCAACTCCACAATCTTCACGGAGGCTCCCAAGTAACACCTAACCAATCTAGGAGACACCACTCTCCAAAAGGTAATAGACGGTGTGTTAATGATGAACTCCTTGCTCTTGTGCTTAAAATGATAGTCTCCACAACACTCAACTCTCTCTCATAGATTTGAATTTGGTGGAAATATGATTTAAGTGGAAAGCATCTTGGGGAAGGCTAGAGATCAAGATTCAAATGGTTGGAATGGAATATCTTGGTCTCAACACATGAGTAGGTGATTCTTTATTAGAAAATGAATGCTAAAGTGTAGGCACGTTCTGATGGCTCTCTCCTATGAAGAAGGAAGGGTGGAGGGGTATATATAGCCTCCACACAAAATCTAACCGTTACACACAATTTACCAAACTCGGTGGGACCGAATCAGAAAACTCAGTCAGACCGATTCAGTTCATAATGTGACCGTTAGGCATTTCGGTGGGACCGATGTGCTAGGGTTAGGGTAAAACCTCATCTCGGTTTGACCAATTACACAAACTCGATGAGATCGATTTTGGTAATAAGCAAAACAGAGAGTTGGTCAGGCAAACTCGATGGGACCGAAATAATTGCAATAGGCAACAGAGAGTTTGCAAGCCCATCTCGGTGAGACCGAGATCCCGTCGGTGAGACCGAATTGATTAGGGTTTCTGATAGTGGCTATGTCAAGTGAACTCGATGGCGCTGGATGGATCAAATCGGTGGGGCCGAGTTTGACTTTTGGTTTGGGACATATGTGGATATGAAAATGTGGTTGAGGGCTTTGGAGCATATCACTAAGCACTTTGAGCAAGCAAGCCATTAAGCAACACCTCACCCCCTTTTAATAGTATTGGATTTCCTAAGGACTCAATGTGATCTTGGATCACTAAAAGTAAAATATAGAGTCTTGAGCTTGAGCCAATATGTGTCCTTAGCATTTTGAAGGGGTTCCACATCCTCTTGTCCATGACACTCCATCTGTTGAACTTATCTGAAATATACTAGATATCAACATTAGTCCAACAAGAGATATGTTGACATTAATTACCGAAAGAACCCAGGGAGCACTTGTGCTTTCAGTCTCCCCCTTTTTGGTAATTAATGACAACATACATCAAAGCTTTAGATAAAGATATAGGGAATAGCAAGTAAAGCTTTGGAAGGACATGTAGCATGCACAGGCTCCCCCTATATGCATGCATCCATGTAACTATGGAATATGAGAGCATGTGAATGCATAATCATGATAGAGCAAGCAATGAGTTACATGTATCTTGGCTATATGCATCAAAGCAAATGATGTGGATAGGAACTGTACCTTCATGTTCACGAGTCCTTCTTGCAAACAATATGTACATAAGCAAGAGATCATCATACACATGGGTGAGATGCACATACTTACCTTGTGGTCTTAAGCTAGCTTAGGAAGAGATGAAATTGAGTAAACATGGTTAGATAACACAGATATATCTACTAAACATAGCAAACGGCAAACCACAAGAGTACCAAGACTGGAATGACATGTAGAGAATGAGTACTAGATACTCCCATTGGATATAGACTTGTCCCCAAGGATAAAGATATGCAATGAATTCAAGATTTCCTTCTCTTAGATGTCTTTCTCCCCTTGAATCTTATATTTGATAATGGAAGAATATAGGGAACAGAAAATCAGAGCAAAACAGACCAGAGCACAGAAACATACGACATGAAACAAACTAACATGTCTTTCCCCTCTTAAAGACATGTGACTTTTCTCCTCTTGAATACCAAGCATCTGGGGTCTCTCTTCGTTTGAAATGATTAAGCATTCTCCCCCTTTGAAGTACTCTCCCCCTTTTTAAGTGAGTAAGCTTTGATGTGATCTCTCTCTCCCCCTTTGACATCAATTTCCAAGAAGGGATCTTCTGGATTGTGAGTCAAAATAGGTTTGGTCCTTGAGTCACAGAGCAAAGCAGCATATAGAGTGTGATGCTGGCAGAGGACGAGAATCATTGAGTGGAGCTGGAGCAATTGTGCAGGATGCAAGTGGCAAATTGTCTTCTCTGGAGTGAAATCGGTAACACCGAGTTGTATTCTTTGGTGGCACCGAAATGGTTCGGTTTGACCGAAAGCTACAGACCAGTGTGACCGAGTTCAGTACAGAGAGAACATTTGTCACCTCAGCTCACTAGGAAAATAAGATCTCACAAAGACTTGCAATGAATTAACTGAAGGATTTGCAATGAATTGGAGGCAGGGAATGCAGAACAAAACAAGGAAAAAAGAAAAGAAATCTAGATGAAGGGAAACAAAAAAAATGAAGGAGACAAATGCAAGAATACATAGAAACACTAGAGAACTTCATCTAGAATTGGTCGGCAACAAAGTCACCTATGTTAGAGTATATTGACTGAGGAGTCAAGTGAAAACACTTGATCATAGGTCATACTCATCATTTAAGATCAAAATGGGGTTACTGTTTTCCATTTAAGCATTTGATGTATTCGCATCTTGTTGAGTTGCTTTGACCCATGACTTGGGGTAAAGCTTCTCTAAGATGGAATAACATACCTTGGGTGGTGGTGTTGGACTCGATCATGTAGTTCAACTTGCGTGGGATGCTCAAGGTTGTTGTAGCTCATCAAGGATTGGGAGCACCACTTGTAGTTTGAGTTCATCTACCTACATGGGTTAGTGCAAGGAAGAGCACTTGTGTATCCAAATTGACAATCAAGTATTTGACACCAAATGAAATTTAATGTATAGAAATGGTCAAAGGATATGTTGAAAGATTTCATGCTTCCTTGTATTCAACCACAACATAGTAGAGACTTGGTGATGTAGAGATTGTTCAAGATGTGACTGATTTGCAATCTCATAGATTTTGATTCATCCAAGTACCTACAAGGGTTAGATAGCATGCAAGGGTGCAAATATATCCAAGACATATGATCATCATCATAAGAGAAACATCAAGGATTAGACAAAGGCTCATGCCTTGCATGTATCCAAATGGAGTTTCTACTCCAAGTTTGAAGCATCAATTATGTTCAATTCACCTCTTAAACGGAAAAATACTTTCTCATCAAACAGTTTGGTGAATATATCCGCCAATTGCTTATCGGTAGGAATATGATTGAGATCAATGTCCCCTTTGGCAACATGATCTCGAATGAAATGATGACAAACTTCAATATGCTTGGTTCGAGAATGTTGCACATTTCGGCGTTCTGGGAACGAGGGTCCCCAGACTTGCCTGCCTGCGGCCCACGGCGTGGCTGAGCTAGCAGGTCTATACGGCCCATCTTCATCGATGAGGTATTCAAGAACCTCGCGAGGGGCCAAGCCTCGCGAGGCGGACGATGCAAGACCTCCTCAAGATCAGCCTCGCCAGGCAGGCTCACGAGGGGCGGAGAGATCAAGGCAAGGCAAACCTCGCGAGGTCCTCATGACGTGAGCCATGACGATCGAGACCAGGCAGGCGCTAGCGCGCGCAGTGTCCTTGCTTCCTCTTTGGTGCCAAGGGGGCAAGCACAGGCGCGGAGTACCGAGGCATCAAGCAAAGGTTTCCATATCGGAGCAATGAGGCCAAGACCAGCAGGACGGTGAGACGGAGGTCACCATGGAGCCCAAGACGGCGTCACCACCAGAGCCTTTTGCAGGCGAAGACCACTTTTGTTAGGATAAGCTGTACTAGTTGTCCCCTTTCAACATGGCCGTTGTTGGCTCCCTTCCCACTCAATATTTGGGGAGAGGACCAGGGCCTATATAAGTAGAACTTGCCACAACAGTAGAAGGAGGACTGGGACAAGGACGGATCATCAAGATCATCCCCAACCACACAAGTGCACCAAGCACAAGAACACCTCAACCTCAGGAGGTTGTTCTTCCCCTTGTACTGTTCATCATCAGCCCAAGAGGCAATCCACCACCACCACACTGGAGTAGGATATTACATCACAATAGTGGCCCGAACCAGTATAAATCTTGTGTCTTTGTGTTGCAAGTTCATCGAGTTCGTCTGCGAGATCTTAGAGAGCTAGGGCGTGGATCGATAGGGAGAAATCCTTCGCGCGCACCCCAGTGTTTTAACCTCGAGTTTTGCCGGAACCCATGATCCGACATTTGGCGCGCCAGGTAGGGGTGCACTGAAGCTTCCTTCCGTCGCTCCGTGTCCCGTTGCTCCGTCGTCTCCATGACAGATGCAAGCCGCGCTCGTGCTGAGCGCCGGGCTTCCCTCGCCGTCCGCGTCGCTCAGACGGCTCCCATCGGTGGGCCACCTTGTCGTTCCCCGTCGCCTTCCGCCAACACCGCCACCAGCCCGATAGGGAACGAGCAGCAAGCATCCTCGCTGCCCCCTCGGTGCGGCGGGATGGTCGCACCGCCACTCCATCACTGACCCCGGCCGGTTCTTCTTCCCATGCACGCCACCCTCCAATGGATGCACGGGCCGCGCTCCTCATGGAGCACGAGCTCCTGCGCTACCGACCGGTCGACGACCTCTACAAGGACTAGCTCGACCGCATCACCGAGCTTGTCCATGCCGCAGGAGTCTCCCCTGCGCCGTCCCTCTCTCCGGCTCGCCCTCTGGCAACTACGGGCGACGTGGCGCATGGAGCGCCCCCACCACCTCTGCCCCAAGACGGCGCCCTGGCGCCAAGGCGCGCGGCTCCACGACACGACCCGCCGCGTCCCGCGCCCGTGTGTGAAGAAAGAAGATGTCAAGAAGTCCCTCGACCGCAAGCAAATGCTCCGCCGCTCCTCGCGCCACCGCGCCAGGACCGGCTGCTGCAGCAAGACCGCGCACCACCTGTAGCGGCAGGGCGCGGACCCCATCAAGACCAAGCTCCACCCCCAAGGCGGGTGAGGGAGTCCTAGATTAGGGGGTCTCCGAAAAGCCGGACTATATCCTTTGGCCAGACTGTTGGACTATGAAGATACAAGATTGAAGACTTCGTCCCGTGTCCGGATGGGACTCTCCTTGGCGTGGAAGGCAAGCTAGGCAATACGGATATGTAGGTCTCCTCCCTTGTAACCGACTCTGTGTAACCCTAGCCCCCTCCGGTGTCTATATACACCGGAGGGTTTAGTCCGTAGGACAACATACAATCATACCATAGGCTAGCTTCTAGAGTTTAACCTCTACGATCTCGTGGAAGATCAATTCTTGTAATACTCATACCATCAAGAACAATCAAGCAGGACGTAGGGTGTTACCTCCTTCAAGAGGGCCCAAACCTGGGTAAACATTGTGTCCCTTGTCTCCTATTACCATCCGCCTTAGACACACAGTTTGGGACCCCCTACCCGAGATCCGCCGGTTTTGGCACCGACATTGGTGCTTTCATTGAGAGTTCCACTGTGTCCTCACCATAAGGCTTGATGGCTCCTTCGATCATCGATAGCGATGCGGTCCAGGGTGAGGTTTTCCTCCCAGGACAGATCTTTGTATTCGGCGGCTTCGCACTGCGGGCCGATTTGCTTGGCCATCTAGAGCAGATCGAGAGCTACGCCCCTGGCCATCAGGTCAGATCCGAAAACTTAAACTACACTGCCGACATCCGCGGAGACTTGATCTTCGACAAATTCAAGCCCGTGTCAGGTGCGTCGCACAGTCACGACGAGCACGAGTTAACTCTGCCGTTGGACAGTGTTCGGGAGATCACATCTGCAACTACTCCGGCCTTCAATCCGGAGCAAATTGCGCCATCCAAGGACGGAGGGATAGACCCCGCCATGGGGGCCGCATTGTCAGTGGCGATGGCGCCGGATACTGACTTCACCCCTTACGAGAGCCGTGTTGCCAAACCACTGGATTCGTCTCCGGCCACGGACTCCGAGCCACCTGCATCCGTGCCCATCGAATCCGACTGGGCGCCGATCATGGAGTTCACCTCCGCGGATATCTTTCAGCACTCGCCTTTCGACGATGTGCTAAATTCATTAAAGTCTCTCTCCTCGTCAGGAGAACCTTGGCCAAACTATGCCCGGCTAGAATGGGATACGCACGACGAGGAAATTCGCTTCCCGCCCACCTCGCACTTAGTAGCCACTGTCGACGACTTAACCGACATGCTCAACTTCGACTTTGAAGACATCGGCAGCATGGACGAAGATGCAGGAGACAAACAGGAACCAGCACCCACGGGGCGCCGGACAGCCACTTCATCACATGACATATACATGGTGGATACACCCAAAGAAGGCAATGGTGAAGAGACAGCGGAGGATGGCCCCTCCAAGAAGCAACCCAAGCACTGACGTCAGCGGCACCGCTCTAAGTCCCGCCATAGCAAAAATAGCGATAACAGCGCAAGAGAAAATAACACTCCAGTCGACTCCAGAGAAAACGACGACCACATGGCCCCGGAGGCAGAGCACGATGAAGCTGCAAGCGGCGAACATAGTACGGGTCCGACATCCGAACACGGCGACGCCGAGTATAAACCTCATCAAACCCCCTCTGGGGAGGAAAATAGTCTGGACGAAGATGCACACATCATCCCGGAAACGCACTTGGAGCAAGAGAACCTCCGCAGAAGGCTTATTGCAACAGCGAGGAGTCTGAAGAAGCAGAAGCAAAGGCTTAAGGACGCACAAAATACATTCAACAGCAGGTGGAAGAAAGTGCTCGACAACGAAGCAAAGTATGGTGGAAGTTACCACACAAAAAGCTATCCAAAGCGAAGTTGTTACCTGAATTCGACGACGAGGCCTCAGAGCCCACACAGCCAAAAAAAGAAACGGCCAACCAGCCGGATCCACCACCTTGCGACCGCGATAGAGCGGATAACAGATACGCACATAAGTCAACACACGATGTACGTGAGGACTTGCGCCAAAAATCCAGTACGACCAGATCCATCTATGGATCTAGGAAGCATGCTCCGACACAAAATCAAAACCAAATACCACAACCAACGCCATGGTACATGCAAGTACAGGGGTGCCACACACCCCCTATGTTTCACCGATGAGGTGCTGGATCACGAATTCCCAGAAGGATTCAAACCAGTGAATATCGAGGCATACGACGGGACCATAGACCCTGGGGTCTGGATTGAGGACTTTATCCTCCATATACATATGGCTCGCAGAGACGACCTCCATGCCATTAAATACTTGCCCCTCAAGCTTAAAGGACCAGCTCAGCACTAGCTGAAAAGCCTCCCCGAAAACTCAATTGGAAGTTGGGAGGAGCTTGAGGACGCTTTTCGGGCTAATTTTCAAGGGACCTGCGTCCGACCTCCGGATGCAGACGATTTAAGTCATATAACTCAACAGTCAGAAGAGTCCGCCCGAAAGCTTTGGAACAAGTTTCTCACCAAGAAGAACCAAATCATCGACTGTCCGGACACCGAAGCCTTAGTAGCTTTCAAACACAATGTCCGAGATGAATGGCTCGCCAGACACCTCGGCCAAGAAAAACCGAGAACAATGGCAGCTCTAACAAGTCCATGACCTGCTTTTGCGCGGGCGAAGACAGCTGGTTAGCCTGCAATAAAAGCACCAGCGACCCAAGCACATCCGAAGTCAGGGATGGCAATGGAAAACCACGACGCAATAAAAGCAAGCGTTGAAATAAAGAAGATAGCCTAGATAATACGGTGGTAAATGCCGGATTCAGGGGCTCTCGACCAGGTCAGCGGAAAAAGCCTTTCAAAGGCAGCAGAGACGGACCGTCTGGCCTAAACAAGATTCTTGACAAACTATTTCAGATTCATGGCACCCTCGATAAACCTGCAAATCACACCCACAAAGAATGTTGGGTCTTCAAGCAGGCCGGTAAGCTAAATGCCAAACACAAGGGGGGGGGGGACCAAGCAAAGACGAGGACGAGCCTCGCCAGCAAAGCACTGGAGGACAGAAAAATTCCCACCAGAGGTTAAAACAGTCAACATGATCCATGTGATGAAGAGGAGAAGCAAACATGCACTGCGAGACACACGCGCCATAGAGCCCGTCACCCCTAAGTTCAACCCCTGGTTGGCCTGCCCGATCACTTTCGATCGCGGGGATCACGCGACAAGCATCTGGCAGGAAGGATTGGCTGCCTTGGTGTTAGACCCAATAATAAACGGATACCATCTCACACGAGTCCTCATGGACGGCGGCAGTGGTCTAAATCTGATATATCAGGATACGGTCCACAAAATGGGGATAGACCCGACAAAAATAAGCCACCGTACTACTTCCTTCAAGGGAGTAATACTAGGCCTGGAGGCCCGTTGCACGGGCTCTCTATTACTAAAGGTTGTATTCGGTTCTTCCGACAACTTCCGAAGCGAGAGCTTAAATTTCTACATCGCTCCATTCCAAAGTGGCTATCTGGCACTACTTGGAAGAGCGGCTTTCGCCAGTTTTAATGCAATCCCGCATTACGCTTCTCTCAAGCTCAAGATGCCCGGTCCACGTGGCACCATCATAGTTAGCGTAAATACTGAGCATGCTCTACGCGCGGAAGAATGTGCGACGGCTTTAGCCGCCGAGCACTAGACGGCCTCACCAACCAGAAAAAATGACAGGTCGTCAAGACCACGGACACGGTTAGACGAGTCCGGTGCACCACTACATATACATGAGATTGGTTTGATGATCAAGCCCTCCTAGACGGTACCAGGGGCTTCCCGTGTGTAATCAGGGCTAGTCCGTCTCAACTCGACTTATCTTGAATTTTAATGGTTTATTGATAATAACCAATTTTCTGGCACGACAACTTTCACCTAAGTTCTTCTCTTTTACAGATGAGAATCGTGCGACACCTGTCCAGGAAACGGCACAACGGAGACACAGGCGCAGAAGTGCAGCAGGGACCCGCTCAAAGGTTTCTTTTTAGATTAAGACCCTGCATAAACCTTTTTTACTGTCTCTTGTTGTTCACATCCTCCGGATACTCAATACAACCGAGAAGGATGCCGACGTATGGCCACGTCAGGATATTGCACATACCTGGACACCGGTGGTTTATTATTAAGGGCATTGTTCAGCCCGACATATGTTATAAAGACCGAATACCTTAGAGAGTGTTCGGCGTCACGAGTTTGGCCTTATATGCATCAGCTCCGAATCATGTCTTTGGTCAAATGTTGGGTTTGCCCGGCTCTCATGTTTTGGTACCTTACGTTCCTCTATATCGGCTAAGGTAGCACTGGGAGAACTACTACAATTGTGCCCTGGTTCATCCGGATGAGCACCTCAGTAGAGAAAGCCGAAAACTGACTGTCATGATATAGCGTGAGACTGGTCAACCACTCGATGACTCAGCGGAATCTTCGGGATTCCTCTACATTAACGACGGGCCGTTTCCTAGTCATGTACGTATGCGCCCCGTATTCGGACGAGCGCAGAAGTACCAGGGGCTATATAGTAGCCCCCCAGTCAAACTCCTATGGCTAAGTGAAAGTGTTAAAGCAATTTAGTCCGATTGCCTCGTTCGCTGCGCTACCACCTCCTTAATGGACCAAGACGTTGGATCAAGTGTGAATACATGTTTTTGCAAACACCCCCGCATTATATGCATGGGGCTGGAAGCCAACGACTGCAAACTTTCAGGTTATATACATAAACAGCTGCACAGGAGGCATCATAGTACTTTCAGGAAAAAGTATAATCACAGCCTTGATAGCTCAATAAAACATTGTTTTTACAATGGGAGTACATGTCACTAGAACATAATATTCTTCGAGCACTAAGCCTCTATCAAACGAGCGCCTTCAAGAACTTCTTCAAAGTAGTGCTCGACAGCCACTCGGCCCACGGCCGAACCCTGTGTTGCAACAGTGGTGGCCTCCATCTCCGCCCAGTATGTCTTGACACGGGAAAAGGCCATCCGTGCACCCTCTATGCACGCCGACCTCTTCATAGCATCAATGTGCGGCACATCACCAAGGAATTGTTGCACTAAACTAAAGTAACTATTCGGCCTTGGCCCTCCTGGCCACAGATGATCCACAACAGACCTCATGGCAAGTTCGGACAACCTATGGAGCTCGATCCACTCGGCCATTTGCTCATTCAACAACAGCGGACGCACTGGAGCATGGAACTATGACCAGAACAACTTTTCCACTTCGCGATCTTTTTGATCCTTCAAGTATTCGACCGCATTAGCAGCACTTGCCGGCAAATCCACGTAGGCGTCCGTAGAACTCCATAGTTGATCAAGAGGTGCATACTTCGGATCTCCGAACTTAGTACGCAATAGCAAGGGCTACCCAGCTACGATATCTCCAGCTTGATGCAGCTCCTCCTTCACCGCTCGTATTTTGGAACGGGCTTCCTTGGATGCTACCATGGCCTTCTCCAGGTCCGTCGCCTTCACATGGTTTTCTTCTTCAAGAAGCTGGTAACGGTCGGCGACATCTTTCAACTCAACGGCGATCTTGGCCATTCTTTCCTTGCTCTGTCAATGTGCGGCCTGTTCGGCCGTCAGCTCTTCGACCGCCTTTAGAGCAGCCGCATCGCTATTTCTGGCTTGCTCCTTGGCTCGGGCAAGTTCCGTCTGAAGGGTCTCCACGGTGGCAGCTCCATCTGCAGTCACAACATATTAAAGATATTGACATCATGCTCCTCTTACTATGTGTTGGTCACCGGAGAAATCACTTACCCTGTGCCTCGTCAAGCCGCTTGTTGACAAGCACGATGTCAGCATCGGCCGCATCAAGTTGCCGCTTTAGCTCGGCAAACCCATCAGTCCGGCTAGCCACCGAAGCTTCAGCCACCTACACATAAAGGCCGTCTGGTCATTACCTGGGACTATGATCCTCTGTTTGCCGCTGTTTTTGACGAGATCCAGAGTCTCAGGGGAAACTATCTGCATAGGGCACACCTAACGTGTGTGGTACTGTCAAAAACATACACTATTCCACGTACCTCAAAGCCTTTCAGCAGACTCATAAAAGCTTCATGCAATCCGCTTTCAATGGATGAAATCCTTTCAATTACTGTACCCATTAGCATACGATGCGCTTCTGAGATGGCCGCTTGCTCCAGAAGATCCTTCAGTGCGTCCAACCGCACATTGTATGGTTCCGGATTCTTTCTGTCGCTCTCTTTACGAGCCGAATACTGAGGACTCTGGGTGACCAAGGGATTACCCCTGGCCTTGGCGGATCAGGAGAAACCCTCCGCGACGACACTTCAGGGTTGCCCGCCTCATGAGGCGGGGTGGTAGGGGGAGGTGTTTCGCTCTCCATCATCTCCGGAAGAAGATCCCCCGAAGACGAACTCTGTCGAGAAGGGCTACGATCCGAACTACAAGATATAAGCTTCGGTTATTGTCTTCAGAAGTAAGGTAGGATATTTTCACTACTAAGTACTTTTTGGTTACTTACAGCTCGGTAGAGGGCTAATTCCCTTGCGGACACTGTGTGGCAAGGGTACCCCCCGGGGCAGGACCCTCTGGCGAAGATTTCTTCCCTCATTTGGAAACCTCTGTTTCCGGATCTTCAGAGATGGTCCTCTTCCTTCCTCGGGGAGAGGGAATGTCAGATTCTTCTCCTTGGTTATCCTCCTTCGCGGAGGCACTCATTCCCCCGGTTGGGACGAGTAGTGAGTGAGGCTCGCTTTCGGCCTCTTTATTCCCCCTTTATCTTCCTTCGAGGGCGCCTGATAAGGCGCCGGCTCCAGCATTCTGTCTAGTACCGGATTGGCCAAGCCCTCGGGAAGGGGGGCCGGACACCTGATCATCTTCGCCTTTGTTATCCAGTCCGGGTCAAATAGCGACTTTTCAGAATGATGTTATGATAAATAAGAGAAACAGTGTGTTCGACCATGGGATTACTTACTTGGGTATCCGGTCGATTACAGCTCAGACCCGCATCCTCGGTGGTGTCTGTACACTTTATTTGTGGTCCGAAGAACAACTTGTACATCTCCTCGAGCGTCATGCCGAGGAAATGCTGAATGATTCGTGGTCCCTCTAGGTTGAACTACCACAAACGAAGAGGTCTACGTTTGCACGGCGGACCTGGCAAACTAGCATGACATGCATCACTGTGACCAAGTTGACGTCTCTCTCAATGAGATCACGGATGCGACTCTGCAATATCGGCACATCCTTTACTAGACCCCAGTTTAGCCCCTCGCTGATCCATGACATCAGTTGTGGTGGGGGCCCGCGCAAAAGGCAGGGGCGGCTACCCATTTGGCACTCCGGGGAGCTGTGATACAAAACCACTCCCGCTGCCACAAACTGGGCACCTATGGGAAGGAACCCTCTGGCCATGGAGCATCAACGCTTTTGCTTATCACGGCACCTCTACACTCTACGTGCCTCCCCTTGATCATCTTCGGCTTCATATTGAAGGTCTTGAGCCACAGGCCGAAGTGAGGGGTAATGCGAAGGAAGGCCTCACATACGACGATAAACGACGAGATGTGAAGGAGGGAATTCGGGGCTAGATCATGGAAATCCAGCCCATAATAGAACATGAGCCCCCTAAAAAGGGGTCTAGACCGAGGCCTAGTCCTCGAAGGAAGTGAGAGATGAACACAACACTCTCATTGGGTTCGGGAGTGAGGATGACCTGCCCTCGGACGGGCAGCCTGTGCGAGATTTCGGCGGTCAGATATCTGGCCTCTCTCAGCTTCTTGATGTCCTCCTTTGTGATAGAGGAAGGCATCCACCGACCTTGGAGGTTGGATTCGGACATGGTTGACGGTCCAAAGCGCCTGACATGAGCCTGGGGTGTTGGAACTCGAGGTGGGGGAAGGATTCGATTGAGCGTGAGAGGAAAAAGGGACAGGTCTTGGCCTCTTTATAAAAAGGGTGAATGTCAAGCGTCCTCCTCGCGGCCATTTTGGACTCGCCTAAAATCAAGGAATCGTACCAACGGGCACGAGTGGGTTACCCACGTCCGTATTGATGAGAATCCCGTAATAAGGGGACACGATCTCTGCTTCGACAAGACGTGTCAAGAAAACCGCCTCGCGATATGTGCGGTGCTGGTTTAGAAAAACGGTTCGAATAATGACCGGGCCATGATGTAACGTCGTGCTGTCAAAACACGTCAGCAGATTAGATTTGTGGAAATATTATTCTCTCTATGGTGGTATGTGGAACTTGTTTTGCAGAGTTGGACACTATCCTTGTGTTCAAAATCTTCCATGGAGTATTCAGAGGAGGAACCCGCCTTGCAATGCCGAAGACAATACTGCGCGCCGGACTCATCGTCATTGAAGCCTGGTTCAGGGGCTACTGAGGGAGTCCTTGATTAGCGGGTCTCCGGCCAGCCGGACTGTTGGACTATGCACTGAGGAGGGGCGCCTCTAGAGTTGTTCAACCTAGCGACCAAATGCACATGAACTGAGGAGGGGCGCCTCTCCCTCCTCGAGCTCCCAGCCACAGACCCGGAGGAGAAGAAAGCCAAGGCCAATGACATGAAGCGCAAGGGAGCATCCATGCTCGCAGCAGAACCAGACACAAAGCGTGGCAGAGACCAACTAGAGTCATCCAAGAGCAGTCGTCCGTTCTGCACATTCCACAACCTGAATACCCACAACACCAGCAATTGTCAAGAGCTCAAAGCCATTTGCGAAGGACGCTTCGGTCGACGCCCCGAGCGCAGCGACCGGGGCTACGGCCGAGGAGGAGGAAGCGGTGGCGGACGCTGGGACGACCGTGGCCCACGCCAGGAGTGGCGCGAACAGCCTAGTGAGGACCACTGGTAGGATCAGCCTCGCAACGGAGCCTGGAGGGATCAGCCTCGTGAGGATCGTCCCCAAGGCAATGCCGGACTCCCTCCGCTGCAGCCACCGCCAAGAAGGAATAACGAACACCAAGGAATTGTTGCACTAAACTAAAGTAACTATTCGGCCTTGGCCCTCCTGGCCACAGATGATCCACAACAGACCTCATGGCAAGTTCGGACAACCTATGGAGCTCGATCCACTCGGCCATTTTCTCATTCAACAACAGCGGACGCACTGGAGCATGGAACTGTGACCAGAACAACTTTTCCACTTCGCGATCTTTTTGATCCTTCAAGTATTCGGCCGCATTAGCAGCACTTGCCGGCAAATCCACGTAGGCTTCCGCAGAACTCCATAGTTGATCAAGAGGTGCATACTTCGGATCTCCGAACTTAGTACGCAATAGAAAGGGCTTCCCAGCTACGATATCTCCAGCTTGATGCAGCTCCTCCTTCACCGCTCGTATTTTGGAACGGGCTTCCTTGGATGCTACCATGGCCTTCTCCAGGTCCGTCGCCTTCACATGGTTTTCTTCTTCAAGAAGCTGGTAACGGTCGGCGGCATCTTTCAACTCAACGATGATCTTGGCCATTCTTTCCTTGCTCTGTCAATGTGCGTCCTGTTCGGCCGTCAGCTCTTCGACCGCCTTTAGAGCAGCCGCATCACTATTTCTGGCTTGCTCCTTGGCTCGCGCAAGTTCCGTCCGAAGGGTCTCCACGGTGGCAGCTCCATCTGCAGTCACAACATATTAAAGATATTGGCATCATGCTCCTCTTACTATGTGTTGGTCAGCGGAGAAATCACTTACCCTGTGCCTCGTCAAGCCGCTTGTTGACAAGCACGATGTCAGCATCGGCCGCATCAAGTTGCCGCTTTAGCTCGGCAAACCCATCAGTCCGGCTAGCCACCGGAGCTTCAGCCACCTACACATAAAGGCGGTCTGGTCATTACCTGGGACTATGATCCTCTATTTGCCGCTGTTTTTGACGAGATCCAGAGTCTCAGGGGAAACTATCTGCATAGGGCACACCTAACGTGTGTGGTACTGTCAAAAACATACACTATTCCACGTACCTCAAAGCCTTTCAGCAGACTCATAAAAGCTTCATGCAATCCGCTTTCAATGGATGAAATCCTTTCAATTACTGTACCCATTAGCATACGATGCGCTTCTGAGATGGCCGCTTGCTCCAGAAGATCCTTCAGTGCGTCCAACCGCACGTTGTATGGTTCCGGACTCTTTCTGTCGCTCTCTTTACGAGCCGAATATTGAGGACTCTGGGTGACCAAGGGATTACCCCTGGCCTTGGCGGATCAGGAGAAACCCTCCGCGACGACACTTCAGGGTCGCCCGCCTCATGACTCCATCATCTCCGGAAGAAGATCCCCCGAAGACGAACTCTGTCGAGAAGGGCTACGATCCGAACTACAAGATATAAGCTTCGGTTATTGTCTTCAGAAGTAAGGTAGGATATTTTCACTACTAAGTACTTTTTTGTTACTTACAGCTCGATAGAGGGCTAATTCCCTTGCGGACACTGTGTGGCAAGGGTACCCCCCGGGGCAGGACCCTCTGGCGAAGATTTCTTCCCTCATTTGGAAACCTCTGTTTCCGGATCTTCAGAGATGGTCCTCTTCCTTCCTCGGGGAGAGGGAATGTCAGATTCTTCTCCTTGGTTATCCTCCTTCGCGGAGGCACTCATTCCCCCGGTTGGGACGAGTAGTGAGTGAGGCTCGCTTTCGACCTCTTTATTCCCCCTTTATCTTCCTTCGAGGGCGCCTGATAAGGCGCCGGCTCCAGCATTCTGTCTAGTACCGGATTGGCCAAGCCCTCGGGAAGGGGGGCCGGACACCTGATCATCTTCGCCTTTGTTATCCAGTCCGGGTCAAATAGCGACTTTTCAGAATGATGTTATGATAAATAAGAGAAACAGTGTGTTTGACCATGGGATTACTTACTTGGGTATCCGGTCGATTACAGCTCAGACCCGCATCCTCGGTGGTGTCTGTACACTTTATTTGTGGTCCGAAGAACAACTTGTACATCTCCTCGAGCGTCATGCCGAGGAAATGCTGAATGATTCGTGGTCCCTCTAGGTTGAACTACCACAAACGAAGAGGTCTACGTTTGCATGGCGGACCTGGCAAACTAGCATGAGATGCATCACTGTGACCAAGTTGACGTCTCTATCAATGAGATCACGGATGCGACTCTGCAATATTGGCACATCCTTTACTGGACCCCAGTTTAGCCCCTCGCTGATCCATGACATCAGTTGTGGTGGGGGCCCGCGCAAAAGGCAGGGGCGGCTACCCATTTGGCACTCCGGGGAGCTGTGATATAAAACCACTCCCGCTGCCACAAACTGGGCACCTCTGGGAAGGAACCCTCTGGCCATGGAGCATCAGCGCTTTTGCTTATCACGGCACCTCTACACTCTGCGTGCCTCCCCTTGAGCATCTTCGGCTTCATATTGAAGGTCTTGAGCCACAGGCCGAAGTGAGGGGTAATGCGAAGGAAGGCCTCACATACGACGATAAACGACGAGATGTGAAGGAGGGAATTCGGGGCTAGATCATGGAAATCCAGCCCATAATAGAACATGAGCCCCCTAAAAAGGGGTCTAGACTAAGGCCTAGTCCTCGAAGGAAGTGAGAGATGAACACAACACTCTCATTGGGTTCAGGAGTGAGGATGACCTGCCCTCGGACAGGCAGCCTGTGCGAGATTTCGGCGGTCAGATATCTGGCCTCTCTCAGCTTCTTGATGTCCTCCTTTGTGATAGAGGAAGGCATCCACCGACCTTGGAGGTTGGATTCGGACATGGTTGATGGTCCAAAGCGCCTGACATGAGCCTGGGGTGTTGGAACTCGAGGTGGGGGAAGGATTCGATTGAGCGCGAGAGGAAAAAGGGACATGTCTTGGCCTCTTTATAAAAAGGGTGAATGTCAAGCGTCCTCCTCGCGGCCGTTTTGGACTCGCCTAAAATCAAGGAATCGTACCAACGGGCACGAGTGGGTTACCCACGTCCGTATTGATGAGAATCCCGTAATAAGGGGACACGATCTCTGCTTCGACAAGACGTGTCAAGAAAACTGCCTCGCGATATGTGCGGTGCTGGTTTAGAAAAACGGTTCGAATAATGACCGGGCCATGATGTAACGCCGTGCTGTCAAAACACGTCAGCAGATTAGATTTGTGGAAATATTATTCTCTCTATGGTGGTATGTGGAACTTGTTTTGCAGAGTTAGACACTATCCTTGTGTTCAAAATCTTCCATGGAGTATTCGGAGGAGGAACCCGCCTTGCAATGCCGAAGACAATACTGCGCGCCGGACTCATCGTCATTGAAGCCTGGTTCAGGGGCTACTGAGGGAGTCCTTGATTAGCGGGTCTCCGGCCAGCCGGACTGTTGGACTATGCACTGAGGAGGGGCGCCTCTAGAGTTGTTCAACCTGGCGACCAAATGCACATGAACTGAGGAGGGGCGCCTCTCCCTCCTCGAGCTCCCAGCCACAGACCCGGAGGAGAAGAAAGCCAAGGCCAATGACATGAAGCGCAAGGGAGCAGCCATGCTCACAGCAGAACCAGACACAAAGCATGGCAGAGACCAACTAGAGTCATCCAAGAGCAGCCGTCCGTTCTGCACATTCCACAACCTGAATACCCACAACACCAGCAATTGTCAAGAGCTCAAAGCCATTTGCGAAGGACGCTTCGGTCGACGCCCCGAGCGCGGCGACCGGGGCTACGGCCGAGGAGGAGGACGCGGTGGCGGACGCTGGGACGACCGTGGCCCACACCAGGAGTGGCGCGAACAGCCTAGTGAGGACCACTGGTAGGATCAGCCTCGCGACGGAGCCTGGAGGGATCAGCCTCGTGAGGATCGTCCCCAAGGCAATGCCGGACTCCCTCCGCTGCAGCCACCACCAAGAAGGAATAACGAACACCATCAAGATGAGGGGGCTGGGGGCTTTCAGGAACCGTGTGCTATCGCCTGCATCTTGGGTGGAGCCCAGTCCCCAGCCTCGCATTGTATCTTCAAGCAGTTTGCTCGTGAAGTGAATGCAGTCCTCCCCAAGCTCGAAGCCACACGCCCGCTCAGATGGTCCCAGTGCCCCATCACGTTCAACTCGGAAGATCAGCTCAAGTGTGCAGCTACCGCTGGCGCCCTCCCGATGCTTTGCTCCCCAGTCATCAGCAACGTGCAAGTTACCAAGACCCTCATCGACGGCGGCGCAGGGCTCAACGTCCTGTCCGTCGACATGTTCGACAACCTCCAAGTTCCATATGACCAGCTTCAGCCTTCCAAGCCTTTCTCAGGAGTGACCGACGGTTCTACCGATAGGGCAGGTCTGCCTCCCTGTCACCTTCGGGGAATGCAAGAACTACTGCACCGAGCTCATCTACTTTGACGTTGCGCACATCCGTCTGCCATACAATGCCATCCTCGGGTATCTAGCCCTGGCCAAGTTCATGGCGGTGACCCATCACGGCTACAATGTCCTCAAGATGCCGGGAAGCAGTAGGATCATCACGGTGTCCCATGTGAAGAAAGAGATGCGGTGTGCTCCCTCGAGCATGCCTTCCGAGCTGCAGCAATCGACGACCCCGACAGTAAGGGCGAGGGCCCTCCTGAGGTCATCCCCAGGAAGAAGAAGCAGTTGCGTCGTGTAGGACCTCAGGAGGGTGGCGTCGCAGCCGGAGCCTCGTCAGGATCAGCGCCCGCTCCCGGGGCGCCTCCCTCCATCGCATAGGAAGGCGTGCCCGGCGCCCTTCTCAGGAAGGGCTCGGGGGCTTTCTTTTGGAAGGCCCCAGACCTTGCCCACATCACGAGGGAGGCGCTTGGGCACCACTTGGAGGCGTGCTTCATGGCACGTTTCCCTCTAGAGGGCACATGGCAAGGATCGCCCACCATTCAGGAGTTCATCACCAAGACCACCCAGGAATTGCAAGACGCAAGGGCCATGCGCGGCAGCCGCCGCTCACGAGGCGCAGCTTCCCATCCAGGTGAGGATGCCAGGCTGCGCATCTGCATTGACGTTCCAGGGCTCAACAAGGCCGCTTCTCAGGAGCTTCTCTGGCCTTCGCGCATGGGACGCTGCAAGGGCCCACCGCACAACTACATTCACATGCCCTTCGGCCTGCCGAGCGTGTTGTCCGCCTATCAGCGCAGCTTGCGGCGCATCCTAGCGGCTCAGGAGGCCAGGCACCACGCCGTCCTGATAGAGATGGAGACAGTCCTCAAGGAACCACCTGATCCCCCCCCCCCAGAGCCTCCTGAGGCTCAGGGCCCCGGTGGCTCGTGAGGAGCAACCCCTTCGCTGCGCGCCTTCAGCTGCCCCAACTCTCCTTTGTCAACATAACCAGGTGACATTTTCCAAGTTCATTTAGCTGGGAGCACCCCTTAGGTTGCATCATTCCCAGGCCGTGTGGGTCCATCCCTGTGGCATGTATCCCTTTTTATGTCTTTAGTTTACCTTGTTGGGAGCACCCCTCGGGCTGCATCATCCCCAAGCCGCTCGGGCCTGACCCAGTGGCACGTATCTCCCATGCACTTATTTAAGCCTGCTACTCTCATGTTTGATCTACCTATGATTACTACCTACTCAATCGTCGCCTCCCACGGGGCCTCCTCACGCCGGCACGGCGCTGGTGCACGGGTCCGTCCCTGCCACATCGAAAAACCTGAGCGGTCGAGCTCTGGCTCGCGGCACGACCCGCGCACGTCACCTCATCGGGCCATCAGTGCCTTCACCCCCTCGCAGAGCAACCAGCGGCTGGATGGTAACCATAACGGCAGATCATGTTCTTCCTTGTGCTGGCTCGCAGGAATCTCACGAGGGTAACACCAGGCGGCACCGCGAGCTCCCACCTCTTCCAAGTAATCTGCTTGCACGTTAAAAGGGGGGCTTCTAAGCATCACGACTCAGGAGCTCTTACTGGCTCTCCAGCCCTCACCCCTGGCCTTGACCACGACACTTGACCTGGCATACCAGCGGCGGCTGAGCTCGCTCGAGGGCCGGGACCTGAGGACGTATAGCACAGAGGAGAGCATAGGAAAGGGGAGGCTCGTATGGGCCTAACCTAGCTACGCTGTGGATGTTCGCGCACAGATCTGGCGCATCACGAAGAATCGACCCCGGACCGCCAGATAAGTCACGAGCTCAGATCAACGAATCGTTGGAACCTAGGGGACACGCTCGCCGCAACCCTGTTGCGGCAACGTTGCCTCCCTTTCTTATCTTACCACGACTGCTTGAGCGCTAAAGGGGACCCCCTGAGCATCGCGCCTCAGGAGCTCTTACTGGACCTCGGGCCGCTCACTCTTGGCCTTGACCACGGCATGCGACATGGCATAGCAGCGACGGCTGAAGCTTGCCTGGGGACTGGGACCTGTCAACGTAGAGCAACAAGCTGTCGCGAGATTGGAAAGGGAAGACCGAGCCTAAACAGGACTTGCGCTCACAAGGCTTCCGTAATTGGGATAATATCAACGAAAGACATTGCATACTCTTTACACGCCCCCACGGGGTACTTCTTGATTCCTCGAAGAGAACAAAAGACGAGGGCCTAGGAGAATCCTATCTACACGCCCCCGCGGCCGACGCCATCATCAACAGTGGGCCGCGGGAGGCCGGTGCAAACCCCATCCAGATCAGCGACGGCGGCGGCCGGACTTTGCGGCCCTGCTCAGGGCGCGGCGAGAGCTCGAGGGCACGTAGCTGTCGTCGCTCATCTCCGGAGTCTCGTAGAGCTCGGGAGAACCACTGGACTCCCAAGAGTCGCTGCTGCTGGAGCATCCGTGAGCGGGGCGCGCCTCATCCTGGCGCTCCCCTTCGGGGCAACACTCCAAGCGGCGACCCTCCGCATCGAAGACCTTGAAGAACAGCGTGGAGGCGCCGTCGTACTCGAAGTGGATTGTGAGGGCGCCCTCTGCACGGCAAACCCGCGCGACCTCGCCCCAGCCACGGGTCATGAAGATCTTGCCGGTGGAGACTGCTTCAACCTCTGCTCCGGTCGCCGGAGCATCGCGGTCAGCATGCTGAAACTAGAGTTCGAGAGGCCCCCTCGGCGGCATCACATCAGAGAGGAAGCACGGGAAGCGGATCCAGGAGCTTGGGGGCATCGTCGCCCACCGCACAAGCTCGCGTGAGGAGTCTGCGGCATGGACTCCAGGGGCGACGGCATTCGTCGCCGCAGCGTGTCGACCTTGGCCGTGGTGCGCACGCCGACGCTCGTTGCTTCTTCCTCCCGAGCCCCCAACATAGGCGTACAAGGGCAGTGGATACCCAGGAGGAGGCCGCTCACACCAAGGGCTCATCACCACCTGCATCGCCGCAGCGTCGTGACAGTGGACCGACCTCTTCTTCGGCGGAAGCAGCGCCGGCATGTCGAGGGGAATCTTTCCCTTCTCGTTAGCTGACAACCTTCGGATCAGCGCCTTTGAAGTTGCTACTAGCAGTAGAGCGGGGGAAGAAGAAGTAAGTGGAATGGGAAGAAGGACTTGTCAAGTCGAGCAGTTGCTGAGGCACCATGGGGAAGCGGAGACGCCCATGTCCAATCAACCGCCATGCGTCAACCAAGGCTGCAGGCTTTTGGGGCCCGCAGCGCTCCGCGCTTGACCTTTGGCTTTGCCTCGAAGCCAAGACCGAGTGCGCCTTGGGCCCGGGGGCTACTATCGGCATTTTGGAAACAGGGGTCCCCAGACTTGCCTGCCTGCGGCCCACGGCATGGCTGAGCTAGCAGGTCTGTACGGCCCATCTTCATCGATGATGTATTCAAGACCCTCGCGAGGGGCCAAGCCTCACGAGGCGGACGACGCAAGACCTCCTCAGGAGCAGCCTTGCCAGGCAGGCTCACAAGGGGCGGAGAGATCAAGGCAAGGCAAACCTCGCGAGGTCCTCGTGACATGAGCCATGACGATTGAGACCAGGCGGGCGCCAGGCAGGCGCTAGCACACACAGTGTCCTTGCTTTCTCTTTGGTTCCAAGGGGGCAAGCGCAGGCGCGGAGTACCGAGGCATCAAGAAAAGGTTACCATATCGGTGCAACAAGACCAAGACTAGCAGGCAGCGAGATGGAGGTCACCATGGAGCCCAATACGGCGTTACCACCAGAGCCTTTTGCAGGCGAAGATCACTTTTGTCAGGATAAGCTGTACTAGTTGTCCCCTTTCAAATTGGCCGTTGTTGGCTCCATTCCTGCTCAATATTTGGGGAGAGGACCAGGGCCTATATAAGTAGAACTAGCCACAACAGTAGAAGGAGGACTAGGAAGAGGACGGATCATCAATATCATCCCCAACCACACAAGTGCACCAAGCACAAGAACACCTCAACCTCAGGAGGCTGTTCTTCCCCTTGTACTGTTCATCATCAGCCCAAGAGGCTATCCACCACCACCACACTGGAGTAGGGTATTACACCACAACGGTGGCCCAAACCAGTATAAATCTTGTGTCTTTGTGTTGCAAGTTTGTCGAGTTCGTCTGCGAGATCTTAGAGAGCTAGGGCGTGGATCGATAGGGATAAAACCTTCATGCGCACCCCAGTCTTCGAACCTCGAGGGTTTTGCCGGAACCCATGATCCGACAGCACGGGATTATGAGCAATCTTAATAGCACTTTCATTGTCACAAAGCAATGGAACATGTTTCACATAGATCCCATAATATTTAAGAGTTTGGGTCATCCAAAGTAATTGAGCACAACATGAACCGGCGGTAACGTATTCCTCTTCAGCTGTGGATAAGGATACCGAGTTTTGTTTCTTGGAGGACCAAGATACAAGAGATCTACCAAGAAATTTACAAGTACCCGAAGTGGACTTTCTATCAACCTTGTCACCGGCATAGTCCGAATCGGAGTAGCCAACAAGATCAAAAGAATACCTCTTAGGATACCAAATGCCAAAAATTGGTGTATGTATTAGGTATCTCACTATCCTTTTCACAGCCTTAAGATGACATTCTTTGGGGGGCGCTTGATATCATGCACACATGCACACACTTAGCATAATATCAGGACGGGAGGCACATAGATATAACAATGAATCAACCATAGAGGGATAAACCTTTTGGTCAACCGGTTTGCCATCCTTGGTCAAGTCAAGATGTCAACTAGTAGGCATGGGAGTTTTCATACCTTTGCTTTCTTGCATGTTGAACTTCTTGAATAAGTCCTTGGTGTACTTAGTTTGTGAGACAAAGGTGCCTTCCTTAGTTTGCTTGATTTGCAAACCAAGAAAGAACTTGAGTTCACTCATCATAGACATCTCAAACTTCTCCGACATTAGCTTCCCAAAATTTTCACTAAAATGAGGGTTAGTCGAACCAAATATGATATCATCGACATAAATTTGGCACACAAATAATTCACCATTAACCCAAGAGTAGAATCAATATTCCCAATCTCAAAGCCTTTTTCAATAAGGAACTTGGTCAAGCATTTATACCACACTCTAGGAGCTTGTTTAAGACCATAAAGAGCTTTGTGAAGTTTGTAAACATGGACGGGTTTCTTAGGATTAACAAAGCCGGGAGGTTGTTTAACATAAACTTCCTCCTCAATTTCACCATTTAGGAAAGCACATTTAATGCCCATTTGGTACAAGGTAATATCATGGTGATTAGCATAGGCAAGTAAGATGTGGATGGACTCAAGTCAAGCAACAGGGGCATATGTCTCACCATAGTCCATACCTTCGACTTGAGTGTAGCCTTGGGTGATGAGACATGCTTTGTTGCGAACTACTTGTCCATCTTCGTCTTGCTTGTTGCGAAACACCCATTTGGTACCAATGATGTTGTGGTTGTTGTCGGGCTTCTCGACCAATTCCCACACTTGGTTTCTCTCAAAGTTGTGTAACTCTTCGTGCATGGCATTTATCCTATCCGGATCTTCCAATGCTTCTTCAACCTTCATAGGTTCAATGCTAGAGATGAATGAATAATGTTCACAAAAATTATCCCTACGAGTTTTAGAGCGAGTAATTCTCCCGGTTTGAATATCCTTGAAGATTTGTTCAACGGGATAGTCTCATGAAACACTTGCTCGAACTCGTGGGAGCTTTTGTTTGGGTCAGGGTGGTGCATCTTCTTCATCATCTCGTTCTTCTTCTTGGCCTTCTTCATTGTTGGTGTTGTCGTTCTCTTGTCTAGGTGGAGAAGGAGGTTGATGAGGTTCATCTTGGTGTACTTCCTTGTTTTCTTCATCTTGGCGTGTCCCACTTGTGGATGCTTCCATGTCAACTCTTTGTTCACCTTGTCGTGAGGTGGAAGCTTCCACTTGGACGGATGAGGTACTCTCCTTCACCTCCGTTGGACGAATCTTGCCAATAGACAAGTCTTGGATTGCTTCCGAAGGGTCTTTGTCTCCTACATCAATTGGCAATTGCTCTACTTGTGAGCCGTTAGATTCATTAAACTTCACATCTACCGTCTCTTCAACCTTTCGGGTGAAATTGTTGTAGACACGGTAAGTGTGAGGGTTTGAGCCATAACCGAGTAGGAAACCCTCATGAGATTTAGGAGCAAATTTAGAACGATGATGCTTATCAAGAATGTAGCACTTTGAGCCGAATACTCAAAAGTATCCAACTTGGGGTTTGTTACCGGTGAGAAGCTCGTATGCCATCTTGCCGAGTAGCTTGTGAAGATACAAGCGATTTGTTGCATGGCAAGCTATCTCAACTGCTTCCGCCCAAAAGTGTTTTGGCATCTTGTACTCATCAAGCATCGTTCTCGCCATCTCGATAAGAGTCCGGTTGTTCCTCTCAACAACTCCATTTTTTTGAGGCGTATACGTATCCGAGAACTCATATGAAATCCCTTCTTTGTCAAGAAAGGTATCCACATTTGCGTTCTTGAACTCTGTTCCATTGTTGCTTCAAACTTTCTTGATCTTCACTTCAAAATTGATTTTGGGCCTTCCTAGCGAAGTTCTCGAAGATCTTTTGGACCTGCGATTTATCATCAAGAAAGAACACCCATGTAAATCTTGAAAAATCATCGACTATGACTAGACCAAATGAGTTACCACCGAGACTTTTGTAGGCATTGGGACCAAAGAGATCCATATGAAGTAGATCGAGCGGTCTCCTCGTAGTCATGATGTTCTTCACGGGATGACTTCCTCCAACTTGTTTTCCTGCTTGACAAGCACTGCATAATCTATCCTTGTCAAATATAACATCTTTTAATCCAAGGATGTGATCACCTTTAATAAGCTTATCAAGATTTCGCATGCCCACATGACCTAATATTCTATGCCACAGCCAACCTTTAGAAGATTTAGCAATTAAGCAAGTTCTAGGTTGAGCTTTTTTAGTGAAATCAACAATGTAAAGATCGCCTCTACATAGACTGGTAAAGACCATGTTATGGTTATCTCTACGAAACACTTGGCAATCTACTTCAGTAAATAGGACATCGAAACCAAAGTCAACAAGTCTAGATACAGAAAGTAGAGTATATCCAAGAGATTCAACGGGCATAACATTTTGTATGGAGCTATTATGTGAGATGGCCACCTTACCAAGGCCAACCACCTTACCCTTTGAGTTGTCACCAAAAGTGACATACTTTCGAGGGCCATCATTTTCAGCAAGCTCACGAAACATATCCTTGTCTCCGGTCATGTGATCAGTACACCCACTATCAAGAACCCATTCCTTTCCTCCAGCCATATAGCCGCAAAGATTAGCAATAAGACCAAAGTGTCTCATAGACTCATCGAGATCAAAATCACAATCATCATCCTCATCATAGTATCCATGTTCAACATCGTCTTGTGATGGATCAATTCCTAGAGAGGGTAATTCATTAGATAAATGGTCATCACAATAGTCATCTTTATGAATTCTAATGGCTTCAGAGATGATATTGCTAATGATTCAAACATCTCCTTCGGCACGCGTAAGATTAGTAAGCTCAAATAGACAGTCACCAAATTTGGGATCATTGGAACTCATCTTACTCAAGGCAATAGACTTATGAAGAATTTCATCCAAGTTTTACAAGGAGTAGTTTGGAAATCGTTCCTCGAGAAATCTCCATATGGTGTAAGCACAATCAAGAGCAGGCAAGCTAGCAAACAAGTTTCTAGGCAATCCTCTAGTGATTAAATGGACAGTTCTAAGATTATGGATCATGTCAATAGACTCATCAAGGGTAGGATGCAAAGGATCAACATGAGGTGCACAAGGGCTAGTAATGTACTTGCTCAAGTGATATTCATTGAAAATCTCAAGCATCTCAATTTTCCACTCATGAAAGAATTCTCCATCAAGAATAGGCACTCTACGTATAATACTCCCCAATGTAGGCTCATCCAACTTCCTCCAAAGGTGTTTAAACCAAAGCAATGGAGATCAAAGCGCTGATACCAATTGAAAGGATTTAGAAGAGGTGTTTAGAGGGGGTGAATAGACTCTTAGTAAAGAAAAGTGGCAGTTTTTAATTTCTTTAAGTTAAGGTCGATTTTTGGCACAAGTTTAACCATTCACAATACATTCAAGCAAGCATGGCAAGAATATATGAGCAGTGGAAAGTAAAGCATGCAACTTGCAACAAAGTAAAGGGTTGGGATTGGAAAGTGCAAACGCAATTAAAGACTCAGAGATTTTTGGCGTGGTTCCGATAGGTGGTGCTATCGTACATCTACGTTGATGGAGACTTCAACCCACGAAAGCTAACGGTTGCGCGAGTCCACGAAGGGCTCCACCCACGAAGGGTCCACAAAAAAGCAACCTTGTCTATACCACCATGGCCATCACCCACGAAGGACTTGCCTCACTAGAGTAGATCTTCGTGACGTAGGCGATCTCCATGCCCGTACAAACTCCTTGGTTCAACTCCACAATCTTGATGGAGGCTCCCAAGTAACACCTAATCAATCTAGGAGACACCACTCTCCAAAAGGTAATAAACAGTGTGTTGATGATGAACTCCTTTCTCTTGTGCTTCAAATGATAGTGTCCCCAACAGTCAACTCTCTCTCATAGATTTTGATTTGGTGGAAAGATGATTTGAGTGGAAAGCAACATGGGGAAGGCTAGAGATCAAGATTCAAATGGTTGGAATGGAATATCTTGGTCTCAACACATGAGTAGGTGATTCTCTCTCATAAAATGAATGTTGAAGTGTAGGCACATTCTGATGGCTCTCTCCTATGAAGGAGGAAGGGTGGAGGGGTATATATAGCCTCCACACAAAATCTAACCATTACACACAATTCACCAAACTCGGTGGGACCGAATCAGAAAACTCTGTCAGACTGATTCAGTTCATAATGTGACCGTTAGGCATTTCGATGGAACCGATATGATCAACTCGGTGGGACCGATGTGTTAGGGTTAGGGTAAAGCCTCATCTCGGTTTGACCAATTACACAAACTCGGTGGGACCGAATTTGGTAATAAGAAAAACAGAGAGTTGGTCAGGCAAACTCGGTGGGACCGAGTGCTTATCTCGGTGGGACCGAAATAATTGCAATAGGCATCAGAGAGTTTGCAAGCCCATCTTGATGAGAGCAGATCCCATCGGTGAGGCCGAATTGATTAGGGTTTGTGGCAGTGGCCATGTCAAGTGAACTCGGTGGCGCCGGATGGATCAAATCGGTGGGGCCGAGTTTGACTTTTGGTTTGGGACATATGTGGTTATGAAAAAGTGGTTGAGGGCTTTGGAGCATATCACTAAGCACTTTGAGCAAGCAAGCCATTAAGCAACACCTCATCCCCTTTTAATAGGATTGGCTTTCCTAAGGACTCAATGTGATCTTGGATCACTAAAATTAAAATGTAGAGTCTTGAGCTTGACCCAATATGTGTCCTTAGCATTTTGAAGGGGTTCCACATCCTCTTGTCCAAGCCACTCTATCTGTTGAACTTATCTGAAATATACTAGATAAAAACATTAGTCCAACAAGAGATATGTTGACATTAATTACCAAAACCACCGAGGGAGCACTTGTGCTTTCAGATGAAGATGGTCCTAAAATTAAAGTTGTTTATTTTGATGAGACTGTCTTCTGTATGTTGAGAACTTTTTCATTTGAATCCCTATTAATTACACTTTTGCCATGTAAAAATATGATCTCAAATGACCAAGGTAATGCCATATTCATTGCATAGTTTAAGATAATGTGGCGAAATTGGTCACATAGATGCATCTCACCATTACAAACAATGTTGTCGAATAGGGTTTCCAACTTTTTTGTACAAAAAATATTTTCCCATTATCTAAGTGTCAGAAAATGGGTATTTTTTGTGAAGCACGTAATGGCACCACTCCAATCTTGGCATAAAGTGGACTATATTTGATGGATGATTCCCAAGTTTTACAGACTTTCTAGATCTAGCTACTTTTGCACATTTAAATGACTTTATACTGATTTCCAGAAGGTAATTCAAGTTATAACAGCAAATATGTGATATCTCTGTCCTAAAAATTAACATTTTTTAGATACACAAGTAGTCACTATAAGGAAGAACCACTTATAGTTTTGGGAGATTCTACCCCTTGCTATGAATAGTCATGTCGGACATTTTGACCCTGTTTTGAAAAAAAATGAAAGAAACAGAATAAATGTAAAATGTAATCCTTTCTCATGGACTCCTTTTACATGTACTATTTGCGAGGAAAAATAACAAACTTGCAATATGACAATATTGGAAAAAAATCTTCACAAAATAGGCTATCAAGTATGACCATTCATGACTTTCAAAGCAAATGACTAAGTTGATGGCCATATTCATTGCATAGTTTATGATAATGTGGCAAAATTGTTCACATAGGTCCGTCTTGGCATTACAAAATAATGCTGCAAATAGAGTTTCCAACTTTTCTATACAAAAGAATCATTTTCCATTTTCTTAGTGTAAAAATGGGTATTTTTTGTGAAGCAAGTACAAAAATCAGGGTGCAAAATGGCACCACTCCAATTTTGGCAGAAAGTAGACCATATTTGATGGAAAATTCCCAAGTTTTATGAATTTTCTAGATTTCTAGCTTCTTTCGCGCATTTGAATGACTTTATGTTGATTTCACGAAAGTAATTCAATTTTGAACTACAAGTGTGTGATAGCTCTGTCCTAAAAGTTAGCAAAAACATTTTTAGGTAAACACATAGTCACTATATGGAGAACGACTTATAGTTTTGAAAGATTCAACCCCTCGCTATGAATAGCCATGCCGACCATTTTGACCCCGTTTTGGAAAAATGAAAGAAAATTAATAAAAGTTCAAAAATGCAATCCAGTCACGTGGACTTGTTTTATGTGTACTTTTTACAAGGGAAAAAATACCAAACTTGCAATATGACAATTTTAAAAAATAAATCCTTCACAAAACGTACTATCAAGTATGAACATTCATGACTTTCAAGCCAGATGACTATGACAATTGCCATATTCATTGCATAGTTTATAATAATGTGGCAAAATTGGTCACATAGGTGCATCTCGCCACTACATAAATGTTGCAAAATAGATTTTCCAACTTTTCCGTACAAAAAATCATTTTCCATTTTTAGCGTAAAAATGGGTATTTTTATGAAGCAAGTACAAAAACCAGGGGCAATGGCACCACTTGAATTTTCATAGAAAGTAGACCATATTTGATGGACAATTGCCAAGTTTTATGGATTTTTAATATTTCTAGCTACTTTCGCACATTAAAATGACTTTATGTTAATTTCCCATAAGTAATTCAAATTTGAAATACAAGTATGTGATAGCTCTGTCCAAAAATTAGCAAAAAAGTTTCGTAGGTACACTATATGGAAGAAAGTCTTGGAGCTTTGAAATGTTCAACCCCTTGCTATGAATAGCGATGTCGGCTATTTTGACCTCACTTTGGAGAAAATAAAAGAAAAGGAATAAATGTTTTAAAAATGAAATCCTTTTGCTTGGAGTCTTTTTATTTGTACTATTTGGGAGGGGAAAATACCAAACTTGCAATATGACAATTTTGAAAGAAAAAATATTCTCAAAACGTGCTATCAAGTATGAACTTTCATGACTTTCAAGTCAAATGACTAAGGTGGTTAACATATTCATTGCATAGTTTAAGGTAATGTGGCCATATTCATGACTTTCAAGTCAAATGACTAACTGGTGTTTATATGATACGACCCCAAACATGGAGTTTGTTGGATTTTTTCTTTCGAAAAATGCTGCACACAAAACACAAAACAAGCTTGTCCCCAACACATCAAGAAGGTTGTCAAGTTGCTTGTCCTGCTAGTTTCAAGATGATTAAATTGAAATGGATAATGATAATTAGTAGAAATATAAAATGGTACAACAAAGAATAATATTTTTGTAAAGCTTTCAGTAATGGAGAATAGACCCAGGAGGCCATAGGCTCAGTAATGGCATCTCTCATAAGCATACAAGTGTGGTGTGGTGAATACAACTATAGTTGAGAAATGGTTAAATTGCAATATTTACATTTATGGATATGATTATTCATGTCATGATCTCATATAGGCATTACATCCATGACAACATGGAGATTTTGGCCTTTTGGCCATTCTGGTGCGAGACGCAAGCGATGTCTAGATACCTTTATCTAATTTAATGACATACATCATATGTGTGAAGTGGGGGGCATATGCCCCCTACATTCGCATAATACTCTATCGCACACTTAAAAAAATCAAAGTGGCTTGTACGAAATATTTTCCACTGAGATCGGCATGGAAGGCAACAACTACTCCAACTCGCGATGATGGGGTTACTCGGAAGTGAATTGTTCCTAGTGTAATACGATGTGCTCTTCCAGGGCATCTAAGTGGGTAGGAAGCAACTCAGTGTGTTGTCCTCCGTCTTCTCCACAAGATCAGAGATGGAATCCGACACCATCAGTACCCGGTTGCTGCCTATGGCGTACGCATGAAATAGTACCTGTAGACGTCGCCCAGGTGCATCTTTGACACATGCTTCTATTTCAGCGGTGAGGATACTTCACTGTACCGACCATCGCTCTGGTGATTAACAATGACAATGTCGTTAACCTCGACGCTAACAAGATTAAACTCATCAAATGCCTCATGTTCACGACCATTGACGAGGACAGCAACACCGGCTTCATGGGGAATGTTCAGTAGAAGACACTCGAGATGTTGTACGATGTAGGCCAGACCGCGAGAGTGTCTTTCGGTTTCGGTCCAATGCGTGCTAGATGCTAATGAACACGAGAACTCAATGCTTGGTAGGGCCAAAGTTTCAACCTCAGTGCTAACTATCAATGGAAATGAATAGGAACATGGAGGACTTTTTGTGCCACATACTCCCTAAAACACGCTCACGCCCTCTTTATAGATATATGAAGCAGCAACCAAGGCCACGACCGAACAATACTTCGTAGCAAGGAGGCCCTCTTACCATGGAAATATTCCCTAGAGAATATAATATTTGTATTATTTATTTCCAGTTTATAATTAATGTTTATATTCTGTGATATAACTGCTATGGTTCTTGAATATGCAATTCATAGGAAAAAATCATTAGCACGTGCATAGAAGTATAAACGGTAAATCCAGATTCCTAGTCTTGCCTCTAGGACTAGCTCAAGTGTTAATTTGATGATTCTATTTCCTAATCATAGGCATATGCCAGTTACTTTTGACAGCATGATGTTGGTAGAACACTCGTGTTGAATTGACCCAGGTTATTTGTTATACTTAGAGATTATAACATCTAAAGTTTCACGGGTGCGTGTCGGTCCTAAACGAACGGCTTTTAACCCCTTTCCACGACATCATTTGGAACCGTCGCCAAGTGAGTGTGTGTGATAGGGTGTCCTTCGCACACGACCCAGAAATCGTGTGCAATCGGGCGAGGCATCGAAACCCAATCATTTTCGTAGGTATGTACATCCCACACGGTAACCCGAGAAAATCATTTTCGTAGGTATGTACATACCACATGGTGAATCCCAGAAAAACATTTCCGTTCGTATGTATATCACACATAGTCAATCCAAGGAATACATTTATGTTTTTATGTACATCCCACACAGTCAATCCAGGGAACACGTTTCCGTTCAGACATACATCCCACACAGTTTTATGTGTAGGCTCGTGTGTGAAAGGTGTAACTATCACACACGGTTTTCCATGGTTAACCGTTTGCTTTTATCAACTATATCACACATGATTTAATGAAGAAAACTGTGTGGCACTGTTCTATCCATCGCAAGCGCTTTTTCTGCTAGAACCGTTTGCAAAGGTCCATGACACATTTAGCAGGTTTATTAGCTTACAATTAATAATTCCAGTATTACGCAAATTCAAATTTCATATCGAACAACTTTTTGCCAATTTCATATCAGGTACATAAATATATTATAACATCACAGTACAGTAGCTACATGAAAACAACACAGTACAACATATAGCTAGTTCAACTTCATAAGAACAATATATTCATTTCCCTAATTGATATCATCCAGGCTCATATTATCCACCTCTGCTTTCAGTTCAGTAAGAACCCGTTTTATACGGGCCTACTGGGAAAGTGCCTCCTCCTTCGCCAACACCATCTTAGCAAAGTCTGATTAAAAAATCTGAGCTCATTCTCCACCTTCAACTTTTTATCCCGCATCTTGAAATATGCTTCAGTGTTGACAGCACTTTCTCTAAGCATACATGTGCTCTCTTCCTCATACATGCTCCAGAGCTTCGCTAGGCACATCTTCAAAGACTGTGGCCGCTCTTGATCAACCCACTCCAAGTAAGAACACTTCCGTTCATCCTGTAATATTTAAAACTAGATCAGTAACAATTGTAGGGGAAATGGGTTTATAGAAACATAGAAAATCACCAATTCTTATTTTGAAAAACTAAAGAAACATGTTAATTATGACATATCTTCTCAAAAAGATCAATGTGCAAATGAAATAATTGGTACTGAGACAACAACCAAATTATGGAACATCAGAAGCTATAACTAACTACAATGATGCTACAAGTTCTTACTCATGTACAATAAATAACAAATTGAACATTTTATGAGGAAGGTAAATATAACTGCAACAGCATAGTGCACTACAAGGATCCGGGTGTATTGCAACAAAATTGTTTGTCGCAATACATGCCGATTTGTGGCGATAAGTACCTATCACCACGAAACAGCATTCGTTGGCAGCTGTTGCGACTGGACACATGGTAATAGGTTATTGCAACGAAAAGGAAACTGTGGCAATAAAGCATGCTATTGCAACTGCCATGTGGGAAGTCGCCACATGTTTTCCCGTGGCAACACTCATCTGATGCGACAATTTGCTTTGTGGAGATAGCTTTAATGCAACATGTAATGAATCATGGCAACTGATAGCTCGTGGCGATAGACATTTGTGGCAACAACCTATGCCAACGACCCTTGTTTCGTGGTGCATAGTGTTCCGTGGCAATAGGCAATTGTGGCAATAAACTATGGCAACAATCCTTGTTTTCGTGGTATTAGGCATTTTGCCACGAACCGTACACTTGTGGCATTAAGTGACAGTGTTTGGATGACAGCAAATTGATACTAACAGGTGTGTACATGCACAAATTTAGTAACATAGAACTAATAGCACTAAGGTCGTCCACTATGTATGCCAAAACTGGGGTAAACACAATTGTTGCTACATCTCGCACCGGTGGCCTGCATTGGCGAGCCAATGCAGCGGAAAAAATCAGAGACCCGGACTACGGAGCACATAGTTGCTCTGATGTCCAGTTCCTTCGTGCCATAAAGATTTACTATTTTACTGCTTGGCTGCTCGAATGTGTGGACCAAAGTGGGCTGCACAAACTTCTGAAGCGGTGCCAAATAATTTTCTAATGGCACCGCTGATGAGATGGCAACAATTTAAGATACTAGGTACAAACTATGACACTGTCTTAGGATGCGTTTGGTTGAAGGTGTGGTATGAACGGGTTGGGACCATGACAGTGTCTGAATCACATCTAACAAATGATTTGTAACAACGAAAGAGGGTCTAACCTTCTTTGCACATGTCAGAAACTTCCTCCCACTATCCACAGAATCAAATGCAACTAGCTTCACGCATGGAGATTGATGGTCACAATGAGCAGATAGATCTTCAGCCACCCCGCACCATTCGTTGCCACTGATGGTCTTAGGGAGCTACAAGAGGAAGAAATGACTCAAATCGTCTGCCGGGTAAAAATCCTTCATTCCAAGCCATAGCCCGAGAGAGAGAAGAGAGGCATACTCGGGTGGTGAAGGAGTAGTCGCCGGAGGAGGAACCGCTAGAGAGGTCTTTGAAGAAGACCATGGTGACCCCGGCGGTAGGATGCGAGACGGCGAGAGCGAGGAAGCGGCTATAGTTTAGCAAGAAAGGAAGGAAGGAGGAAACAGGGGAAATGTGACTTCTGGTCGGGAAGAAAAAGGGGTGGGAAGGGGGGCGGGGTAGATATTTTGGTGGTAGGCCAAAATTTTGAAAATGTGGAGGGAAACTTTGCGCGTGGTGCCGCTGGACCATTCACTTTGAACGATTGTGTGCATCGCAAACGATTCTTCTGCTTTACGCGCATGGGATGAGTTTGATAAATCAAATATTGGTGGAAATTTCCCCGAGTACGTCATTGCATAATTTAACATCGCTTGCTAATTTGGGCACACAAAAGAGCGTACAGTAGACAGACCACACTTACTGAATCGAGCAATTTTAGTAATTAAACAGAGCCAGTTGACCTAAACATTGCTCTAACAAAAGACCAGCATTAAAAACAAAGCCTAAGTACGCATAATTTTAACAAATCCGCCGCAACGCCGGTCTATGCATCGCCGGTGTGAGATGAGACGTCGATGACTTGTCCTAGCGACATGCCGCCGTTGGTGGACTCCGCGTCCCCCTTGCTGAAGTCGAGTGTGTCCTCGTCCTCGGCGCCACCCTCAAGGTTGTAGTACTCATAGTAGTGGCTGCGCCAGAGCTCGCGTTGGTACTCCACTGCTGATTCCTCGATGGACAGACTCTTCTCTACCTCGACCTCCGCCACACGCAACTCCTCCCAGTGCTCCTCGATCTCCGCCGCCTCCTGCATCTCCAGCTCCTGCTTGGGACCTCATGAGGAAGCAGGTGCTCCATGGCCACCACCGCCTTTTCTGACATGGGTTGCATGCTGGAGTCAGAGGTGGCCTGGAATATCTTGGCATGCGCATCCTCGATCTTGGCGTGGATGGCCTCGACCGGGGCCAGGGCGACATCAGCGGCACGGACGACAGCTCGAGCGCTCTCGGTGTTTGCAGCTACCGTCATAGCAGCAGTTGCAGCCGTCTCGGCTGCTGCAGCTGCCGCAGACGCCCTCTCGACGAAAGTGGCCACACTCAATGCCTATGCAGCGGCACTCTTGGCATAGGCG
>NC_041390.1:528464305-528496538 GCF_002162155.2 Triticum dicoccoides | reverse complement strand
CTATGCAAGAAGGGGGTGCAAGAATGGGGGTCGGGATTCATGGATTCGGGGGTTGCCAGCACTGGAGCAGACGACCCGACGAAGTTTAAGGAGGGAGACTTAAATAGACCCAGATATTTTCATCGCAAACGGTTCTTAGAAAATAACTGTGTGTCATGTTGTAGATATTTTTTATTAGTTGCGAAAGACGAATTTGGAGTACAGTGGCAACGGATGGTGTTTTAAATGTACGAGAAATTTTGTAGTAGTAATACAAGTGTAATGTCAAATTTTGGAAAATTTCAGGGGTCATTTGACCTTTTAAGACATTTAAGTGCTTTTCTAGCCATTTAATGACCGTAATTGAAATTTGAACTACATGTGCATGCAACAGCTAACAATAACGGTTTGAAAACTCATATTTTTGGTACTTGCGTGCGATTTAATTCCATGTGTAGTAAATTGGAAGGAATTTTCAAACTTATTGGTCACAAGGCTATGACACAATTAAGCATGGAGTGACATGGCATTTTAATTCCAAAAAATTAAACAAATATCATAAACACATGAAACCTTGATTGATGTAATGTCATGCCACCAAGATGATGTGGAAAAAATTGGCTTGTTTGACGAAAGTTTGGACATACACCCCTCACAAACCGGAGCAACTCACTAGAAGGCTCGTGGTTCCGAGAGGGAACAATGCATGTTTGATGACAAACGGGAGATAGCTTCCTCTTACGGCCTTCAATTTTTTTATGTTTAACATGCACTACTACAACTGTAATGTGAAATTTCGGAAAATTCTAGGGGTCATTTGACATTTTAAAGACATTTAAGTGATTTTCTAGCCATTTAATTCAAATTTGAACTACATCTACATGCAACACCTAACCATAACGGTTTGACAAATCATATTTGTGTACTTGTGTGTGAGTTAATTCCATGTGCAGTAAATTAGAAGGAATTTTCAAACATATTTGTCTCACAACATGGACACATGCATATGCATGCATGGAGTGACATGGTATTTTAATTCCATAAAATCAAAAAAATCAGAAACACATGAAACCTTGGTTGATGTAATGTCATGCCACCAAGATGATGTGGTAAAAAAATTGGCATGTTTGACGAAAGTTTGGACACACACCCCTCACAAACCGGAGCAACTCACTAGAAGGCCCGTGGTTCCGAGAGGGAAAAATGCATGTTTGATGACGAACGGGAGATAGCTTCCTCTTACGGCCTTCAATTTTTTTCTACGTCTAACGTGCACTACTACAACTATAATGTGAATTTTTTGAAAATTCTAGGGGTCATTTGACCTTTTAAAGAAATTTAAGTGATTTTCTAGCCATTTAATGACCGTAATTCAAATTTGAACTACATCTACATGCAACGCCTAACCAAAACGGTTTGAAAAATCATATATGTATACTTGTGTGCAAGTTAATTCCATGTGCAGTAAATTAGAAGGAATTTTCAAACATATTGGTCTCATGACATGGACACATGCATACGTATGCATGGAGTGACATGGCATTTAATTCCTAAAAATTAAAAAATTGATTAGAAAAACATGAAACCTTGGTTGATGTAATGTCATGCCACCAAGATGATGTGGTAAAAAAATTGGCCTGTTTGACGAAAGTTTGGACACACACTCCTCACAAACCGGAGCAACTCACTAGAAGGTTCATGGTTCCGAAAGGGAACAATGCATGTTTGATGATGAACGGGAGATAACTTCCTCTTACGGCCTTCAATTTTTTTCTACGTCTAGCGTGCACTAATACAACTGTCATGTCAAATTTTTGAAAATTTCAGGGGTCATTTGACCTTTTAAAGACATTTAAGTGATTTTCTAACCATTTAATGACCTAATTCAAATTTGAACTACATCTACATGCAACACCTAACCATGACGGTTTGAAAAATCATATTTTTGTGTACTTGTGTGCGAGTTAATTCCATGTGCAGTAAATTTGAAGGAATTTTCAAAATATTGGTCTCAAGGCATGGACACACATGCATGGAGTGCAATGGCATTTTAATTCCAAAAAATTAAAAAATGATCAAAAAAACATGAAAGCTTGCTTGATTTAATGTCATGCCACCAAGATGATGTGGTAAAAAATTGCATGTTCCAGGAAAGTTTGGACACACAACCCTCACAAATAGGAGGAACTCACTAGAAGGTTCGTGGTTCTGAGAGCGAACAATGCATGTTTGATGACGAATGGGAGATAGCTTCCTCTTACAGCCTTCAATTTTTTTTTACATTTAACATGCACTAATACAACTGTCTTGTGAAAATTTCAAAAATTTCAAGGGTCATTTGACCTTGTAAATACATTTAAGTGATTTTCTAACCATTTAATGACCATAATGCAAATTTGAACTACATCTACGTGCAACGCCTAACCATAACGATTTGAAAAATGATATTTTTATGTACTTGTGTGCGAGTTAATTTCATGTGCAGTAAATTAGAAAAAAAAATTCAAACATAGTGGTCTCAAGGCATGGGCACACATGCATGGAGGGCCATGGCATTTTAATTCCAAAAAATAAAAAAAAATCATCAAAAAACACATGAAACCTTGCTTGATATAATGTCATGCCACCAAGATGATGTGGTAAAAAAATTGGTCTGTTTGACGAAATTTTGGACACACACCCCTCACAAACCGGAGTAACTCATTAGAAGGTTCGTGGTTCCGAGAGGGAACAATGCATATTTGATGACGGACGGAAGATAACTTCCTCTTACGGCCTTCAAAATTTTTTTCTATGTTTAACGTCCACTAATATAACTGTCATGTGAAAATTTAGAAAATTTCAGGGGTCATTTGACCTTTTAAAGACATTTAAGTGATTTTCTAACCATTTAATGACCGTAATTCAAATTTGAACTACATCTACATGCAACGCCTAACCATAACGGTTTGAAAAATCATATTTTTGTGTACTTGTTTGCGAGTTAAAAAATCATCAGACGATGTAAATATCTGATGTTCAAAAAAGTAAATGTAAAGATCTGGCAAGACAACCGGCCCCCACATGATTGGCAGTCTATCTCGCGGCTCTAGGTTTGGTAGGTGAATGGCGGGGATCATTAATCACACACAGTTCTGCATTGGAAACCGTCAGCTATTATGTTCACACATGGATTTTGGCTATTATGTTCACACACGGATTTTGCTGCGAGAATCTTGTGTAATTCGAACTACAATACTAGTATATTCCGGTGACCGGCGTGTGTACTGTCCCCGTCGATCTAGATTCCGGCCGCAAATAAATACTACATTGCTCACATCGTCCCGCCTGCATTCTCATCTACATCCTCCCCTCGCTCTCTCTCTCTCTCTCTCAAATATCTGCCATGGCGCCGCCGGTCTGCCCACGCGCCGATGAGGAGTCGCCGCCCCCCGAGGACGCTCGCTCGATTAGCAGCGACAAGGACCCTTAAGCGCCACCTAACGAGGTTGCACCGGACCCCCCAACTTTGGATTGGTTTCGGGGATAGTACAATCTTTGTCTGTGGAAGTTGCTGCCGCCGGCTGAGAAAGCCAGGCAAGTGGCGTTCAAGAAGAAGATGGCGGAGGAGGAAGCCAGGTACCAGGCGGCATGTGAAGACCGTGATGCCGTCTGGAAAAAGGAGGCGGCGGAGCTTTGGGGCGGGGTGCGTCGTCGTGCCAAGGAGGTGTACGAAGACAGGTACTTCGCGAGGAAGGTCATAGGCGTTGGGCGCCTCGTCGCTGCATGGAGGTCGGCCGATAAGCTCCAGCGTGCCACCGACGAGGAGCTCCAGTGGGCACCCAACGAAATGGCAAGATCGGCCGCGCGCGTCCGCCAGCAAGAGGCAGATCGGTACGTCAAGCGCTGTGAGGCGGAGAAGGCGGAGTACTGCCTCCACACTGGGAAGACGCCACGCACTAGGGAGCTGCTGGCGAGGGGCTGCCAGAATACTGGCTCCAGGAGGGATTATTAGTTTTAGTATTGTTTGTTTTCAATTTTATGCATTGTACCTAGTAGTTAAGTATCATCACGTATATGTGATGATATATATATATATTCTGTGATGAACTAATGAACATTTAATATATATATATATATTATGAATTCCATTTTCTATCTGTTTTTGTATACTAATTTGAATATAGCTATTATCATCCACATATACAGAATGGAAAGCGTATATACACACATTGAAACATAACATATAAGAATGGAAAACAGAGTACACACATTGAAACATAGCAATAAATAGAGCAATACTATGATTGCTGTGAATACATATCTATCCACGTTGAAACAACTTTTTAAAATAAAACGCGTCCATGAGACCATGACCAGCAGCCCTTGCCTATGGTAGCTCTTCACTCTGCCTGAACTCATGCAGGCAATCGTCTGAGCAGTCGACACGCTGGCAGTACATCTGGAGTGCGATCTCGAGCTCTAAGTTGGCTATTTCATCGGAGATCACCTGCTCGAGGATGCGACGGCCATGTTCCTCTACTGCATCCAGGTGGACACCTGGGCCAAGGAGGCGGTCGAGCCTACGGACCAACGTGTTGGCATCTAGCGGGCTGTGAACAAGGCGAACAGCGGCACCCATGCGAATGGCGCGGCAGGCATCCGGTGCAAGTATGGCATGGCCGGCCTCTGGTGCAAGTATGGCATTGAGGGCCTCTGCCCACTCCTGGTGAGGAATGGGGGTACTGATCGGACGTGTACCCAGCTGCAACTCCGTGTCGATAGCAGGCAAGCACCGATGGATCTGCTCTTGCTATGCGGCATGCTGCGCCTCTCGCTCTGCAGCGAGCCACAGCCTATCGGTGCGGACGCGCCTAGCTTTCTCTGCGGCGCGCCATCGATCATGTTGTGCGGCGAGCTGCAGCCTGTCGGCGCTGACATGCCTATCTTGATCCACGGCACTCAAGCGCCATGCGCCAAAGGTCTGCTCAACCCTGGCGATGACGCGCATCACGGCGTCGTCCATCGCGTTGCCGGGGAGCGCCTCAGCCTCGACGGGCCGTGGCGCCTGCTCGTTTTCCTCGTCGATGAGGTTGATGGCAGAGGCGACGCTTTGGTGGGTTGGCATGCTTGGAAAAGATGGATGTGCTACAGGCTGCGCTTGTCGCCTCCATGCGTCGCACGCCTTCTATGCACAATATTGCTGGGTGGTGGGAAACATGTGAGGAAATGGTGGGAAACGGTGATGTGTTCATAAAACGCCATCAATCAATGGAAACTTAGCATAGAAGGAATATCGAGCTAGCACAAGAAGGAGATGATGATCAGATGAACACGGACCACACTAGGGAACCGTTTCTGTTATTATCGGTATTCACACACATTTCTGATTACAGAACTGTTTGTCGCGTATCACAAACATCTTGTTATAATGAACCGTTTCTGTTCTCTTGCCTCAACGCAAATAGTTCATCCGAGTGAACCGCATGACGTATATCGCACACACCTTGATCTGGCTGCCCGTTTCTTTTGTGTTGCCTAATCACAAAGAGTTCATCCGAATGAACCGTATGTTGTATATCGCACACACCTTCATCTGGCGGCCCGTTTCTTTTGTTCCTCCTCATCGCAAACAGTTAATTGAGATGAACCGTATGCCCTGCATCACACATGCAACTAAAATCTGAACCGTGTTTGATGCATTCTCCATCGCAAACGTTTTGCACTTTTTTGACGGTTTTTTTACACCACCGTTTGTGATTATGGCATCGCACATAGTTTCGTCGAAGGGTCTCTGATCATAGTGTCGCATTAGCAGCATCCTGCAGTAGTGTTTATAGTTCATAACACAAGAGTTAACATATGTATAATTCCTTATACCATGAGAGTATCTAGTCACTCCATACCGGGTGTTGGACTTTGGGGTTGTTCCAACGTCTTCCGTAGCAGGGTGATCATAACGACAACTCTTAGGTTCATCGGAAAAGTATGACGAGAGACTAGTTAGCTCGAGATTGAATTTGCTCCTCCAATGATGAAGAGATATTCTTAGGGCCCTCACTATGTGACAACATCCATCATCTTCTAGACATACAAAGTGTGAATTGATCACAGGGATGCCGGAACACGAGAATGAGAAAAGAGAACAAAACCAATAAGGAGGAAGACCGCTATAGTGAGCATGTGTTGATCTCACGAGGATACCGTTATATCTCACCTTGATTTTTTTTAATGTATCGCAAAGCAAAAGGAACAACATATACTAACCAATGGTTCACTGGAATATCATTTGTGTAAGTATAGAGATCAATATGGACGTCCACTGTTCCGCTATTGATCATTGAACGAGAGGTGCTTTCATTGATGTCTACGTTTTACCGAACTTGCAGGGCCACACGCTTAGGGACTATGATCTGTTGAGTTCTATAGGAGTTCGAAATATTAGAAAATATGATTGAAAACTATTGGGAATAAAATAAATTGTTTCAAGAGAAACCATAAGCGTTTGGGGTTACCGGAAGAGTTTCGGAGAAAATTGGGTAATACCGGTTAAATATACATAGGTGGAAAATGTTTTGGGGATTAATATAAATAATAGAGGGCTTGGATAATTATATATGAGTCCCTAGGATTATTTGGATTTAATGGGGCCTAAGGCTGATATAGGCGAGGTGCCCACCTTGGGCTTCTTTGACAAGCTAAAGGGGGGCAATGCGAGTTGGAGGAGGACTCCTCCTCCCCCTAGGTTGGCACAAGGGAGGGGAGCCCCTCCTCCAAGTTATTCTCCCCTTCCTCACACCTATATATACATGAGGGGTTGCCCCCCTAGAGAACATACAAGTCCTTTTTTGGGCACCCCTCTAGTTCTCTCTTGTTTTAGTTCTTGTTTAGACTTGTTCTACACTAGACCTAGTTCCAATTTTCTCTAGTCCACATAACAGAGAAGCCCTATGATGTTCTTGTTGGGAAACATTGTAGAAAACAAAAAAATCGTCCTACGATCACGGTCCAGGAATACTATGAAGATGCATAGCGAGGTTTAGATCGGATCGTTATCAACTTCGATTTGCAGTGAAAGAAGAGTTGGTGTAGATCTTTATTGAAGTCCCTCAAAACATCCACGACGGTCCCTCGAAAAAAATAAAAAAAGCACAACCTCTCTACAGATTGCAAGCATACGTGGTTCATGATCTGGCAGCGCTTCGCCGTCCAGAGCAAATTGTCGCTAGAGAATTAGAGGGGGAGAGAGAGAGAGAGAGAGAGAGAGAGAGAGAGAGAGAAACATGGCTTCTCTATTATGAGGATTAGAGAGAACTAGGTCTAGCTCTACTCTAGATCAACTCTAAATTAGAATTAGAACTAGAGAACTAGAGTAGGCTCTAAAATTTGTATCTCCCAAGGGGCCAAAACATCTACTGTATATAGGTTGAGGGAGAGAGAAGGGGCGTCACAAAGGGAGGAGGGTTCCTGTAACACTCCAAAAAAATTTGATTTGGTTTTATCAAATTCTTTATTTAGTTGGAAGGAGGTTATTTAAAAAAAAATTAAAAGACTCTCCTTCTCAAAATTCTCATTTGTGACAAGTATTTTTTTTCTTTTTGTGGGTTCTTACCAATCTTGATCTTTGGTCTTGAGGATTTTTCATCTTGTGTTGGCTCAACATAAATAATCTTGGAAGGTTTTTCCAACTCCTTTTTATTAAAAAGAATTCCTATAAATTATGGATTTATTCTTCCCCATTCAAAAATTTCTCTCTTGCCATGGCCTATGCAGAAAATCTTCTTCCAAAACCCACCTCCCTACTCTGGGTCAAGCCAAGCATCCAATTCCAGCAAGTTTCAACCTCTTTTAGATTTTATTTCTATTTATTTTATCCTCAAACATTTTTCTGTAATTTATTTTGGACTCTTGTGATTTACAAAGGAAGTACCAGATCCCTTAAGTTTCTGAGCCCAAGCAAATTACCCTAGCTACTTTTTAGTACCCTCAACCTAGAACCATCAAGATCTGCTGGTCCAAAGTTCAAATTCTTCAAAATGTGCTTGCTACAACTTTGGACCAGATTTGCCAATTTTGGTGAAATTCATTCCTTTTCTTTTCCTAAAAATCTGAGATAAATCAAGAAGCCACTAGATGCATCAAGAGATCACCTCACCAATTCCCAGCTGAAGAAAAAATTTCCACGTGCCTAAAAAATTTCATCGAACATCTGGCGTGCACTGTTTCTATTCAAATTCAGAGTTCAGTGTTCAGTTCAGTCGATAGTGTTGTTTTCTTCAGAACCGCGGTGTCAATCTCGCCAGTGCACACGTTGGCACCTTGCTCCCTGCTCCTCCTTCTTATCCAGTGCGCCGCACGGTCGTTTGGACGGGCGCAAGCGTCGGTGGCGATGTGTCTCGCCAACGCCGGCATCTTCCGTGGTGGCAGAACCACCTGTGGCGGTCAGCAGGGGCCAGCCCTGCCATACGGCGCCGTCCAGCACCGCCCACACCACCAGGAGCCTCCGTGTGGCCGTCATCTTCCCCGTGCGTGCTGCAGAACAGTCACCATGGCCTGAGAGGTGCAGAGCGCGCTCTCTGCCTCCGACGAGCCCGTGAGGCCGTTCCGTCGAAGGCTTGGAGTATCGCCCAAGTTGTACCAAGATTAGGCATTGGATGGAGCCAGTGGACCAATCCGAATATGCCCAGTCACCTAAACCTCCAGCCCGACCACTGCCTCGCCGTAATCACTCGCCGGAGTAATCCCGTTCTCGGCAAACGCCTCGGGCCGGCTATAAATGGAGGCCCCGAGCTCGTTCTCGACCCAGCACCTCCGCTCCTCGCCTCAGAACCTTGCCACGCTCATCAGAAGGCCTCGGGAGGGCCTTCTTCCCCGAGTCCGGTCGCCTCCATCTGCTTCGGGCTCCGGCAAGGTTCTCTCTGGTGAGAGCACCCCCGCCTCCCAAGCCTTGTCAGCAACCTCCTAGTCCACTACCTCGTCTAACCCAAGCCCCAATTTGGCGTCTGTAGCCCTCCCCGGTGGGATCCATTACCGCCCGAACTGTCGTCTGCCGGAGTGGAGGCTGCCGTCGACGTGGTGCTCGCCGACGACCAACTCGACCACCCACAGACGCGGGAGAGCTCCGTGAGTCCGTAGGTACTTTCCGTTCCCCCTACCTCGCCGTGGATCGACCTCGGCGACCACCACGATCCTCGGGCGCCGGTGTGCTCTGTTTCAAAGTTTTAAACCTGACGGGTGGGACCCCCTCATCAGCCTCTCCTCTCTTATTCGAACCGTTTTCTAAAAGCGCCTCCGGGCAGAATACGTGTTCCCTTTGGGTTGGCGTATCTCTAACCGAAACGTTTTCTGCTTTTCTAAGCTAGCCCCTGGAAAGTTTCTGTTTCATCACAGATTAGTCCCTGGACTAAAACCTTTTTAACTTTTAAACAAAAGATGATTTTGAGTTGATTCTTTTTCTGTCATCTTTATTTTTCTATCTAGCTTTTTTATCATATTTATTTGAAAAATATTTGGAACAATTTTATGCATGCACGGTATTTACGTTAGTATCCGATTTCTTTTATACCGTAGATACCGAAGGGGGTGACAGAGCCGCCAACTTCGCTGAGCTAGACTCCGACCACTCCGAACTAGGCAAGCATGTTTGAACCTTTGATATGATGAGTGTTTTGCATGTATGCTTGAGTAGTTTTCTCATGGCATGTTCATATAAGCATTAGTGAATGTTATATTGCATGCAAGGCAAGCTGCAAGTGAGCTTCAAAATTTGATGGGTTCATATGATGTTTAACCTGATCATGTGGTGGCATGATAGGTGGAAAGCTGGTGTTGTTGTAGCATGCCAGTATTATGTCAACCGTTTAACTCCAGTATTAACGTGGATCAAATCATGTCCCGTTCGTTCCCTTTTCGTGCTGCCACATGTCTTCTACAAAGAATGTGGTCTAGTTAGTTGCGAACCTCTTTCCTTGTACACACCAAATAGAGGGGCCATGATGAGGGTTCCATGGCCTGGATTAAAGCCCGTCATCCGGTCAGGGGGCATGGGTGTTTCCAGTTGGGACCGAGAGGGGGCACCCCTTAGAGCACGCGAATATAAATTTGATCCCATGCTACACGAGGTTGTAGCCTCCCCGTCTCAAAGTTTTTCTTGAATGTTGCCTAGGGTGATTCCTGGCAGCAGAATGTGGAATGGGTGTGTACTGGTTAGATGTGTTTCTTCTATAATACCGTATACGGAACTAGTACTTTGTGACTACTGAAATCCGTTGGCTGTGGGTAAAGAGTACAAACTCTGCAGAGTCAAAACCATCTGAGTAACCGTGTTCATGATCAAGGACTTTGATCAACATATCAGTGTCAGTGTCAGTCTCAGTGACAGTCTCCGGAAGATAAACATGAAACTAAGAGTGGTAAACCCAATTGAATGTTATTCCTGTGGATGGACTAACCAGTTTATTATTATGTACTGAGTATTTCCTTGGGATGATTTAAATTCATGAGCTACTTGATTTTGAATGACGAAATATAAGCCATTTATGTGATGTCGCCCAGACGTCCGACTGTGGCATTCTTGTTATTTACTTTTGATATAAGCCCTTTATGTGATGTCGCCCAGACGTCCGACTGTGGCACTCTTGTTATTTACTTTTGATATAAGCCATTTATGTGATGTCGCTCAGACGTCCGACTATGGCATTCTTGTTATTTAATTTTGATATAAGCCCTTTATGCGATGTCGCTCAGACGTCCGACTGTGGCATTCTTGCTATTTACTTTTGATATAAGCCCTTTATGTGATGTCGCTCAGACTTCCGACTGTGGCATCCTTGTTATTTACTTTCATTATAAGCCTTTTTCGAGATGTCGCTTAGACGTCCGACTGTGGCATGCACTATCATTTAAGTTTCAATATAAGCCCTTTATGTGTTGTTGCCCTGACGCCCGACTGTGGCATGTTAATTCATTTTCCCTTTCGAGGCGTCGCTTCAGACACCCGATCGGTCTTCAGCTATTTTATTGGGATTTGGGGAGGACTACCGCCTGACTTCCTTTCATTTATCGTGCAGTGCGACTTTATTACCTGAGTGTGCATTACTAATCTGCTCATGTGCATCATGTTTACATTTGTTATATCTTATGTCCAAACTGTCTTGCGAGTACATTCAAAGTACTCACCTAGCTTGTTTATTTGGCCAGATGTTGACGAAGGCGATCTTATGGATGAAGAGTACGATAGTGAGTCCGACGCCTAGAGGAGACCCAGTCAGTCCCGTGCGATCCTGGAGTTGGTCACTTGTATTATATACGCTTCCGCTACCCTAATAAAATCATCAAGCCTCACTCCAGTGCTTGATGAGCTGTAAGATTTTGGAGTCATGTCACCCACTTCACTATGACATATCCACCACCACTTTTATTACGAGTCAGTAGTTATGCCACCATACCCCTTTGTGTCATATCCGCCTTTATGTATAATATCGGCGTGCTTGTAATAAAATTGTTGAGCATCCTCAGCTCAACCTTGTATAATATTTAGTACTTCTAGATTTCTGTATCAAGGATTTGTCTACCAGTAAGGAGGATTCTTCTATACTGGTCTGATATAATGGTCGGTTTTTCAATAAAATTTTTATTGGAAAACCGGTCCTGACAACCTTGGTACCAGAGCCAAGCTGACTGTAGGAAGCCACTAGGCGCGATCACTAATCGGTTATTAGGGTAATAAGTGCTATTTTTAACATTTTGCAATTGTAGCAATTTTCTGTTAGTCATCATAAATTTATGAATTGACTATCTGGAATTTTTGTCTACCTTTGTAGATGGCTGGCAGCGACTGTGAGTCACAGGTGTTCACCAATGTACCTAAGGGGTTTATCAAGCTCCTCGTCTCCATCACCAAGGTCGCGATCAGGCCATCGACTCGTCCAGAGTTCACGCTCTACCAGCACAAGATCAGCGATAGCGTGTCTATGCACCAGGCCGCGGTGCAATTCAAGGGAGGACATTCTGAGTCACGCCGCTTCCGATTTGTGGGAAGGGCCATGCCTACGGAGAGGCATGCCATGCAAATGGCTGCCCGCGAGGCGATAGCTCGTCTCCGGGATGCACTCCCTTCGATGAAGACTCGTCGCTACCGCTACCTCCCATGCCACGTGCCATACACTTGTCACTATGTGTTCGCTTGCGCTAGGGTGAGAGAGATGAGGCTATTGAAATGTTGGTTGAGTATCTCAAAGCTCTGGAGGCAGCTTTTGATAACCTCGTGGACGATTTTGTGGCTGCTCGTATGGACTTCGTTCAGGGCTGTTCCGCCAACAGGAGGGAGCTCCTCCATACAGCACCACCACTGACTTACGTCTCATGCTCAGCATCCTATACACCTGCCATCTTAGCCACCGGTCGCCGCCTGCCTACCACTGAGGAGTTTGACCAAGTCATTGCTCCTACTCCAGTCAGAGCTGCACCACCTGTCGCGCCCGCACCAGCTCCTCAACCTAGTACTTCGCGTCTGGAGCCTATTTGTGAGGAGGAGGTTGAGTCTCCAGCATCATTGGGTGACCATCTCCGACTGAATGCGCCAAGCAGCCGTGCGAAGTACCAGCTTGTATGATATGTTTATATGTATATAGGTTTGGTGAGAAGTAGTTTGTGTGCGCATCATGTAGGAACTCGGAGAAGTGCACTAGCCTAAATAACATGTCTGAAATGTGTACGCACATCCTGAGTGATGTATTGTATAATTACGGCTTGCGTGTAAGATATGTACTGAGCGGTCCTTCTCTATGCGCAATCAAGTATTTTCTTGAAAACAAAAATTTCACCTTTGTAAAATTATTTATTTTTGCCACTTAGTTTTTCTCATGAATTCTGCAAAAAAATACCCCAGAGTGGAAAATGCCTTGTCCCTGGACTCGTTCCATGCCAAGTCCACCGAAGGAAAATTATGGTACCCAGACAAGTAACAATTTCACACAGGGGTAGTCAAGTCAGCAAGGCAGTGAAGCAGCATTTTCTCAAATATGCCGCCTTTATGAGCAAAGCCAGCAGCAGCATCAATAAATGATGAACCATGTGATCAATATGGGAAATCACCGTGAACAATATCAACAGCTTTCCAAATTGTCGGAACTACAAAAGACACGTCCTCCAATGTTCTCTCACACTGATAGGCCTCTTGAGGCCGATGATTGGCTTCGAGACATTGAAAGGAAGTTAATTATTGCACAATGTTTGGACCAAGAGAAGGTACTTTATGCACCTCACTACCTCACTGGAGCAGCTCCATCATGGTGGGAAAATTTCCTACACATGCACCCCAATGAAAATAACATCACCTGGGAAGAATTTAAAGAAGGTTTCCATGGGGCGCACATTCCCAGAAGCATTATGAAGATCAAGAAAAGGGAGTTTGATGACCTCAAGCAGAGAAGCATGACAGTGACTAAGTATAATAGTCAGTTTACTCAATTATCTCGTTATGCCAACGAAGAGCATATGACTGAAAATAAAAAGATGGAAAAATTTCTGGATGGTCTGGCACCAGCACTTAAATGCCATCTAGTCGTACACACCTTTCCGGATTTCAAAACACTTGCGGACAAAGGTATTACACTAGAAAATGAGTGCCACGGCTTGGAGGATTTTCGCAAGCGCAAAAGGGACAAAACTACTCATGCTCGCAACAATCGGAACAAGACTGATTTTCAGAAAATTGGAGCGAACAAATCCACAACCATTGTTCCACGCCCGAACAAAAAATTTCATGCAAGAGACAAGGATTTTACATATCGCCCAGGCGTTACTTGCTACGCTTGTGGAGAGGAAGGACACTATGCCAAACAATGCCCAAAGCCAAGAAACACGGCCCCCAAGCCGAACAACAATGGAAATAATTCAACACCCAAGCGTAACAACTTCAACCCCAATAACAATCACAAGAAGGGTCACTTGAACCATGTGACCAAGGAGAAAGCACAGAATGCCCCGGATATCGTACTCGGTGCGTTCCCTGTCAACACAATACCTGCCACGGGTTTGTTTGATTCTGGAGCTTCTCACTCCTTCATTTCAAAGAAATTCGCTTTGCAACATGATTTTTCGATGCTTCCCTTGGAAAAATCCATGACCATCAAGTCCCCCGGGATTAAGCAAATCACTCAGAGTTACTGCCAAGGTGTGGTTATTGAGATTGAGGGACTAAAGTTTCAGGCAAACCTCATTGTATTGGAAAATAAGGGACTGGATGTTATCCTAGGAATGGAATGGTTAACCACCAACAAGGGATTTCTCGACTGCTTCAATCGGACTATAATTCTTACTCATCATCACGGGAAGACGATAAAAGTTGCAGCTCAAGAAAGGCCAATATCACGGCAACCAAGGTTAAACAAGGTGGACATTTCGGAGTTAAGAAAAGTTCCAGTGGTGTCTGAGTTCCCTGACGTATTTCCCGAAGAACTACCAGGCATGCCACCAGACTGGGAAATAGAGTTCATCATTGAACTAGCACCTGGAACCACCCCCATTTACAAGAAGCCCTATAGAATGGCACCCTCCAAGTTGGTAGAATTAAAGAAGCAAATAAAAGAATTACTGGACAAAGGATTCATATGGGCCAGCTCCTCACCTTGGGGTTCACCAGTATTATTTGCCAAGAAAAAGGATGGGACATTGAGATTATGTATAGACTATCGAGCACTCAACATGGTCACCATCAAAAACAAATATCCCGATGCCACGGATAAATGATTTATTTGACCAGCTCGCACAAGCCAAGGTTTTCTCAAAAATTGATTTAAGGTCGGGGAATCATCAATTAAAAGTACGGACAGAAGATATCCCTAAGACATCATTCACCTCTAGATACGGATTATATGAATTTACAGTAATGCCGTTTGGACTGACAAACGCCCCCGCATATTTTGTCCACCTCATGAACAAAGTGTTTATGATGTTTATGGACAAATTTGTTGTGGTGTTCATTGATGATATTCTGGTATACTCTAAGACACCAGAAGAACATGCTAAACATCTCAGAATTGTACTGGGAGAATTAAGGAAACATCAATTATACGCCAAATTCAGCAAATGTGAATTTTGGTTAAGACAGTGGGTTTTCTAGGCCACGTATTGACCCAAGAAGGTGTTGTCGTGGACCCAGAAAAAGTCAAGGCCGTACTTGGCTAGAAACCACCAGCCAACGTGACAGATGTACGAAGTTTCCTGGGGATGGCTGGATATTACCGAAGGTTTATTGAGGGGTTCTCCACCATAGCAAAACCAATGACACAGTTACTCAAGAAGGATAAGAAATTTGTACGGACCGAAGCTTGCGAGAAAAGTTTCCAAGAACTCAAAAGGAAATTAACAACAACACCAATATTGGTTGTACCAGACATACACAAAAATTTTGAAGTATATTGTGATGCATCTCGGAAGGGCCTCGGATGCGTACTAATGCAAGAAGGCAAAGTAGTCACATACGCTTCCCGGCAACTACGAAAGCAAGAAGAAAATTATCCTACTCATGACTTGGAATTAGCAGCAGTCATTCATGCAATCAAAGAGTGGAGGAACTTTTTGCTTGGAAATCGTTGTGAAATATATACGAACCATAAAAGCCTCAAATATATTTTCACACAACCAGAACTCAATTTACGACAACGGTGCTAGTTAGAATTAGTGAAAGACTATGACATTGGCATTCACTACCATCCAGGAAACGCGAATGTAGTGGCAGATGCTCTTAGTCGAAACCCCAGCTCAGGCAACGACAGTCTACAGAACTTGAGACCTAAATTTCAGCAGGAGTTCGCTAAACTCAACCTGGTGATGGTCACTGAAGGCAATGTGTCAAATTTGGAAATACAGCCCACCCTAATGGAACAGATTAAGAAGGCGCATCATGGACACCCCAGCATCGAAGGCATAAAAAGAAAAGTGAGCCTAGGCAAGGCCTCAGAATTCGTCATAGACGATAAGGGAATATTATGGTACGGAGACAGACTTTGCGTACCAAATATAGAGGACCTCAAACGGCAAATTCTAGCCGAAGGCCACACCGCTCCATATTCAATCCACCCTGGAGGAACCAAAATGTACAAGGACATTCAGGAAAAAAATGGTGGCACGACATGAAGAGGGATATAGCCACATTGATTGCATGTTGTGATTCATGTCAGCGCATTAAAGTCGAGCACCAAAAACCAGCAGGACTATTACAGCCAAACAGGATACCTGAGTGGAAATGGGACGAGATTGGAATGGATTTTATTGTCGGATTACCTCGGTCACGAGACGGAAATGATGCCATATGGGTCATCACAGATAGATTAAATAAGGTGGCACATTTCATCCCAGTAAAGACAACCCACACCACTCAGAAGCTTGCCAAACTTTATCTCTCCCATATAGTTTGTCTACATGGAATTCCAAAGACTATAATATCCGACAGAGGCACTCAATTCATCTCTAGATTTTGGGATCATTTGCAACAAGCTCTGGGAACTCAACTAGTATTCAGTATAGCATACCGCCCCCAGACTGGAGGGCAAACTGAACGTGTGAACCAAATTCTAGAGGACATGCTAAGAGCATGTGTTCTCACCTATGGAACCAGTTGGGAAGAAAGCTTGTCGTATGTCGAGTTCGCATACGAGAACAGTTACCAAGCCAGTCTACAAATGGCACCTTTTGAAGCATTGTACGGGTGAAGATGTCGTACCCCATTAAATTGGTTAGAAACATCAGACAGTCGTATCTTCGGCCCAGACATGCTCAAGGAAGCTGAGGAGAAAGTTAGACAAATCAGGGATTGACTCAAGACAGCCTAGAGCCGACAAAAGAGTTATTATGATCAAAAACATCGTGAAGTCAGCTTTGAACCCGGTGAATATGTGTATCTATGGGTATCTCCTATGAGGGGCCTGCAACGATTCAAAGTTAAAGGAAAACTAGCACCACGGTTTATTGGACCCTTCTGTGTGGTTGCACGAAGAGGCACAGTAGCCTACCAGCTAGACCTACCCGAAGAGCTGTCAGACGTCCACGGCGTGTTCGACGTCTCACAGTTAAGGAAATGTGTAAGCAACCCAGAGAAGCATGTATCTCATGAGAGCATTGACGTGCAACCAGACCTCACCTACAGGGAACGTTCAATAAAAATATTGGAGGAGTCTGAAAGAAGGACCCGTCAGAAGACAATTAAGTTTTTCAAGGTCCAGTGGAGTAATCACACCGATAATGAAGCAACATGGGAAAGAGAGGATTTTCTCCGGACAGAGTACCCACACATATTTGAGGATCAGCTGAAATCTCGGGGACGAGATTTTTCCTAAGGGGGTAGGTGTTGTAACACTCCAAAACAAATTTGATTTGGTTTTATCAAATTCTTTATTTAGTTGGAAGGAGGTTATTTAATTTTTTTAAAGACTCTCCTTCTCAAAATTCTCATTTGTGACAAGTATTTTTTTTTTCTTTTTGTGGGTTCTTCCCAATCTTGATCTTTGGTCTTAAGGATTTTTCATCTTGTGTTGGCTCAACATAAATAATCTTGGAAGGTTTTTCCAACTCCTTTTATTAAAAAGAATTCCTATAAATTATGGATTTATTCTTCCCCATTCAAAAATTTCTCTCTTGCCATGGCCTATGCAGAAAATCTTCTTCCAAAACCCACTTCCCTACTCTGGGTCAAGCCAAGCATCCAATTCCAGCAAGTTTCAACCTCTTTTAGATTTTATTTCTATTTATTTTATCCTCAAACATTTTTCTGTAATTTATTTTGGACTCTTGGGATTTACAAAGGAAGTACCAGATCCCTTAAGTTTCTGAGCCCAAGCAAATTACCCTAGCTACTTCTTAGTACCCTCAACCTAGAACCATCAAGATTTGCTGGTCCACAGTTAAATTTTTTCAAAATGTGCTTGCTGCAAGTTTGGACAAGATTTGCCAATTTTGGTGAAATTCATTCCTTTTCTTTTCCTAAAAATCTGAGATAAATCAGGCAGCCTCTAGATGCATCAAGAGATCACCTCACCAATTCCCAACTCAAGAAAAAATTTCCACGTGCCTAAACATTTCGTCGAACATCTGGCGTGCACTGTTTCTATTCAAATTCAGAGTTTAGTGTTCAGTTCAGTCGACAGTGTCGTTTTCTTCAGAACCGCGGCGTCAATCTCGCCAGTGCATGCGTTGGCGCCTTGCTCCCTCCTCCTCCTTCCTATCCAGTGCGCTACACGGTCGTTTGGACGGGCGCAAGCGTCGGTGGCGACGTGTCTCGCCAACGCCGGCGTCTTCCACGGTGGCAGAACCGCCCGCGGCGGTCAGCAGGGGCCAGCCCTGCCATACGGCGCCGACCAGCACCGCCCACACCACCAGGAGCCTCCGCGTGGCCGTCCTCTTCCCCGTGCGTGCTGCAGAACAGTCACCATGGCCTGAGAGGCGCAGAGCACGCTCTCTGCCGCCGACGATCCCGTGAGGCCGTTCCGTTGAAGGCTTGGAGTATCGCCCAAGTTGTACCAAGATTAGGCGTTGGATGGAGCCAGTGGACCAATCCGAAGATGCCCAGTCACCTAAACCTCCAGCCCGACTACTGCCTCGCCGTAATCGCTCGCCGGAGTAATCCCTTTCTCGGCAACCTCCTCGGGCCGGCTATAAATGGAGGCCCCGAGCTTGTTCTCGACCCAGCACCTCCCCTCCTCGCCTCAGAACCTCGCCACGCTCATCAGAAGGCCTTGGGAGGGCCTTCTTCCCCAAGTCCGGCCACCCCGATCCGCTTCGGGCTCCGGCAAGATTCTCTCTGGTGAGAGCACCCCCGACTCCAAAACCTTGTCAGCAACATCCTAGTCCACTACCTCGTCTAACCCGAGCCCCAATTTGGCGTCTACAACCCTCCTCGATGGGATCCATCACTGCCCGAACCGTCGTCCGCCGGAGTGGAGGCCGCTGTCGACGTGGTGCTCGCCGACGACCAACTCCACCACCCACAGACGCGAGAGAGCTCCGTGAGTCCGTAGGTACTTTCCGTTCCCCCTGCCTCGCCGTGGATCGACGCCGGCGACCACCGCGATCCTCGGGCACCGGTGTGCTCTGTTTCAAAGTTTTAAACCTGATGGGTGGGACCCCCTCGTCAACCTCTCCTCTCTTATTCAAACCGTTTTATGAAAGCGCCTTCGGGCAGAATACGTGTTCCCTTTGGTTGGCGTATCTCTGCCGATACGTTTTCTGCTTTTCTAAGCTAGCCCCTGGAAAGTTTCTGTTTCATCACAGATTAGTCCCTGGACTAAAACCTTTATAACTTTTAAACAAAAGATGATTTTGAGTTGATTCTTTTTCTGTCATCTTTATTTTTCTATCTAGTTTTTTTATCATATTTATTTGAAAAATATTTGGAACAATTTTATGCACGCACGGTATTTACGTTAGTATCTGATTTCTTTTATACCGTAGATACCGAAGGGGGTGAGGGAGCCGCCAACTTCGCCGAGCTAGACTCCGACTACTCCGAACCAGGCAAGCATGTTTGAACCTTTGATATGATGAGTGTTTTGCATGTATGCTTGAGTAGTTTTCTCATGGGATGTTCATATAAGCATTAGTGAATGTTATATTGCATGCAAGGCAAGCTGCAAGTGAGCTTCGAAATTTGATGGGTTCATATGATGGTGATTTAACCTGATCATGTGGTGGCATGATAGGTGGTAAGCTGGTGTTGTTGTAGCATGCCAGTCTTATGTCAACCATTTAACTCCTGTATTAACGTGGATCAAGTCATGTCCCGTTCGTTCCCTTTTCGTGCTGCCACATGTCTTCTTCAAAGAATGCGGTCTACTCAGTTGCGAACCTCTTTCCTTGTACACACCAAATAGAGGGGTCGTGATGAGGGTTCCATGGCCCTGGATTAAAGCCCGTCATCCGGTCAGGGGGCATGGGTGTTTCCGGTTGGGACCGAGAGGGGGGAATCCCTTAGAGCACGCGAATATAAATTTGATCCCATGCTACTCGAGGTTGTAGCCTCCTCGTCTCAAAGTTTTTCTTGAATGTTTCCTAGGGTGATTCCTGGCAGCAGAATGTGGAATGGGTGTGTACTGGTTAGATGTGTTTCTTCTAAAATACAGTAAACGGAACTAGTCCTTTGTGACTACTAAAATCTGTTGGCTGTGGGTAAAGAGTACAAACTCTGCAGAGTCAAAACCATCTGAGTAACCGTGTTCATGATCAAGGACTTTGATCAACATATCAGTGTCAGTCTCAGTGACAGTCTCCTGAAGATAAACATGAAACTGAGAGTGGTAAACCCGGCTGAATGTTATTCCTGTGGATGGACTAACCAGTTTATTATTATATATTGAGTATTTCCTTGGGATGATTTAAATTCATGAGCTACTTGAATTCGAATGACGAAATATAAGCCATTTATGTGATGTCGCCCAGATGTCCGACTGTGGCCTTCTTGTTATTTACTTTTGATATAAGCCCTTTATGTGATGTCGCCCAGACGTCCGACTATGGCACTCTTGTTATTTACTTTTGATATAAGCCCTTTATGTGATGTCGCTCAGATGTCCGACTATGGCATTCTTGTTATTTACTTTTGATATAAGCCCTTTATGTGATGTCGCTCAGACGTCCGACTATGGCATTCTTGCTATTTACTTTTGATATAAGCCCTTTATGTGATGTCGCTCAGACGTCCGACTGTGGCATCCTTGTTATTTACTTTCATTATAAGCCCTTTTCGAGATGTCGCTTAGACGTCCGACTGTGGCATGCATTGTCATTTACGTTTCAATATAAGCCCTTTATGTGGTGTCGCCCTGACGCCCGACTGTGGCATGTTAATTCATTTTCCTTTCGAGGCGTCGCTTCAGACACCCGATCGGTCTTCAGCTATTTTATTGAGATTTCGGGAGGAGTACCGCCTGACTTCCTTTCATTTATCGTGCAATGCAAATTTATTACCTGAGTATGCATTACTAATCTGCTCATGTGCATCATGTTTGCATTTGTTATATCTTATGTCCAAACTGTCTTGCGAGTACATTCAAAGTACTCACCTGGCTTGTTGATTTGGCCAGATGTTGACGAAGGCGATCTTATGGATGAAGAGTACGATAGCGAGTCCGATGCCTAGAGGAGATCCAGTCAGTCCCATGCGATCCTGGAGTTGGTCGCTTGTATTATATACGCTTCTACTACCCTAATAAAATCATCAAGCCTCACTCCGGTGTTGGAGGAGCTGTAAGATTTTGGAGTCATGTCACCCACTTCACTGTGACATATCCACCACCACTTTTATTATGAGTCAGTAGTTATGCCACCATACCCCTTTGTGTCATATCCGCCTTTATGTATAATATTGGCGTGCTTGTAATAAAATTGTTGAGCAGCCTCAGCTCAACCTTGTATAATATTTAGTACTTCTGGATTTCTGTATCAAGGATTTGTCTACCAGTAAGGAGGATTCTTCTATACTGGTCTGATATAATGGTCGGTTTTTTAATAAATGTTTTATTGGAAAACCGGTCCTGACAGTTCCTCCCCTTTGCGCTATCCCTAGGGGTGAAGGAATCCTCCACCTCCAATTCGGCCCCTCTAACTTGTCATACAAGTAAGGGGCGCCACATATTGTTATTGGGCCCTAGGGCCCAATAACTCTCCACTATTCTTTGCGTCGTTGATATTAAATTAATGCTAGAAGTCTCCTAGTCAATATTAGAACCTTTTATTATTAATTTAACATATCCGGAAATATTTTGCACCTATATACCAATTCCCGATAAACCCCGGAACTCTTCCGGTAACTCCGAACGCTTTCGGTTTCTCTCGAAACTGTTTTTATTATTCGTGAAACTATTTCTTGAATATTTTATCATAACTCTTTCGCCACTACCACAACAAATCGTAATTCCCTTAAGCTTGTGAACTTATAGGTTCGATAAAACATAGACATGAAAAAAACTCCCCTTTCATTCAATGATCAATAGCGAAATGGTGGACATCCATATTGGTCCCTATGAATACATGACAAACCCCCTTTAGCAACGCATCGATGCGTTGTGTGTCCATCTAACCGTTGCTAAGGTCTACACCAACGGATTGATTATTATGCATTGTCGTTCGTGGCGTTGCAAGGGTCTACAACAACGTATATAATTACGTTGGTAATCGACGTGAAAAAGCATTACAACGTATATAGTTGCAGGTTAACAACACTTCGCATACCTTAGTGGATAACCTACACAAACTGATTTTGAAATGGACATAGCATATTAGTTCGACCCTTATATGGAGTAGTATTATATACATTACCAACAATATTACTAAATCAACATTGAAAGTGCACATGAGCGGCAAATGCAGTAAAGAGAAAGATCTCATTTATTAAATTCAGTCGATTGCATTACATGGAACACAATCCAAAAAATATATACATGATTTCCATACATTGACCATGAAACTGACATTCTATAACATAATGTAAAACTATCTGGTAGTGGCCCCACTCTCCACCTTGCAATCAACTTAGTCATGCACCATCAATTTATCTGGGCGATCTACAACAACAAAAAAGCTGACATGAATAATGTATCATTAGACAAAGAAGAAACAAAAAACAGGTTAACAAAGCAATACATTTGAAAAAAGAAGAAAAATACAAAGGTTGAAAGCCATGAGATAACTGATCTAGCTGCATGACAAATGCCTCTGACATTTTTGAGTGGTCATATCAACTGATCATATTTTTCTAATCAACACACATTGCTCATTGCTTACAATTCATTTCCCAAGTTAACAGCCTCAATTTTATATTCTAGGTCGGTACTTACCAGTGTAACTATCAGATTTTCTCTCAGCCAACAGGGACATGGATTTTGCTTATATACCCCCTCCGTTTAATATAATAAGACATTTTTGATATTTCAATATGGTGTACATACGGATTGAAATGAGTCAACAAACACACTAAAACACATCTATATACATCCGATTCACAAAAAAGTTCTTATAATAGTGAACCAAGGCAGTATTTCCAAAAATTTGAAGATGCTATCCAATATTCACCATTTCTACAGCTCTGAAAATTAAAAATACGATGAGAATACAATCAAAACATGGTCTATGAAGAGGTGATGACAAATGGCTTTACCTTTGATTATTGTAGACACGTAACTTGATGCACAGGAAGTACTAAGTAGGCCTAATATAAGAATCATGGATAAAAAAATATCCCACTGATAACAATATACAGTACTCTTTTCAACTATTATAAGAACTTTTTTGTGAATCAGGGATAAAAAAATATCCCACTAATAACAATATACACGCAACTTGATGTACAGGTTGTTTTGGCATCATTCTCAAATTGACATTCATGCATTTCAATGGAATTATCTATAACAATGTACGTGTACAGGTTGCATGACAAAATCGAAGCATAATCTCTGTATAATGAACATAGCATATCTTTTTCGATAAAGGGTGTTTTTATTGACTCATAATATAGCATCGAGGGATACAGATATAATAAGCGACACCCGGCCTCTGCATAGCTAGCATGCACACAGCCAACACAAACACACACACAAAATCTCGCCGGCAAGGAACCAAGTCATACTAGACCGAAGCTGTGCCTGGCGGAGAGAAAAAGAAAATAAATCCCAAAGTGATAAAAACAGCGATCAGCGATGTACAACAACAACCATCAGCTCCAACTATCTCATGACAGCATACAGACTACGAGGGAGGATCTTCAAAAGCGACGCCTCCAGAAAGGGAACGACACACAAGTGACGCCGTCGCCGGATCCAACACCTGAAGGTAAGATCGTGGATTTTCACCTGAAGATCAAGTCTGAGCAAACTCCGAGCAATGCCTTCACCAAGGTAATGACGCCAAAAATGCCACCATTGCCAGGTATAGCCAATATGAGACCAGACCTAGGGTTTTCACCCCAGAGCTCAAGACCAGGTACTCGGAGAGCACCACCCAATCGAATTCATCTTGCGCTATCTCCTCCACTTGCCATGATCCCAAGTTGCAAACAGGCATGGACATGACGGCAGGTGAGCATGCTCACATGAGCAGAACCGCATGAAGTGCTGCTCACACAACTGACGAAGTCGTTGACGAGGGAAAAAGGTCAGCCGTACTACCGAAATCCCGAAGGGACACTCCGGAAGCCATGCACCATCTCCGAGTGGTAATGATGGCTTATCTTTATTAGATGACACCACCATGCGCCACCACAAGCTTTGACATCATCGCCGTCATGGCCAGATCCATGGCACCACGCCGCTATGCCGGCGGCGCCGGCAATGGTAACGACAACCGCTGCATGTCTACTTCCACATCTCGTCGTGCCCCTGCGCCGGAGAGGCGCCCCAGGAGCAGCGCCGGCCATAGGGAGGCGGCTCTCCAAGACGGGAAGTGTGACAGTGGCAACTCCCTTTCCTCTACCTGTTGGAGCGCTCTGCATCGTTGCATGTTTGATGTCGATGGCGCCAGGAAGAGGGGGAGAGGCACGTCGCAGCAAGGTTGCCATCTAACTGCTGATCAATGTCGCTGTCGCAACAACCGAGGAAATTGACTATTTATCATTAAGTTCGTCGGACTTTGATTATAACAAATAATAAATAGTCAATTTCCTCAAAGGGGTACATCAACATGTTTTTTACTAAAACTCAAAGGGGTATCTAGAGATATACATCAGTCATACACATCGTTTGCCCTGTTGGACATCCCATACACATAGTTTGAGCATTTTTGTTGACATGACAAAATTTAAATATGAACAGTAGTAACATTCCTGCAATACATGTTTATATAGGGAAGGGAGTCAAGAGTAGCTATACCAGTATTCATTCTTGAGCATGGATCTAAATTAGAGATATCAGAAAGAGGGTCTTGTCGGGGTTTTCTAGTTACTAAGTCAGCTGGGAGTTACATAAGAATTAGATACAAACACTATCAATACATGCAGGCATAAAAGATAAGTGGGCAGTGATGAAGCTATGTACCTAGGGTAGGGTCATGGATCTGTCCAACATACCCTCCCCAAGGACATCTCTACAAAGAATCAGAAGCAGTCGAAGAGAAAACATCATCCACTCGACCATGAAGATGTGCTCACTCGACTTCCTTGAAGACACTCGACCACCTCGAAGACACTCGACCACCAGAAGATGAGAAGCCCTCCACTCTGCAACGGTTGTGACTTAAACCATAGCTTTATGGGCATTTATAACACTTTATTGCAGACGTTACCAGTAACGCCCCACCTTTTTGAACATTGAACCCTGTGTAACGGAGGGGAGCTGGGGTCCTGGCGCACTCTATATAAGCCACCCCCTCCTCTGGGAAAAGTGTTCGCACTTCTGTAAACTCTCACACACACATATAATACAGTCGACCGCCTCAGGGCACCGAGACGTAGGGCTGTTACTTCCTCCGAGAAGGGCCTAAACTCGTAAAACTCATGTGTACAACTACTCCATAGCTAGGATCTTGCCTCCTCATACTTACCCCCCATTCTACTGTCAGACTTAGATCCACGACAGTTGGCGCCCACCTTGGGGAAAGTGTCTTAGCGACTTATTGGAGAAGTTGCAATTTTTCCGATCCCCTTCATCATGGTTCCAGGCGGAGGTTTGGCTGAGGGCCGCAAGATCCGTCTCGGCACGTTCGTGTTTGTCGCCGACGACTCCGCTTGACTCCAGGAGGCACCACTCGATGCCGACGCACTCCCTGCCCGCGGGGCGGTGCACTTTCGCGCGTGCGTCCGCGGCGTCCTCCTGCGGCAACCGTCGACCCAGTACCAGTCGACTCCAGCAGCTTTCCCCCTCCCTGCGACCCGCCGGAGAAAGCGCACCAGTCGGTCGAGGCTTCAGCGGTGGGTGAAGCATGCGGTGGCCCGCCAATGGGCCACCCCTCAAGTCACGGCGATCGAGCCCGATGAATCTCTCTACGGCCAATTCGATCTGTCGACTGGCCCCGTAGAGGCCGCATCCGAGTGCGGTAGCAGTGACTCGGCGGCGGAAGTCCTGATGGTCAATGGACCACGCAGTCCTCCTGGCTTCAATCGCAAAGACGGAGGTGATGGGAACGGTGATCCGTCGCGCATTCACGAGGATTACCGCCCCGAACCTCTCTCCTCGCAGCAGAGGGAAGAACTTCGTCGCCGTAACATGGATGCTCTGCATACTCCTATAGTTGGAGAAACCCCCGAGGCCCAGGCCTTGGAGCAGGCGCGCTTGGCCAATCTGGTTGAGCGCACTCGACTGGAGAACCTCCAGCGCGCACTCGACCATCACGCTCAACAACGTGCTCCTAAATCTAGTCGACGCTAAGTTTTTCCACCTCCAACTCAGGTATATCGAACCCCGATCTAGAATCTAGCTGTTGTTGCCCGGATAGCGGAGTCGATCCAACCCTCCCAGTCAGAAGCTGGTCGGGGTCTGGTGCAGATCCGAGCCTTGCTCCGGGCGGCGGGAGAGCAGAATACAGTTGTATCTCAGTTGCGGGATAGGATCCACAGCAGATCCGTGATGGCAGACACAGTTCAGTCAGCCCATAGCCCAAGATCGCCTCTGAGGCGTGAGGGACGTGGGGATCGACGAGATCAGTACAGAAACCGAGAGCAGTATGATCGCCGAGTTGATCATGATGATCGCCGTTGAGTGCCCACGCATCCCCCGAGGAGCGGGTCGTACATGCCTCGGCAGCATGAAGATAGACGGCCTCACAGTGTTGGGCGAGGTATTCCAATCGACCCCAGGGAGCCAGGCTTTGATGCGAGATCTATTCTCGTGCAGGGCTTGGTCGACAGAAACAGAGCTCACCGGGAGGGCCATGATGGAGGTCCACAAACCAGCAACAGGGTGCATGTCTCTGGTCCAGAGTGCTTCAGCAGAGCTATCAGAGCTGCGGTGATTCCCCCCAACTTCAGGTTGGCGGCTGGAGTTAGTAAGTTCACCGGGGAGTCCAAGCCTGACACTTGTCTTGAAGACTACCGAGTGGCTGTACAGATTGGCGGCGGCAATGATGAAGTGGCCATGAAACACCTTCCTTTGATGTTAGAGGGCTCGGCTAGAGCGTGGCTGAATCAGTTAGCACCTGGCAGCATCTATACTTGGGAAGATCTCGCCCGAGTGTTTGTCAGAACATTCGAGGGCACGTGCAAACGGCTGGCAGGTTTGATAGAGTTGCAGTGTTGTGTTCAGAAACTGAATGAAACTTTGAGGGATTATATCCAGAGATGGATCACCCTGCATCACAAAGTAGGAGATGTGTCAGATCATCAGGCAATTTGTGCCTTTAAGGAGGCGTCAGGTATCGAGAGTTGAATATGAAATTCGGCCGGACAGGGAATATGACTCTGGCTCGGATGATGGAAATTGCCACCAAATATGCCAATGGTGAAGAAGAAGAGCGGATCCGGAGTGGCAAGCACAAAGCAGTCGCCCACGAAGCCGGAGGAGGAAACTCCGGTCGGAAACAGAAGCGCAAGGCCGAGCCAGCTGCTCCGGGCGAAGCCTTGGCTGTGGTTCAAGGAAAGTTCAAGGGGAAGCCCAAAGGGCCGTGGAACCCCAAGAAATTAAAGATCAAGATGGAAATGACGTGTTGGATCTGCCGTGCCATATCCACACCAAAAAAGATGAAGAAGGTAATTTCATTTACCCGAAGCACACCACTCGGCAGTGTCGGCTCCTAATCCAGCAGTTACGAGAGAAACAGCCCAAGAAAAAGAGAAGGAGGCAGACAAGGCTGAGGATGAGGAAGAGGATGACGATGGTTATCCCCACGTGAATTCCACTCTGATGATTTTTGCTGACGTTGAGAGCAAAAGTCGATTGAAAGTCATCAACAGGGAAGTGAACATGGTCGCTCCGGCGACACCCAGTTACTTGAAGTGGTCGCAGAATGCCATTACGTTCGACCAGTCTGATCATCCAGCGCACATCGCCACCCCTAGGAGGCAAGCACTGGTGGTCGACCCGGTGGTCGAAGGCACTCGACTGACAAAGGTCTTGATGGACGGTGGCAGTGTCCTGAACATATTGTATGCAGAAACGTTGAAAGGAATGGGCATTCCGATGTCCAGACTCAGCGAAAGCCATATGAGTTTCCATGGTGTCATTCCAGGCAAGAAGGCTGCATCCCTCGGTCAGATTGCCCTCGACGTGGTTTTCGGTGATTCCAAAAATTACCGCAAAGAAAATTTGACGTTTGAAGTTGTGGATTTTCAAAATGCTTATCATGCAATTCTAGGCAGGCCAGCTTATGCACGATTTATGGCTCGACCATGTCACGTGTACCTCAAACTGAAGATGCCAGGTCCCAGAGGAGTGATTACTATCTCTGGTAATTGGAAGAAGGCAGAAGAGTGCTTCCAGAAGGGCTCAAAGATCGCCGATGCCCAGATGGCTGTGGTAGAATTGCAAGAATACTAGAAAAATGCAGATCTGAGTGACTTGCTGCGAGCCAAGAAGCTAGCCACAGATTCAGCATTCCAGTCGTCTGGTGAAACAAAGTCGATTCACATTCACCCGACAGATCCCAATGCTGCTCCGACTCACATTTCAGCCTCACTCGACTCCAAATAGGAAGAAGCGCTCATCTAGTTCCTCCATGAGAACTGGGACATCTTTGCATGGAAGCCTTCTGACATGCCGGGTGTTCCCAGGGGACTGGCTGAGCATCGTTTGAGAGTCGACCCGAAGGTGAAACCAGTTAAAGAGCATCTTCGACGGTCCGCCGTCCAAAAAAGAAAGGCAATCGGTGAAGAGGTGGCTCGGCTTTTGGCAGCTGAGTTTATCCGAGAGATTTATCACTCCGAGTGGTTAGCCAATGTTGTAATGGTCCCAAAGAAAGATGACTCACTTCGTATGTGTATTGATTTCAAGCATATCAATCGGGCCTGCCCGAAATATCACTTCCCTCTCCCTCGCATCGATCAGATAGTCGACTCGACTGCAGGGTGCGATCGTTTGCCCTTTTTAGATGCCTATTCCGGGTACCACCAGATCCGTCTATACGGGCTCGACGAAATAAAGACAGATTTTATCACCTTGTTTGGGTGCTTCTGTTATGTCACAATGCCATTCGGTTTGAAGAACACCGGAGCCACATTCATGAGGATGATTCAGAAGTGCCTGCTCACTGAGATCAGTCGGAATGTGGAAGCATACATGGATGACATTGTGGTCAAGTCCCGTAAAGGTTCCGACCTACTGACTGATCTTGCTGAAACCTTTGCCAACCTCAAAAGGTATGATATCAAGCTCAATCCATCAAAGTGCATGTTTGGAGTTCCAGGCGGAAAGTTACTCAGTTTTCTTGTTTCCGAACGAGGAATCGATGCTAACCCAGAGAAAGTAGGTGCTATACTCCGAATGAAGCGCCCTGTGCATGTGCATGATGTCCAGAAGCTTACTGGTTTCTTGGCCGCCCTAAGTCGATTCATTTCTCGCCTCGGTGAAAAGGCGCTACCTCTTTACCGATTGATGAAGAAATCAGACAAGTTCGAGTGGACCCCAGAAGCTGATGCAGCGTTTGCAGAGCTAAAAGCCATGCTTTCCACCCAGCCGGTGCTTGCTGCTCCAATCAGCAAAGAGCCTCTACTGCTTTATATAGCAGCCACTAGACAAGTCGTCAGTACAGTACTTACGGTCGAGCGGGAAGAAGAAGGAAAAGCTTATAAGGTTCAACGCCCAGTTTATTATATTTCTGAAGTCCTGACCCCATCAAAGCAGAGATATCCTCATTATCAGAAGCTTGTCTATGGGATTTACATGACCACGAAGAAGGTTGCACACTATTTCTCGAATCACTCTGTTACAGTCGTTAGCGATGCTCCATTGTCCGAGATTCTGCACAACAGAGATGCAACTGGTCTAGTGGCCAAATGGGCGATTGAACTTCTTCCCTTGGATATCAAGTTTGAGGCAAAGAAAGCTATCAAGTCCCAAGCAATAGCAGATTTCCTCGCCGAGTGGATCGAACAGCAACTGCCGACTCAAGTTCACTCTGAGCACTGGACCATGTTCTTTGACAGATCCAAGATGCTGAACGGTTCTGGTGCTGGAGTAGTTATGGTATCCCCCCGAGGAGAGAAGCTCAGATATGTCCTCCAAATTCACTTTGATTCCTCAAACAATGAAGTAGAATATGAAGCACTCCTGTATGGGTTGCGCATGGCCATCTCACTCGGCGTCCATCGCCTCATGGTCTATGGCGACTCAGATTTGGTAGTTAATCAAGTGATGAAGGAGTGGGACGTCAGAAGCCCAGCCATGACTAGGTACTGCAACGCGGTGAGAAAGATTGAGAAGAAGTTTGAGGGGTTAGAACTCCACCACATACCCCGACTGGAAAATCAAGTAGCCGACGATTTGGCAAAGATAGGTTCCAAGAGAGAAGCTATTCCCAGCAATGTATTTTTGGAGCATATCCACTCACCGATAGTTCAGGAAGATCCTTTTACTGAAGAGCCCCCGCAACCTAAGAGCGCCACAGATCTGACTGAAGTCGAGGTCCCAGCCGTGGTCGACCTGATCATGGAGGTTCTGGCCATTACTCCCGACTGGACAATGCCCTACATTGCGTACATCCTCAGGAAAGAACTCACGGAGGATGAAGAAGAGGCTCGACAGATCGTCCATCGATCCAAGGCCTTTACTGTGATAAGAGGGCAGCTGTTCAGGGAAAGTGTGACTGGAGTCGGTCAGAAATGCATAACACCAGAAGAAGGTCGAATGATCCTCAATGACATCCACTCGTGGACCTGTGGTCATCATGCGTCCTCTCGGGCCATCGTGGCTAAAGCATACCGAGCTGGATTCTATTGGCCACGAGCAAATGAAATGGCGAAAGATATAGTCGACAGATGTGAAGGCTGCCAGTTTTACTCCGACATGTCTCACAAGCCGGCGTCAGCCCTGAAGACCATCCCCCTCATCTGGCCCTTTGCCGTTTGGGGTCTAGATATGATTGGACCACTGAGAACTGGCAGGAGCGGCTTCACTCATGTGCTCGTTGCAGTCGACAAGTTTACCAAATGGATCGAAGCTAAACCTATCAAGAACCTTGATGCAAGCACCGTTGTCAGTTTTATCAGAGAATTGACATTCAGATATGGAGTTCCACACAGCATCATCACGGACAACGGGTCGAACTTCGATTCTGATGAGTTTAGAGCTTTCTGCGCCTCTCAGGGCACTCGAGTCGACTATGCTTCAGTCGCTCACCCCTAGTAGAACGGACAAGCAGAAAGAGCCAATGGCCTAATTCTCAAGGGACTGAAACCCTGACTGATGCGTGATCTCAAACACGCAGCAGGCGCTTGGGTTGATGAACTTCCGTCAGTTCTGTGGGGCATGAGGACAACCCCTAATCGGTCGACCGGACGAACCCCTTTCTTCTTGGTTTACGGAGCCGAAGATGTTCTGCCAAGTGACCTGCTCCACAACGCACCCCGAGTCGAGCTCTTCTCCGAAGAGGAAGCAGAATAGGCCTGGCAAGATTCAGTTGATCTCTTGGAGGAGGAAAGAGAGATGGCTTTCATCCAGTCGACCATCTATTAGCAAGACTTGCGTCGATTCCACGCCAGAAATGTGAGGGGTCGAGCCTTTCAAGAAGGAGACCTAGTTCTTCGAGTGGACCAACAGAAACCACACAAGCTCGCCCCGACTTGGGAAGGCCCCTTCATCGTCACCAAAGTTCTTCACAATGGAGCATACCATCTTTACAGTATTGAGCATCAGAAAGACGAGCCACGGGCTTGGAACGCGGAGCTGCTCCGCCCCTTTTATACTTAAGCACTCGTTCGAATAAAATGTAATAAGAAACACATTTTGTAATTCATTTATCAAAGACAAGAGCTTACGGTTCTCTCATTTGATTGTGTTGTTCTTATTTACTTCTGAAATCCCCCAGTGGGTGGGCTTAGTCGCGAATCTGTTTCGCCTAAGTTCGAAAAAATCCTACCAAGTGGAGAGCAATCCTCCCACTCGAGGGCTTAGCTGTAGTCCAGTACTCGCCTAAGTTCTCTCACTAGGAGGCTTAGCTGCAGTCCGGTACTCGCCTAAGTTTGAAAAAATCCTACTGAGTGGAGAGCAATCCTCCCACTCGGGGGCTTAGCTGCAGTCCAACACTCGCCTAAGTTCTCTCACTAGGAGACTTAGCTGCAGTCTGGTACTCGCCTAAGTTTGAAAAAATCCTACCAAGTGGAGAGCAATCCTCCCACTCGGGGGCTTAGCTGCAGTCCAGCACTCGC
>NC_041390.1:528408191-528463533 GCF_002162155.2 Triticum dicoccoides | reverse complement strand
AAATACAATGTCCGGTCCATCCCTATCCGCAAGGATGACGATGTGTAGGTCGACTGCAACCTTCTTCTTCGGGGCTGCAGCACAAATACAACGTTCGCTCCATCCCTATCCGCAAGGATGACGAGGTGCAGGTCGACTGCAACCTTCTCCTTCGGAGCTGCGGCACAAGTACAACGTCCGCCCCATCCCTATCCGCAAGGACGACGAGATGCAGGTCGACTGTAACCTTCTCCTTCGGAGCTACGGCACAAATACAACGTCCACTCCATCCCCATCCGCAAGGATGACGAGGTGCAAGTCGACTGCAACCTTCTCCTTCGGAGCTACGACACAAATACAACGTCAGCTCCATCCCTAGCCGCGAGGACCACGAAGCGCGGGTCGACTGGAGCTGCCCCCTCAGAGCTACGTCTCCAGCACAAAGACTATTCCAAGCAGTGAGCAAAGTCCATTCGAAGGCATACACAAGCACATTCGGAAATAAACCAAATTCAGATAAATCCTAAAGGTTCCGAGCAGCAAATCAAAAGTACTCGGGCATCAAGCCCGAAGGAGTTCAACGGTTACAGCAATCACTCGGCATTCCGAGGCAAATTTAAAGCAGATTCAAGTTTCATAAGTTTGTTCACTCGGCCGGAGGAGGGCTGGCAGGCGCCACAAATGAGTCTAGGTCGATCCCATCAGCGATCCGAGTGGCGGCAGCAATGAAAGTCTCCATGAAGGACTGGAAGTCATGCTTTTTGGTGTTAGCAACTTTGATCGCAGCCAGCTTGTCTTCACGAGCTTCCTTGCAATGGACTCGCACCAAGGACAGCGCCACATCAGCACCACACCGGGCGGAGGATTTCTTCCATTCTTGCACTCGGTCAAGGATCTCGTTCAGTCGAGTCATCAAGGATTCCAAGTCGTTCTGAAGCGTCGCCCCCGGCCAAAGCGATGAGTCGATTAGGGAGACTACCTCCTTCAGGTGCGCGAGGTAGCTTATGGCGCTGGCGATACGAGACTCCAGTCAGAGCACGTTCATTGCAGTTTCGTCGTAGACTAGAGAAGCGATAGAGTCCAGGCCCGTCTCGACCCTTCCAGTTTCCTCGTCGAAGTCTTGACAGAATTCTGTAGCAAAAAATAGTCAATCGACCAAGCAAGATCCGATCGCAAGCATCAACACAGTCGGATTAAAAGAAATACCTTCCAGCATGAAATAAAGCTTCTTGGCAAGAGTCCTCAGATAAGCTTTTGTGTCATTCCTCTTGCGGATCGCAGACTCCAGCTTTTCATTCAGGGCGACCTTGTCCTTCTTCAGACTGGTCACTTCGCGGTTAGCTTCATTAAGACAAGATTTCAGTTTGGTCACCTCTTCTTCCAGCGTCCCGATTGAAGCAAGCTTCTGGTCTGCGAGAGCAGTTTTATCCTGAGCTGCTTTTTGCGCGGCGGCGAGGTCCGAGTCCTTCTTCTCCAGAGCCAACTTCATTTTCTCTGCAAAAGAAGCAATTGAATCAAAGAAGAGATCAAATAAATGTATTGAAAGTCAGTCGACAGTCAGTTACCTTCCATACCAGCGGCTCCGTCTTGAGCTTTCTTCAGATTCTGCTGGGCTAATTCCAAGTCGAGCTTGAGTTGCCTCTGCTTCTCCTCAAGTTCAGCAAACTTAGAAATAAGAGTGCAAGACTTCTGCAGAAGGCAAAAGACGGATCAGTTGATAAGACCAAAGGTTGTTTACTTCCGGGTAAATAAAGCCTAAAGAGGTTCGCTTAGACCTCAGCCGACTGCACACAATCGACTGCGGTCTCAGGGGCGTGCCCCCGCTGACTAAAAAAACTGCTCAGACCCCAGTCGACTGCCAGTAGTCGACTGCGGTCTCGGGGACTACACCCAGTGGGTGCACTTGGCGTGCCCCCACCGGTTCAGATCCCACTCGCCCAGACCGTGTGGAAGAACGAAACTACTCGACCGGTCCGCCTGAGTCGAGTGTAAGGAGTAAAAAGCAAAGAAAGAAGAACTCGGACCCCAGTCGACTGCCAGCAGTCGACCGTGGTCTCGGGGACTACACCCAGCGGGTGCACTTGACGTGCCCCCGCCGGTTCTGATCCCACTCGCCCAGACCGAGTGGAAGAGTGAAACTACCAAAAACAACAAAACACCAAGTGGGTGCTCTAATTCGACGCAAACAACAGGAGATTATGCAGAAGAAGATTTTTCGAGAACAAAAACAGTCGAAAAGTCTACTCACCTGGACATTGGCCCGAAGGGCGGCACTGGCGTCGTAGGCAACCTGGCTGTTCTCGTGCACCGTCTTCACCCACTCCATCATCATGTCAGCCTGTCGGATGGCTTCCGCAGCCGCTTCCGACTGGTTGTCCGGGACGGGATAGCTGGTGAAAAAGTGTGCAGACGACCCAGGTGCGGCGGCTTGGAGCTCCGTGGCGTGGAGTTGGACAGTTGAAGGAATCACAGGTGCAGTCGACGGTGCGGGATGCCCACTCGACAAGGGTGCAGCGAACGTCACAGAGGCCCGGCTCGCGTCTTCAGCTTGATGGACGGGAGGTGTTGTAGTTGGTTCTTGCCGAGCCACCCTGCCAGCTACTACCTTCTTGCTCTTCCTGGGCTTAGGAGCCACATCTTCATCGTCATCTGGAAGACCAATGATGTTGGGTGGAGCTGCAAGGCAGATCATTCGACCCCAAGTGAACCACTCGAACGCAGTCGACAAAAGAATCCAGAGCAAGATCACAAGAGTTTATACTTGGGTTGCAGGTTACCACATCTTCCATTTCCTCGTCTCGGTACTGGAAAGAAGAGGTTCCTGACGTAGCAGCACTGCAAAGACCCGTATTCAATCGGTTACGTCTGGTTAATCGAGTCGACGAAAAAGACAAGTCAGATGGTTACCCGGAGATAGTAGGAACGGTCACTTTGATCCTGGGCAAAGCTTTCGACGGCTTGGAGGAGGTGGCTTTCGGCACTTTCGGCGCTGGAGGCGGCGCAACTTTGGACTGCTTTGGAGCCTTTTCAGTCAGCGTCGGGGAAGACGTCCTAGGATGCTTCGAAGACTGACCAGTCGACGCGGCCACTAAGTCCGGAGCACTCGCCTGGTCGTGGGCTTGTTTGGATCTCCTCTCCCTGCGAGGAGGCGAGTCGACTTCTTCGTCTCCAGTCGATTTGTCGCTCTGCTCATCTTCCTCGGCCTCCGAATGCTCCTCGCCGCTCTCGCCACCGCTCCCTTCTTCCTTAGCCTCTTGGTCCTGCACTCCGTTGGGCACTGAGTACATGTCGATGAGGGCCTGAAAGGACAACGATCAAAGGAAATTCAATCGACCATAAACAAGATGTCACACGGTGAATCGAAAAGATACTTGATAAGACAGAATTATACCTGCTCCGGCTGGTGCGAGTTGTCGAATGGAATCACCCTCCTAGACCCCCGAGGGTTGTTGTCGGTGTCAAAACCGGCGGATCTCGGGTAGGGGGTCCCGAACTGTGCGTCTAGGCCGGATGGTAACAGGAGACAAGGGACACGACGTTTTACCCAGGTTCGGGCCCTCTCGATGGAGGTAAAACCCTACGTCCTGTTTGATTAATATTGATGATATGGGTAGTACAAGAGTAGATCTACCACGAGATCAAGGAGGCTAAACCCTAGAAGCTAGCCTATGGTATGATTGTCGATGTGTATGTTGTCCTACGGACTAAAACCCTTCGGTTTATATAGACATCGGAGAGGGTTAGGGTTACACAAAGTCGGTTACAATGGTAGGAGATCTTCATATCCGTATCGCCAAGCTTGCCTTCCACGCCAAGGAAAGTCCCTTCCGGACACGGGACGGAGTCTTCAATCTTGTATCTTCATAGTCCAGGAGTCCGGCTGAAGGTATAGTCCAGCCATCCGGACACCCCCTAATCCAGGACTCCCTCAGTAGCCCCTGAACCAGGCTTCAATGACGACGAGTCCGGCGCGCAGATTGTCTTCGGCATTGCAAGGCGGGTTCCTCCTCCAAGTACTTCATAGAAGATTTTGAACACAAAGATAGTGTCTGGCTTTGCAAAATAAGTTTCCACATATTGCCATAGAGAGAATAATATTTACACCAATCTAATCTGCTGACGTATTCCGTAGCGTGTCATACCACGGCCAAGCCTTTATCCAAGTCATTTCATTATCCCACCTCAGCGCGTCATGCGAGGCGGTTTCCTTGGCACGTCTTGTTAAAGCAGAGATTGTGTCCCCTTATCCCAGGATTCTCATCAATACGGGCGTGGGTAACCCAACCGCTTCTAGGACTCCTAGATTATAGGCAAGTCCAAACGGGCACGGAGAGGACGCTTGATATTCACCCTCTTTATAAAGGGGATAAGGCTTTTATTTTTCTCTCTCGTGCTCAATCGAATCCTTCCCCCACCTCAAGCTCAAACGCCCGAAGTTCAGGTCAGGCGCCCCGAACCTTCAGTCATGTCCGGATCTAGCCTGCAATGCCGATGGATGCCCTCCTCCGTCATGGAAGAAGACATCAAGAAGTTGAGGGAGGCCAGATATCTGACCGCCGAGATTTTGCATCGGCTGCCTCCCCGAGGGCAGGCCGTCCCCACCCCCGAACCCAACGAGAACGTCATGTTCGTTTCCCACTTCCTCCGAGGTCTAGGCCTTGCCCTGTATCCTTTCGTTAGGGGTTTGATGTTTTACTACGGGCTAGATTTTCATGATCTAGCTCCGGACTCCTTTCTTCATATCACGACATTTATTATCGTGTGCGAGGCCTTCCTCCGGGTTACCCCTCACTTTGGCCTATGGCTCAAGACCTTTGAAGTGAAGCCGAAGCTGGTCGAGGGGGAGCATGCAGCGTGTGGAGGTGCCTCAATACGCAAGATGACGGGAGCTCCGTGGCCCAAAGGTTCCACCCCAGAGGTGTCTGAATTGTGGCAACAGGAGTGGTTCTACATCACGGCTCCTAAAAGTGCCAAGTGGGCGGCCCCCCTGTTTTTCGCTCGGGCCCCCCACCACAACTGATGTCATGGATCCGCAGAGGTCTGAGCTGGGGGCCAGCCAAGGACGTGCCTATACTGCAAGGCCGCATTCAAGATCTCTTCAATGGAGATTTCAGTTTGGTTGCGGTGATACAGGTTATGCTGGTTCGTCAAGTCCAGCCTTGCAAACGTCGGCCTCTTCGCCTGTGGGAGTTCAACCCCGAGGGACCACGTGCCATTCAAAATTTTCTCGGCCTGACGCACGAGGAGATGTACAAGTCATTCTTCAGACCTCAGACGGAGTGTCCAGAAATCACCAAGGACGTGGGCCTAAGTAGTAACCGCACCGCCGAACAGGTAAGGCATCTTCCGGCCGAACATACTTTATCTACTTTGTTAGAAGTTATTTCTGAGAGCTCGCTTTTTGACCAGGACTGGCTAACAAAGGCGAAGTTGATTCGGTGTTCGGCCCCCCTCCCTGAGGGTTTGGAAAATCCGATATTGGAAAAGATGGTCCAGACCGCACCTTGCCCGGAGCCCTTGAAGGAAGATACCATGGAGGATAATGCGGGCGGACGCGGGCCCCCAACGCTGCCCATTCTAGCCGAGGGAGCGAGCGTTTCCATGAGGGAAGGCGACCAGAAGAGGAAAAGGACTGCGCCCGGGGATTCGGAAGCCGAAGCTTCCAAACGGGAGAAGAAGTCTCCCATAGAGGGTCCTACCTCGGGGGGCGCTGTTGCCGCACAAAGTCTGTGGGGGAATCAATTCTCCCACAAGTCGTAAGTGACCCGAAATACCTTTTATAGTACAGATATGCCATTTTTCTTCTGAGAAAATAACCACCGCATATATTTTGCAGTTCGGGCCTTAGCCCCTCTCAAATGAGCTCATCTTCAGGGGATCTTCTTCCAGAGATGATGGAGAGTGAAACGCCTCCTCCGGACTCCTCCGCTCCAGGAGCGGGCGACCCTGAAGTGTCGTCGCGGAGGGCCTCTCCGAGTCTGGTGAGGCCAGAAGATAATCCCATTGACCCCCGAAGCTCCCAGTGTCCGGCTCCCGGAGGAAGAAGACAAAAGAGTCCGGCCCCGTCTAGTGTGCGATCGGATGTTCTGAGGGAGTTGGTGGGGTGATCGGCCATCTCAGATGAACACCGTGTGATGATGAATACGGTGATGGAGAGAATATCGTCCGCCGAAAGCGGATTGCATGAAGCTTTTATGAGTCTACTGACAGGCTTTGAGGTACGTAAAAGAATGTATGATGACCCTTCACATGTTAGGTGTGCCCTGTGTAGATAGTAGCCCATGAGACTCTGGTTGTCGTCGGAAACGATGACGAACAGAGGATCATATTCCCAGGAAATGACCATACTGCCTTTATGTGCAGGTGATGGAAGCTCCGGTGGCTAGCCGGACTAGCGAGTTTGCCCATTTAAAACGGCAGTTGGATGCGGCAGACGCCGACGTCGAGCTTGTTAACAAAAGGCTTGACGAGGCACAGGGTAAGTGTCAATATCTGGTAAATGCCACATAGGAAGAGCAGCATGATGCCAGTATCTTAAATATGTTGTGACTGCAGATGGAGCTGCCACTGTTGAAGCCTTGCGGGCAGAACTTGCCCGAGCCAAGGAACAAGCAAGGTTAGGTAATGCGGCTGCTGTGAAGGCGGCCGAAGAGTTGCAAGCCGAGAAGGTCGTGCATGGCGAGACCCGAGACAAGATGGCCAAGATGGCTGTGGAATTAAAAGCCGCCGCCGACCGTTGCCGGGTTCTTGAAAAGGAAAACCAAGCGAAGGCATCGGACCTTGAGAAGACTGCTGCGATGAAAAAGGATCTCCGCTCTGCTATGAGGGCAAAGAAGGAGGAGCTGCGGGAAGCCGGTGATATTGTAGCTAGGAAATCCTTTATGTTGCGGAGGAAATTCGGAGATCGACGGTATGCCCCTCTGGATCGGCTGTGGAGTTCGGAGGATGTGTATATGGATTTGGCGGCGAGCGCTGCCGATGCGGCCAAGTACTTCCAGGGTCAGACAGACCATGGAGTAGACCAGCTGTTTTGGAGACAATTCCATTCTCCCGAGCATCCACTTTCATTGACTGACCAATTAGCCGAATGGGCCGAACTAAACAGGTTGTCCGGACTCTCTATGAGGTATGTTGTGGATCAGCTGTGGCCGGGAAGGTCAAAACCGAACAGCTATTTTAGCTTGGTGCAGCAGGTCCTTGATGTGGTGTCGCGTATTAATGCGATGAGGAGGTCGGCGTGCATAGAGGGCGCATGAATGACCTTTGCCCGTGTTAAGGCGTATTGGGCGGAGATGGATGCTACCAATGTTGCAACGCGGGATTCGGCTATAGGTCGAAAGGCTGCCGAGCACTACTTTGAAGAAGTTCTTGAGGGTGCCCATTTGATAGAGACCCAGTGCTCAAAAAATATTATATTTGAGTGATATGTAATCTCATTGTAAGCGAAATGCTTTTATAAATTTTTATAAGGTTATTTTTATACTTTTGCCTGAAAGTAATATGATGCCTCCTGGGCGGCCGTTTATGTATACATGTGTATAACCTGAAAGATTGCAGCCGTCGGCTTCAACCCTCACGCATATAATGCGAAGGTGCTCGCAAAAACACGCATTCACACTTAACCCAACATCTTGGTCCTATTAAGGAGGTGATAGCGGAGCGAGCGAGGCAACCGGACTATGATGCTTTAGCACTTTCACTTAGCCATAGGAGTTTGACAGTGGGGCTACTAGATAGCCCCTGGTGGCTCCGCACTCTCCCGATATCGGGGTGCGTACATGCCTGGCCGGGAAACGGCCCTTCGTTAAGGCGGAGGAATTCTAACATTCCCACAGGTCATCAAGTGGTTGACCAGTCTCACGCTATATCATAACAGTCAGTTTTCGGTTTTCTCTACTGAGGTGCTCGTCCGGATGAACCAGGGCACAATCGCAGTAGTTCTCCTGGTGCTACCTTAGCCGGCAAGGAGGAATGTAAGGCACCAAAACACAGGAGCCGGGCAAACCCAACATTTGACCAAAGACAATGATTCGGAGCTGATGCATATAGGGCCAAACTCGCGACGCCGAATACTCCCTAAGATATTCGGTCTTTGTGTTATAAACCGGGCCTAAATAGTGGCCTTTTTAGGAAGCCCCGAGTGTCCAGGTACGTGCATTGTTCTGGCGTGGCCACATGCCAAGACGTCAGCATCCTTCTCAACGGTGGATATGTATCAATAAGAGACAGTAAAAAAGGTTTACGCAGGGTCTTAATCTAAAAAGAATCCTTGGAGCGGGTCCCTGCTGCACGTCTGCGCCTGTGTCTCTGTTGTGCCGTATCCTGGACGGGTGTAGCACGATGATCGTCTGTAAAAGAGAGGAAGTTAAGTGAAAAAGTTGTCGTGCAAAAGGATAGTTTTTAAAGAAACCATGTATAATTCAAGATGATAAGAAATTGCCACTTGTCTGCGCGCGTTGAGCCCCTTGTATTGACAAATAGGGGTGTGACCACTTATTTCCGTATAAATAGCGGCGCCGGACTTGATTTATTAGGTTTAGGCTACTGCCGCCGTCCATCAAGACCCTTGTGAAGTGATATCCGCCAATTACTGGGTCTAATACCAGGGCAGCCCATCCTGCGTGTCGGATTCCTGCTGAGTAATCGCGATGGTCGAAAGTGATCGGTTGAGATGACCAGTGGCAGGACTTCATGGTGATAGGCACTTGGGTATACTTTCCTGGGAGTGCCGCATTTTTTTTCTTTGATTACGTGTAACACGTTTACTGTTTTGACTTCTGGTGGGAATTGCTTTTGTTCCCCCGCGTCTTGCTTGGGGGGCTCGTCCTCGTCTTCACTTGGTGTATCCTCCCCCTTGTGTACAGCGTTGAGCTTGCCGGACTGCTTGAAGACCCAACATTCTCTGTGGGTATGATTAGCAGGTTTACCAGGGGTACTATGAATCTGACATACTTGGTACAGAATTTTATTGAGGCTGGATAGTTCGTCCCTGGTGCCTTTAGGGGGTGGCTTTTGGCCTGGTCGAGAGCTTTTGAATCCGGCATTTACTGTCGTGCCCTTCGTGTTGTCTTCTTTATTCCGGCGTTTGTTATTGTTGTTGCACCGTGATTTCCCGTTTCCATCTCTAACTTTAGATGTACTAGGGTCGCTGGTGCTGCATCTGGCCAGCCAGCTGTCCTCTCCTGCGCAAAAGCGGGTCATGAGGTTTGTTAATGCGGCCATCGTTCTCGGCTTATTTTGGCCGAGGTGTCTGGCGAGCCATTCGTCACGGACGCTATGCTTGAAAGCCACTAAGGCTTCGGCGTCCGGACAGTCGACAATCTGGTTCTTTTTAGTAAGAAACCTGTTCCAAAGCTTTCGGGCTGACTCTCCGGGCTGTTCAGTTATATGACTCAAATTGTCCGCATCCGGAGGTCGGACATAAGTCCCTTGAAAATTTGCCCGAAAGGCGCCTTCGAGCTCTTCCCAACTTCCAATGAAGCTTTCGGGGAGGCCTTTGAGCCAGTGACGAGCTGGCCCTTTGAGCTTGAGGGGTAGGTACTTGATGGCGTGGAGATCATCTCCTCGAGCTCAATCGCCGTTGGGGTCGCAGCCCCCAAGGTGGCGTCCAACCGCCCATCCTCCATCGGCGCAGTTGGCTCCGAATTAAGGGTCGGAGTTGACGCGGGTGCGGCCTCCAGGGCACTGTTCGGCGGCAGAGCTAAATCATGCTCGTCGTGACAGTGCGGCGCACTCGGTAGTGGCTCGAGTCCGTCAAAGATCAAGTCCCCGCGGATGTCAGTCGTGTAGTTTAAACTTCCAAATCTGACCTGACGGCCGGGGGCGTAGCTTTCGATCTGCTCCAGACGGCCAAGCGAATTGGCCCGCAGTGTGAAGCCGCCGAAGACGAAGATCTGTCCGGGGAGGAAGGTCTCACCCTGGACTGCATCGCTATCGATGATCGTAGGAGCTATCGAGCCTGACGGCGGTGACACAGAGGAACTCTCAATGAAAGCACCAATGTCGGTGTCAAAACCGGCGGATCTCGGGTAGGAGGTCCCGAACTGTGCGTCTAGGCCGGATGGTAACAGGAAACAAGGGACACGAAGTTTTACCCAGGTTCGAACCCTCTCGATGGAGGTAAAACCCTATGTCCTGTTTGATTAATATTGATGATATGGGTAGTACAAGAGTAGATCTACCACGAGATCGAGGAGGCTAAACCCTAGAAGCTAGCCTATGGTATGATTGTCGATGTGTACGTTGTCCTACGGACTAAAACCCTCTGGTTTATATAGACACCGGAGAGGGTTAGGGTTACACAATGTCGGTTACAATGGTAGGAGATCTTCATATCCGTATCGCCAAGCTTTCCTTTCACGCCAAGAAAAGTCCCTTCCGGACACGGGACGGAGTCTTCAATCTTGTATCTTCATAGTCCAGGAGTCCGACTGAAGGTATAGTCCGGCCATCCGGACACCCCCTAATCCAGGACTCCCTCAGTTGTCCTTGTTGCTGGTGATCCCCATCAACCACTTCTCCAAGGTATCCTCGCTGACGTCCTCCGGGTGGATCCGAGTGGAATCCTCGATCCCAGAGTACATGCGCATCGGATGATCGCGCGCCTGAAGAGGTTGGATGCGTCGACCGAGAAAGACCTCCAGCAGGTCCATCCCGGTCACCCCGTCGCGGACAAGCTGGACGACCCGCTCGACCAGCACCTTGACCTGCGCCTTCTCTTCTGGAACTACCTTCAGGGGGCGGGCTTCTCCACTCGAGCCAAAGAAAAAGGAGGAAGTCCAGTCGACTGGCCCGGGGTCGGCTGATCCTTGCAGTAGAACCAAGTCGACTGCCAGCCCCGGACCGAGTCGGGAAGAATCATGGCTGGGAAAGTACTCTTGCTCCTCATCTGTATCCCCAGACCCCCACACATCTGGATCACTTGTGTCCTCTCGTCACTCAACTTGGCATTTTTGACCGACTGGGATCGGCAGGTGAAGATGTGTTTGAAAAGACCCCAGTGCGGTCGACAACCCAAGAAGTTTTCGCACATCGACACAAAAGTGGCCAGATAGACTATGGTGTTTGGGGTGAAATGGTGGAGTTGAGCCCCAAAGAAGTTCAAAAAACCCGGAAGAAAGAATGGGGAGGCAGGGAGAATCCGCGATCTACGTGGGTGGCGAGGAGAACACACTCACCCTCCCTCGGCTGCGGCTCGGTTTCGTTCCTCGAGAGCCGTGCTGACTTGTGGGGGATCAATCCCCCCTCCACCAGGTCGTCGAGGTCGTCCTGGGTGATTGTCGAGCGGATCCAGTCGCCCTGGATCCAGCCCACCGGCAGGCCGGATCTCGACGAGGATCCGCCCCGGCTGGTCCGCTTGTCCTTCGCCTTCGCTGTCGCCTTCTTCGCATGTTCCAGCGCCACCGTCCTCTCCTTCCCCATGGCGGCGGGTCGAGCTCGAGTAAAGATCCGACGACGAGGGCGGAAGCGAGCGTGGCAGAGAGATTGAGAGAAGAAGAAGAGAGAATGGGAGCGCACGGGGCAGAGGCCTGGTCCGAGGCCTTTTATAAGGTCGTCATCCGAGTGACTGACTGGTGGACCCAGGCGATCTAAACAAATCCCGCAACAGTCGCGCGCGCAATACATGGCGAAAAAGGTGGCGCAGGGATCGAGGAGACTTGCCTAATCTGTCTCGATAACCTCGGTTCCGTCCGTCTAGCGCACTTCCCAAAACTCGAATCCCGCGAGATCCGCGGAGAGCAGAACAACCTGTCAGACTGAAGACAAACATCCACTACATCATCATTCGGAATCCTACCGTGAAAATTCACTCGACAAAAACCAAGAATGGACCAAGGCGACTGAGAAAGGAGTCGACGTCCTCACCTCAACCCATTGTTCCAGAATGAGATATACTCGTAGCACCAAGAATGGGTCGGAAGTGTTCCCAACTCTTTCCCCACTCAAACCCTGATCCATTCGGGGGCTAATGATGAAGCTATGTACCTAGGGTAGGGTCATGGATCTGTCCAACATACCCTCCCCAAGGACATCTCTACAAAGAATCAGAAGCAGTCGAAGAGAAAACATCATCCACTCGACCATGAAGATGTGCTCACTCGACTTCCTTGAAGACACTTGACCACCTCGAAGACACTCGACCACCAGAAGATGAGAAGCCCTCCACTCTGCAACGGTTGTGACTTAAACCATAGCTTTATGGGCATTTATAACACTTTATTGTAGACGTTACCAGTAACGCCCCACCTTTATGAACATTGAACCCTGTGTAACGGAGGGGAGCTGGGGTCCTGGCGCACTCTATATAAGCGACCCCCTCCTCTGGGACAAGGGTTCGCACTTTTGTAAACTCACACACACACATATATAATACAGTCGACCGCCTCAGGGCACCGAGACGTAGGGCTGTTACTTCCTCCGAAAAGGGTCTGAACTCGTAAAACTCGTGTGTACAACTACTCCATAGCTAGGATCTTGCCTCCTCATACTTACCTCCCATTCTACTGTCAGTCTTAGATCCACGACAGGCAGTGGATGCACCTGAGTGATGTATAATTGGTTCCATAACAGGACACCAAAATGGTTATGGGAAGAAGGAATTGTCCTCGATTCTGCACAACTCCTGCGAGAAGAATTAAGGCAAGCTACGTGCTTCTTTGAACAGAACCCCTGAATATGACAGAACCCATAGTTAACTTCCATGACAGAATAAACACAGGGAAACTACTATCAGCTCTTTTATGCATCTGATAATTGAGAATGTCTATTAGTCCTTTTATTCACAACTCGCAAGCGGACATGTATGGCATGATACTCCTCCTATTGACATACTAAGTATGCTAAAGCCCATAGGCGATGTCATTTCTCATAGATGTGAGCCATTCAGTTTGTGATTGACATTAAAGTTGACTTGCACATGCACTGCCAAAAGTTAAATGCATACTGTTAATTTAATTCAAAATGCACACTAAAGAGAAAGATAATTCTTCTAATCGTATAAGAATCAAGTCATTTAGTTTTTCACCCTAAACTAAATTACTGAATTGTAGTGATGGTTGTCAGTTGGCAAAAACAGTTCCTCATTTTGGATAAATGTCGTGTGAATTGCTTAGTGCTTATTCAGAGGAACTGATCATAAATGTACAGTAGTACCCAAACTCCCTTATGGTGTCGTTTGCTGTATTCGTATTTCAGAGTTGACATACAAACAGTGTTAAAAGCATATTTTTAAAAGGATTTCGTGCAGGCACACGGAAATTATTATTAGCTTTTGATTCACAACATCAAAACCACACAGTCAAGCACAATCAGCATATTTTTAAAAGGATTGTGGCACCGTACTTACTCCTATAAAAGTGGACTTTAAAATAGAGTTCACGAACTAAGCTCTGAAGACTTACTCCTATAAAAGTGGACTTTAAAATAGAGTTCACGAAGTAAGCTCTGAAGATGAATAGTCCTCAAACTTTATTATAAGAAGAATTATTTGTCAGACTCAACTGCAGTTCATTGCGGTGCTTTTGTCTTTCACATCTGACGCATACTCAATTACTCATCACATCCAATGGGCACAACACACATTACTTGCGTATCAGCCAGAAGAGCAGCACACACTACTTGCATATCAATGGGCAGAGAAGATGTACCCAATTTTAACTAGGAGAGGAATGCACAATTCACAGAGATGATGGAGGCGCAATAAAGAATCCCGCCGTGGTCGGGAGAGGGACGCCAAGGCGTCGCTTGGGGGGAACGCATCAGCCACCTGCCGCAGCGGAGGGTTGGGCGGTGGTGTCGAACAGCGCTAAGACGCCGGGGAAGGGGCACGGAGGTGGTGTGCCTTGCGCCCTCGGGCTCGTGCGTGAGGTGCCGCGGGTAGCGGCGGGAAGGATAAGAGGAGGAGGAGGGAGGAGTGCCTTACTGAACTTTCAGCGCCCAAGTCGAGGTAGTCGAGGCGGAGCATGCGTAGACGCCGGGCCGTCACAGCAGCTGAGGCACCGAGCCGAGCTGGTGACCCATGGATGCGGGGGCGCATGGAGGCACGCGGAGGACGTCTCCAATATGGAGGATCAAAGGAGAGAGGTTAGGGGTGCCGCGCCGGGGAGAGAAAGGAATCGGCGGAGAGCGGTGGTAGGGAGAAATGATCTACTCCATCCGTTTACTTTTATAAGTCTTTTTAAACAACCAAAATTAATCTGTATTGTGTGCTGTCTAAAATGTCTACAAGGCTTTATAAAAACTAGCAAATATGCCCGTGCGCGGGAGATAAAAAATTATGGCTAACCAAATAAGTATGACTCAATATCCTGATATATGAGCGTATTCTATTTTCACATAGTGGTTCACCATGTTGCCATTTTTTTCTCACCCTAGCCGATGATGGTCGGATGTTCACGTGATCACAATACACTCGACATGGTAAATCCTAAGGCTATGAGTTTGCCAGTGCATGCCACACTTGTCACTATGTTGCGCAAGGGAACGTTTAAAACTTTAAAAACAAATCGCATTGACCACGAGCTACTCCCAACGTCAAGACATATAAAGACTTTCGAAAGACTAATCAAATTCTAGACATAAAATACTTTTGAATTAGTGAACAGTTTTTCGAAACGACAAACATTTTTTTATCTCAAAAAATTCATGAACATTAGTTTTGTTTACAATTTTGTTGAATGTATGAACCGGTTTCGTATTCATTAACATTTTTTGACTCAACAAAAAAATTTTGAATCGATGAACTTTCTTTTAAATTGGGGAACAAAATTAAAAAACAACTATTTATTATTATTATTGTGAACATTTTCTAAAATTTCATGGATATTTTTTTTCAGATTCCCGAATATGTTTTGAATACACGTTCATTTTTTCAAAATCATGAACATGATTTTATTTCCTAACCATATTTTAAAAATTGTGATTTTTTTATAATTTTGCAAACAGTTTTGCAAAACCACCAACAACATTTTTTGAATCTGCAAACTTTTAATGATTTTCTAAACATGTTTGAATTCACATATATTTTTTATTTTTTATTAGACTTAATTTATTTTTTTGAAAACTCGCAACTTTTAGAATATGAAAATCCAGAATTAATTTAAAGATGAAAGAAGAAAGAAAACAGAATGAGAAAAGAAAAGACAAAATAGTAAAATGAAAAAACTCAGAGGAGTGAAGCCCCACACATGGGCCGGCCCATGAACGCATACATGAGTAGGACATGTGTGAGAAAAGAAAGATAAAAATTGTGAAAGTTGGGGATAGAATATGTTTTGAATACACGTTCATTTTTTCAAAATCATGAACATGATTTTATTTCCCATCCATATTTTAAAAATTGTGATTTTTTTTATAATTTTGCGAACAGTTTTGCAAAACCACCAACAACATTTTTTGAATCTGCAAACTTTTAATGATTTTCTAAACATGTTTGAATTCACATATATTTTATATTTTTTATTAGACTTTTTTTTTTGAAAACTCGCAACTTTTAGAATATGAAAATCCAAAATTAATTTAAAGATGAAAGAAGAAAGAAAACAGAATGAGAAAAGAAGACAAAATAGTAAAATGAAAAAACTCATAGGAGTGAAGCCCCACACATGGGCCGGCCCATGAACGCATACATGAGTAGAACATGTGTGAGGAAAAAAAAGATAAAAATTGTGAAAGTTGAGGATCGAACCCTGGCCTCGCCGCTAAAAGAGCGATTAGTCAACCACTCCGCTACTTCTTATTTTGTGACCTCTACTCGTCGCACCCTATAAAACAACGAAGGAGGTGTCGTTTTTGGTCCGAAAAAACGAATCGTTTTTCCACTTACGGATGCCATTGATGGGTAATTTTAACCAACTTGAAGGATAATTTCAATAACGAACGACCAGAAACGATAGCCGCTTTATTAGTAGGTAAAGAGATAAAGATAAAGATAAGCAGAAGGAGCAATTTGTTTTGTAGCTGCTAGGCGCTATGCGGATGTAGGACATCAAAACAACATCCACCTTCTAGACCATACGATCAAGACTTCCTTCCCGTTCTATTGATGGAAGTCAACTCAGCATGGTTTGTCTTTTCCCGCAAAAAAAAGCATGGTCTGTCTTTTCTTCCTCTTTGCAAAACAACGCACACACATTCTCGCCTGAGTAGCAAACTCCAATGGCATCGAAGAAAGCCGGCAGCACCAGCTCGCAACACTCTACCTTTGCAGCATCCTCGTCGCAGCATCGTCGAAGCACCCTCGAGCCGTCGTTGCAGCACGGCAGCCCACCGTAGTACCACTCATTGTGAGCATCGTCGGCCGGCGCCACTCGCAGTAGCGGCTCGCAGCAACACCACCGCGATAGCAAACTCTGACGGATTCGCGGCAAGCTCGTCACGGATGTCGCAACAGTTGAGCCGCCATCACAACCGAGATGTCATCGCCGCAGCATGGCTGGAGCAGCCGGACCGCCGTCGCAGTTGGTCATCGCAGCATGGCTGGAGCAGCTGGACCGCCATCGTAGCAGGTCGCCGCAGCAGGTCGTCGCAGCATGGCTGGAGCAGCCGAACCACCGTCGCATTGCAGCATGCCCCGTAGTACCTCTCCGACGAGATCTTGCTGGATAGAGGACAAGAGAGATAGAAGAAAGGGAGGAGGATGAAGCGGCGACATGCTGATTTCGGGGAAAACCTGGGGTTGGAGAGAATTTGCGAAGAGATAAGGGGAGAGAGGAGGAAGTGCTGGGTGGGGCCTTTAGGACGCGTGTCGAGCGGAGGACACGGCTAAAGCGAGGATGTCTACATCCGGATGAATATAAGCAAATTTGCTGCTTGATATTTTCACGGAGGAAGTACAGATAAGGTGGAGGTGGGTTCGGGTGTGCACGGGCGGAGCTAGGCTAATTCAAGGGTATGCAATGCATACCCAATGATTTTTGCAAAAAAAATCAGTATATAAGCTTCTATATGCATGTATATACCGGATGGCTGTCTAGTTACGAGTACAGGATGGAGAAATGAAGAAGAGAACGATTCAGCGTCGTTTGGGCCTTTATTGGGCTGCCACGTTGCTAGTACAGTGCTACTAGGCCTTGTCCTTTAGGCTTGACGCTGGCTTTTGATGGAAGTCCAGGAACCAGCCCTCCCAGTCAACGTGTGACTACGATTCCGTGGATTGAACTGGCGCATCTAAAACATTGCGCACAGCCCATCTAGCAGGCAAGTCACCAACGGCTGCGTTGTGCGTGCGCAATTTCACCCATCGTCTCATCTCATTATGATTTGTCATATTTTTTTAATCTTTTCTCCAAATTGTTTAACCATAATAGATGATTGTTTTTATTTCTTAATTTTGTTTTAATTAAATTATTGGAAACCAATACTAATATGATTGCCTGGTCAGTTTCTTTTCAAGTAAATTCTTGATGCAAATAAAGAAATATGTCATCATTTCTCGCTTCCAAAAAGGCGATCGTAGGGACATATCCTAATTCTCCTTATACTTGAAATATAGGTAAATTGTTACGGACATATGTCACTACAAAGAATAATTTACAGTTTTGTTATGAACTTTTATGTCTTATTATATCGTTGTGTACAAAAAAACTTCGCATACCCATGTCGAAAATCCTGGCTTCGCCACTGGGGGTGTGGGACGTGGGAGGTGGGATCACAGTCAACAACACATGTTATTGTATCGTGGTAGACATGCGTTGCTGTGAGGAGGTCTATATTGGAGTGAACCTTTAGTTATCATGAGTTATTCCCTTTGCTTCAAGATACTTTACAACATTCGAGGTAAGGTATATCCGTATGCTCCCGAGTCATTCTCATGCTTACTATATTAGTCTTCTTGTTACCAGTTTTGTTCTTTTTCTCGTTGACATATTCTGGCATCCTTGTGACCTAGTCACCTATGTATGGTCAGACAATGATGGATGCCGTCACACCGAGAGCGCCCTAGAAATATCTCTCCATCGTCGGAGGAGCAATTCCCACTATTGAGCTATCTAGCCCCTTGTCATACTTTCCGATGAACCTCAAAGTTGCCGTTATGATCATCGTGTTACAGATGACATTTGAGCAACACCAAAGTCTATCGTCCGGTAAGAAGTGATTACGATACTCTCAAGGTCCAAGGAACTAAAGCACATTTAACTCTCTGTGTTGTATCGATTGACTTGTGACGATTAAATCTCAAAGTATAACAAACAAGTTGGCTCAATTCAATATGATTATTCTTCTAACATCATACTCTCAATATTGTTTTGGGACTATCGTTGCACTTAATGATATCCCAAGATCCGCAAAACATGATCAATATACAACACTTGAGCTAGTCCCAGAGACGAGACTAGGAATCAGGTTTTACTGTTTATCATTCAACACATGCTAATTATTTTCTCGTTGAATCACATATTCCAGAATCATAACAGTTATAGCATAGAATTATAAACGTGAAAATAAAGAATACAATATTAGTGCTTCTAGGGCATATTTCCAACGGTTCTCTTCTCCCTCCTCTAGTTCTTTGGCAACAACAAGCTTTGGATAGTGAAGCGATGCCGGACCGTGACACGTGTATGCGTGCAATCCGTAGAGAAGACACACTTTCGGTCATTGGTTTGAGGGGTCGTTCGTAAATGGTTCAAGAGACTTCATCAACGACCTACACCAGCGCTTCTTCGGCTGCAACTCGTAGTTAGTAGTGATCCGATCTATACCTCTATATGCATCTTCATAGTGATCCAGTTCTTGATTGTAGGACGGTTTTTTTTGTTTTCTACTATGTTTCCGAACACTTACAAGCAGATTCCGGGACCGGACAATATAAATGCATGTGACTACGTTGTTGAGAAAAATACAAGCAAGATAGATTACAACCCACGACTAGGATACCTAAGCTCCACGACAGTGACCTCGGGAGGGGGATGGTGCTAAGTGTCGCCGTTGCCGAGCCCGAAAACAGACTTAGGTCTTCACCCGGAACCCTGGCACAGAGAGGATAACCACGATGACGTCCTCAAGAGGAGAGCAACACCCGCTAGTGTCGCCTTGGTCGGCTCCCAGGTGCAGAGCTTCTGCTTGGCAGCTCACCTGTAACACCCTCGATGCGGCTATATCTCCCACGTGTCGAAGCACGACTTAGAGGCATAACCGTATTGAAAGCAATGTCGCAAGTGAGGTAATCTTCACACAACCCATGTAATACATAAGGGACAAAGATACATAGTTGGCTTACAATCGCCACTTCACACAATACATGAATAAAGCATTACACCATCCAGATACAATCAAGGTCCGACTACGGAACCAAAATAAAATAAGACTACCCCAAAGCTACACAGATCCCCGATCGACCCCAATTGGGCTCCACTACTGATCAACTAGAACGAAACAACACAAAGGACAAGATATTCATCGAGCTCCTCCTTGAGCTCGGTTGCATCACCTGCACGGTATCATCGGCACCTGCAAACTGGTTTTGGAAGTATCTGTGAGTCATGGGGACTTAGCAATCTCACACCCTCGCGATCAAGACTATTCAAGCTTATAGGTAAGGTAAAGGTATGATGTGGAGCTGCAGCAAGCGACTAGCATATATGGTGGCTAACATACGCAAATGAGAGCGAGAAGAGAAGGCAAAAGCACGGTCGAACAACTATGATCAAGAAGTGATCCTAAAACAACCTACGTCAAGCATAACTCCAACACCGTGTTCACTTCCCGGACTACGCCGAGAAGAGACCATCACGGTTACACACGCGGTTGATGTATTTTAATTAAGATCAACTTCAGGTTTTCTACAACCGGACATTAACAAATTCCCATCTGCCCATAACCGCGGGCACGGCTTTCGAAAGTTCAAATCCCTGCAGGGGTGTCCCAACTTAGCCCATCACAAGCTCTCACGGTCAACGAAGGATATTCCTTCTCCCAAGATAATCCGATCAGACTCGGCATCCCGGTTACAAGACATCCTCGACAATGGTAAAACAAGTCCAGCAAGACCACCCGATGCGCCAACATCCCGATAGGAGCTGCACATATCTCGTTCTCAGGGCAACACCGGATAAGCAACCCGTACAACTAAAACCAGCCCTCGAGTTTCCCCGAGGTGGCGCTGCAAGGGGCTCTAGTTTGGACCAACACTTAGACAAGCACTGGCCCGGGGGGGTTAAAATAAAGATGAGCCTCGGGATGCGTGACTCCCAAGGGAAAAAGGCTAGGTGGCGAATGGTAAAACCAAGGTTGGGCCTTGCTAGAGGAGTTTTATTCAAAGCGAACTATCAAGGGGTTCCCATTATAACCCAACCGTGTAAGGAACGCAAAATCCGGGAACATAACACCGATATGACGGAATCTAGGGCGGCAAGAGTGGAACAAAACACTAGGCATAAGGCCGAGCCTTCCACCCTTTACCAAGTATATAGGTGCATTAATTAAATAAGAGATATTGTGATATCCCAACAAAATATCCATGTTTCAAACATGGAATAAGCTCCAATCTTCACCTGCAACTAGCAACGCTATAAGAGGGGCTGAGCAAAGCAGTAACATGACCAAACAATGGTTTTCTAGGACAAGGTGGGTTAGAGGCTTGGCTCAACAATATGGGAGGCATGATATAGCAAGTGGTAGGTATCGCAGCATAGGCATATCAAAAGAGCGAGCAACTAGCAAGCAAAGATAGAAGTGATTTCGAGGGTATGGTCATCTTGCCTGAAATCCCGCAAGGAAGAAGAACGAGTCCATGAAGAAGACAAACGGACGTAGTCGAACGGATCCTCACAACACGACGTTACCGGATTACTGAGAAGAAGTACACCGGAAAGAAAGCAAACAACATAGTAAACAACCACTACAACAACATGGCATGATGCATGTCCGGTTTAATGAAGCATGGCATGGCAAAATGCACAAACAACCCTACAAATTAAGTGGAGCTCAATATGCAACTCCGTTGCATATTGACGAAACACCACGTGACTTATTTAGTTCGATCTCGTTTATGTACCCAACAAGATTAAATGTTGATTAACATGGCAAGAGGTGAAGCTAAGTAAAACTACCTATCTAGTCAAGTTTAAATGAGGCCGGAAGCAATGAACAACAATTCCGGAAACTCCTCATGTGCATTTATTAGGTTTGGTACTGTTCTGCCCTAAACCATATTTTAGAGTTGTTAAACATGCAAGATGAGTGCACCATGTTAAACTAGGCATTTTCCTACCCCATTTACATATAAAGTTTATTAAATTTGGAGCTACGGTTGAATAGTTATGAATTAAATCATTTTATCATGGCATATGAAAAAAGTTAACCAAACAACATTTTAAACATGGATGAAATTTGCAAATTATGAAACTAGATGAAATTCTAGTCAAGTTTCATATATAAAACATTTACATGCGATGCACGGTTTGAGAGTTACGATATGCATGGAGCTTAGGGGGTTATCTGCAAAACTGCCAAAGTACTGCATAATTGCTAAAATCGCAGGGTAGAAAAAAAGGCAATGGGCTATAACAGGGGGCGGCTGTGCACTCACCAAGGGCCAAGGCCCAGCTGAAGAGGGGGGAGGCCAGGCGGGCCGGATCTGGCGCATTGGGCCTGGCTTGGCGCTGGCTGACCCAGACGCACGAGGCGGGGAGGCTACGGGCGCGTCTCCTCTGTTCGACAGGAAAGACAGAGGAGCAGCGGTGCTGGAGCACGTGACGCTGGCTCGCGCGGGATGGAGACGACACGAGGAACAGCGGGGAAGGAAAGGGCGTCGCCGGAGGTGGCAGGGTCGGCGGATCCAGGGCACAGGCGCAATATTCAAGGAGGGTCTCGCCGGATCCGCGGTGGCAGGGGCCGGACGAGCTCCGGGCGCCATGGCGTCGTTGTTCCTGTCCAGGCCAAGAGAGGGAGAGTGGGGAGGTCAGAGAGAGATAGGAAGGAGAGGACGGAGAAGAGGTGCGGCGACCTACTGGTGGTGGGGGAACTCCGGCGACACCGAACTACAGAAGGCGGGCCTTGGCGTCGGCTGGAGGAGGTCATCCATGGCGCTGCTCTTGAGTACCTGAGAGAGAGAGAGAGAGGGAGGTACGTGAGAGAGAGAGAGAGAGAGAAAACGGGAGAGGAAGGAGAAGAAGACAGAGAGGAGCAGGACAAGGCCGGTCCTGGTCGTGGTCGCCGGCAGCAGGGTCGCTGGAGGGCGCGGCCTGCTGGGTCCTGAGGCGACACTGGGTCTGGGGGGTTGAGCAGAGGAGCTTAGTGGGGGTGGATCGATGGGTGGATCGGGAAGGCACAGGAGACTGCCATTTGGGTGGATGGGGAAAAAACGAGGTGGATCTGGCGATGATCCCGAGAGGATTTGAAGTGGCGGCGGGCAGGAGGATGGAAGGGACAAGTGTCCTAAAAGCTAGGGTTCGGTCTGATTATATAGGTAGGGGGGTTAGAAGAGGCAAGCTTTGGACCCTCCGATCGTAATCGGACGGACGAGAATAAATATGTTAGGAAGTCCAATTAACAAAACGGAGACGTTTTGTAGATGTTTGGGGATGATCCGGACACAACGGTAGCGACAGCCCGGGTCGGGTCCGGGACAATTTTCGGACGCGCGCGCGAGGAGGGCCGTGGGATGACGAGAGAGGTTAGGTTGAACCTGGCGGTAGGTAGTGGGCTGTGTAGACGGTCTCGAGCTGAGAGAAGAGAAGAGAGGGAGGCCCGGCGACTGTTTCCGGAGACCGAAAACGTCCGACGTTAGACCGGCTATATTGTCGCTATAGTTAATCGTTGGGGCGTCAAACGAACTCCGAATGCGATGAAACTTGACATGCGGTCTATCTACACTATAATAAGACCACACGCAAACTTTCATCCCATTCCGAAAACATTTTACGGCCACTTATAAAATACTATTTCGGACATGCCGCGGACGCGTGCAAGTGTGTCTGGGCTCAGAACGGACAACGGACGGAACAAGGAGTCCTGGACGGATGCAAGTTTCAAAAACATGACGATGCAATGCACATGATGACATGATGAAATGCAACACGCAAGCAAATGACATGGCAACGACAGCGAATAACTAGACGACACCTGGCACATCGGTCTCGGGGCATTACAACACTCCACCACTACGAGAGGATCTCGTCCCGAGATCTAGAATGGCACCGGAGGGAAAAACGAAAGAGAAAGAGAAGGGGTAAAACTAGGTTGCTTCTTCGACAAACGAGTGAAACCAAAGAACCTTGCAAGGTTAAGCCATTTCGAGAAAAGAATACAATGGAGATGAACGAAGTTGAAAACACTCCGTTAGGAAAGAGGAACAAGGAAGAACAAATTCGGACAACACTCCGGTTGAAAAGAGATGCAAGACTAGATAAGATGAAAAGAACTTGAGCAGAGGACACGACACTCCGGATAAATGGATAAGCACGAAGAGAACATAGTCCTCACAACTCGAGAATATGAGAGAAAAGAGCAACATCACCATGCCTCCGGAACAAAAGAATAGAAGTTGGATCGTTGGAAAGGAAAGAGTTGAGAAGAAAATGGCATCTTCTACCACAATATAATTTCAGAAACATCCTTAGAAAGAAGTATTGAACGGAGTTGTTGGAAAACCAACAACGAAAAGAGTATTCCTGTTGTGGGCTTATGGAAAACATCTCAAGAACTTGAGGTGAGAACCTGCCACTAATGAAAACAATGGATTAGATTGATATCAACAAGGGGACAAGAAACTTATTTCACTGGGAGGATAAATGAAGAACTTGGGCCATTTATAAGCACCATAAATAGCAACAATCCTTAGGGAAAGTTTTTGGTGAAGTATAACCCAAGATAATTTCAAAGAAGAGATAGATGGTTTGAAAAGATGTCTTGAGCGAAGAGGAAATGATGGATTTAGATATGTCACTCTTGAAAAACTTGTGATCCATGAAACACGAAGGGAAATTATCAATAATGACATAACACCACCTCAAAAGAGGAGATATGAAAGAATTACACTTCGAAATGCAAGATGAAGAAAACTTGATCTCCTCTGAAAAGAATCTCGATGAACACTTCAAGAAGGAATTAAATCCTTTATGAACCATCAAGTAGAGGCTTCGTGAGAACTCCGGTAATAAAAGGATGATAGAAAGAAATAGAAGTTGAAAACACAAGTTGAATCCTTGCAATGATTTAGATGAATCTTCATGGTGATATAATAGCGAGAGCTTGGAACTCTTGGAAAAGAAAAGATAAAGCCTCCCGAACCGAGAATGTGATAAGATGAACCTCCGGAATAAGGAATTAATCATTTGGATGAAACAAGAATAAGAATTGCATTATGTTTATCCTTCACCAATTTAAATTGAGAAGGATTTGGCATACTACTTATTCTCGTAGAAAGGATTAAGATAGATATATCGCAAACTTGGGAAGGTCTTCAATGAACCACCGGTATGATTGAAGCAACGAATAAATTGATATGATAAATGAAGGAAGAGAAATCTTGAATGAACCACCGTAAGAATTAAAAAAAACGAAGTAAAGGGATGAATCACCGGGTAAGTATTGTGAAATGAACGAAGAAAGGATAACGAAACACCGGGAAGAATTAGAGAACAAATGAAGATACTTGAGACAAACTAGATACATGAGAATGAAGGGATCGCGAACTTATTAGAGATCACTTGAACGATGCACCGGTAAGATTGGAGAATGATAACTGGGAACTGACATGAATAATTCTGAGATGATGGGCTCCGGAGAAACAAACTGAAAATGCTCTGAATTACTCTGGATGGGTGAAAAGAATTCTCACAATCGAAAACAACCGAGAGGATAGCAACAAGCTAGAACCACGAATCTTTGAGAGAACGGATAAGATATGAAGGTAAAACTCTCCTTCGGTCTACAAAATCCAAGAATGACGACGAGAGACACCACCATGAATTGTTGAGATACTCCGGGATAAATAAGAATAGAAAAGTTGAACCAACGATGAAAAGAATTTGCAAGATCTTGGAGAAGACATTTGACTGATGATAATTCATTCTTATGTCAAACTTCGAAATGAATTTGAGAATAACTCTGGTAAAAATTAGAAGAGTCGGGTAAGATCCTGGAAAATGATATGATCGACAAAGCTTGAATTGAATCCACCGGAAAAGAAAAAAATGAAGAATGATGATCTTGAAGCTCCATTAGAATCTTCATGGGAATCACCGGATAAGAACATTGGCGGAAAGAACGAGAAACTTTACAACCATAAGATGGATACTTGATTCAGAAATCTGAGCCCTTGAAGAAAAAAGGGTGGGAGGGTGGGTAAAACAAAGGCAATTCGGGACGGACGAAACAAACACCGTTGAGAAAAGTTGAGATTGAATCTTTCGGATGTTGAAAATGAACGGATCCTTTGACGAGAAACACACCGGTTGAAAAGGAATTGGGATGACAACCTCGATGATCAAGAAGGATTGGTATTCACATAGGAGTATGAGAACACCACTTAGAAAAGGTATGGAATCAACACTTGACATTGAAGCAACTCGAGTACCACAACTCAAAACAAAACAAAAGATTGGCTTGCAGAATAAGTCGGAACAAACATATGATAGAGATTTCGTCCGAAGTTTTCGTGGTGGGGCCTACACGGGCTCGATCGTACAACACCATCATGTACAAGGCAGTGCACATGACATACGAAGCGTCCCCGAATTGGCATAGCCAAGGACTCTTTAAGACACAATGAGACCACTGTAAAACCAACCGTGGATAGGCGGACCACTAGACGTTGAACCACAATTTCATATCATAGGGTTTAGCAACATCTAGGGTTTTAATTTCTTCAATCCCACTTTTATCAATTTTAGCATCAAGATCAAAAAATTCCGAATTCTTGGAACGCCTTCTAGGTAAAGGTGGATCATATTCAGTCCCATCATTATCAAGATTCATATTGCAAAACAAATATTTAATAGGGGACACATCAATAACTTTTAGATCTTCATCTTTATTTTCATAGGAACTAGAAGAACACGCTCTTATAAAGGCATCTTTCTTAGCACGCATCCTGGCGGTTCTTTCTTTGCACTCATCAATGGAAATTCTCATGGCTTTGAGAGACTCATTGATATCATGCTTAGGTGGAATAGATCTAAGTTTCAAAGAATCAACATCAAGAGAAATCCTATCAACGTTCCTAGCCAACTCATCAATCTTAAGCAATTTTTCTTCAATCATAGCATTGAAACTCTTTTGCGAAGTAATAAATTCTTTAATATTAGATTCAAAATCAGAGGGCATCTTATTATAATTTCCATAAGAATTGTTGTAGGAATTACCATAATTATTAGAGGGATTACTAGGATAAGGCCTAGGATTGAAATTTCCTCTGTATGCGTGATGTCTACTACACAACCTTCTTCTTGTAGACGTTGTTGGGCCTCCAAGTGCAAAGGTTTGTAGGACAGTAGCAAATTTCCCTCAAGTGGATGACCTTAGGTTTATCAATCCGTAGGAGGCATAGGATGAAGATGGTCTCTCTCAAGAAACCCTGCAACCAAATAACGAAGAGTCTCTTGTGTCCCCAACACACCCAATACAATGGTAAATTGTATAGGTGCACTAGTTCGGCGAAGAGATGGTGAAACAAGTGGTATATGGATAGTAGATAAAGGTACTTGTAATCTGAAATTATAAAAACAGCAAGGTAACTAATGATAAAAGTGAGCGTAAACGGTATTGCATTGTGTGGAAATAAGGCCTAGGGTTCATACTTTCACTAGTGTAAGTCCTCTCAACAATACTAACATAATTGGATCACATAACTATCCCTCAACATGGAACAAAGAGTCACTCCAAAGTCACTAATAGCGGAGAACAAACGAAGAGATTATGGTAGGGTATGAAACCACCTCAAAGTTATTCTTTCCAATCAATCCGTTGGGCTATTCCTATAAGTGTCACAAACAGCCCTAGAGTTCGTACTAGAATAACACCTTAAGATACAAATCAACCAAAACCCTAATGTCACCTAGATACTCCAATGTCACCTCAAGTATCCGTGGGCATGATTATACGATATGCATCACACAATCTCAGATTCATCTATTCAACCAACACAAAGGACCTCAAAGAGTGCCCCAAAGTTCTACCGGAGAATCACGACGAAAACGTGTGCCAACCCCTATGCATAGGTTCATGGGCGGAACCCGCAAGTTGGTCACCAAAACATACATCAAGTGAATCACATGATATCCCATTGTCACCACAGATATCCACGCCAAGACATACATCAAGTGTTCTCAAATCTTTAAAGACTCAATCCGATAAGATAACTTCAAAGGGGAAACTCAATTCATTACAAGAGAGTAGAGGGGGGAGAAAACATCATAGGATCCAACTATAATAGCAAAGCTCATGATACATCAAGATCGTATCACCTCAAGAACACGAGAGAGAGAGAGAGAGAGAGAGAGAGATCAAACACGTAGCTACTGGTACATACCCTCAGCCCCGAGGGAGAACTACTCCCTCCTCGTCATGGAGAGCATCGGGATGATGAAGATGGCCACCGGAGAGGGATTTCCCCCTCCGGTAGGGTGCCGGAACGGGTCTAGATTGGTTTTCGGTGGCTATGGAGGCTTCTGGCGGCGGAATGCCTGATCTATTGTGCGTTCTGGAAGTTTTAGGGTACGACGGTATATATGGGTGCATGAAGTACGTCGGAGGAGCCACGGGGGCCCCACGAGGCAGGGGGCGCGCCCTAGGGGGGTGGGCGCCCCCCACCCTCGTGGGCAGCCCGTGTCTCCCCTGACATGCACTCCAAGTTCCCTGGGTTGCTTTCCTTCCAAAAATAACTTCTCCAGTTGATTTCATTCCGTTTCGACTCCGTTTGATATTCCTTTTTCTCGAAACACTGAAATAGGCATAAAACAGCAAATCTGGGTTGGGCCTCCGGTTAATATGTTAGTCCCAAAAGTAATATAAAAGTGGATAATAAAGCCCAATATTGCCCAAAATAGTAGATAATATAACATGGAGCAATCAAAAATTATAGATATGTTGGAGACGTATCAAGCATCCCCAAGCTTAATTCCTGCTCGTCCTCAAGTAGGTAAATGATAAAAAAGATAACTTTTGATGTGGAATGCTAGTTGGCATAATTTCAATGTAATTCTTCCTACTTGTGATATGAATATTCAGATCCGAAAGATTCAAGACAAAAGTTCATTTTGGCATAAAAATAATAATACTTCAAGCATACTAACTAAGAAATTATGTTTTCTCAAAATAACATGGCCAAAGAAAGCTATCCCTACAAAATCATATAGTCTGGCTATGCTCTATCTTCACCACAAAAAATATTTAAATCATGCACAACCCCGATGACAAGCCAAGCAATTGTTTCATACTTTTAATGTTCTCAAACTTTTTCAATCTTCACGCAATACATGAGCGTGAGCCATGGACATAGCACTATAGGTGGAATAGAATGGTGGTTGTGGAGAAGACAAAAAGGGAGAAGATAGTCTCACATCTACTAGGCGTATCAACGGGCTATGGAGATGTCCATCAATAGATATCAATGTGAGTGAGTAGGGATTGCCATGCAACAGATGCACTAGAGCTATAAATGTATGAAAGCTCAACAAAAGAAACTAGTGGGTGTGCATCCAACTCGCTTGCTCACGAAGACCTAGGGTATTTTGAGGAAGCCCATCATTGGAATATACAAGCCAAGTTCTATAATGAAAGATTCCCACTAGTATATGAAAGTGACAACATAGGAGACACTCTATCATGAAGATCATGGTGCTACTTTGAAGCACAAGTGTGGTAAAAGGATAGTAGCATTGCCCCTTTTTATTTTCTTATTTATCTATTTATTTATATTATTTTTTGGACCTTCCTTTTTTTCTTTGGCCTTTCTCTTTTTTTTGGGACAATGCTCTATTGAATGATGATCATCACACTTCTATTTATTTACAACTCAATGATTACAACTCGATACTAGAACAAAGTATGACTCTATATGAATGCCTCCGGTGGTGTACTGGGATGTGCAATGATGAATGAGTGACATGTATGAAAGAATCATGAACGGTGGCTTTGCCACAAATACAATGTCAACTACATGATCGTGCAAAGCAATATGACAATGATGAAGCGTGTCATAATAAACGGACGGTGGAAAGTTGCATGGCAATATATCTCGGAATGGCTATGGAAATGCCACAATAGGTAGGTATGGTGGCTGTTTTGAGGAAGGTATATGGTGGGTTTATGGTACCGGCGAAAGTTGCGCGGTACTAGAGAGGCTAGCAAAGGTGGAAGGGTGAGAGTGCGTATAATCCATGGACTCAACATTATTCATAAAGAACTCACATACTTATTGCAAAAATCTATTAGTTATCAAAACAAAGTACTACGCACATGCTCCTAGGGGGATAGATTGGTAGGAAAAGACCATCACTCGTCCCCGACCGCCACTCATAAGGAAGGCAATCAATAAATAAATCATGCTCTGACTTCATCACATAACGGTTCACCATACGTGCATGCTACGGGAATCACAAACTTCAACACAAGTATCTCTCAAATTCACAACTACTCAACTAGCATGACTCTAATATCACCATCTCCATATCTCAAAACAATTATCAAGTATCAAACTTCTCATAGTATTCAACACACTCATAAGAGAATTTTATTATTCTTGAATACCTAGCATATTAGGATTTTAAGCAAATTACCATGCTATTTAAGACTCTCAAAATAATCTAAGTGAAGCATGAGAGTTCATCTATTTCTTCAAAATAAAACTACCACCATGCTCTAAAAGGATATAAGTGAAGCATTAGAGCAAACGACAAACTACTCCGAAAGATATAAGTGAAGATCAATGAGTAGTCGAATAATTATGCAACTATGTGAAGACTATCTAACATTTAATAATTTCAGATATTGGTAATTTATTCAAACAGAAAGCAAAGCAAAATAAAATGACATCTAAGAACAGCAAACATCATGTGAAGAAGCAAAAACTTAGGATCAACCGAAACTAACCGATAATTGTTGAAGAAGAAAGGTGGGATGCCAACCGGGGCATCCCCACGCTTAGATGCTTGAAATTCTTGAAATATTATCTTGGGGTGCCTTGGGCATCCCCAAGCTTGAGCTTTTGTGTCTCCTTAATTCCTCTCATATCACGGTCTCCCTAAATCTCAAAAGCTTCATCCACACAAAACTCAACAAGGACTCATGAGATAAGTTAGTATAAACCATTGCAAAAACCTTATCATACTCTACTGTAGCAAATCACTAAAATTATTATTCAACATTTCATACTAAATGCCTCTGCATATTTAATAGTTCTATCCTCAAATAGAATCATTAAAGAAGTAAACATATGCAAACACAACAGCAATCTGCCTAAACAGGATAGTCTGTAAAGAATGCTGCAACATCCATACTTCCCTAGCTCCAAAAATTATGAAAGAAAATTCCCACTGTAGTAAATTTATCAGAGCTTAATATTCAAAAGGTTTCAACATTTTATCACATTCTGACTTTTCTAGGGAATTATTGCAACAGTGGTAAACTTTCTGTTTTCAAACAGCAACATGTATACTTGTAACATAGGCATAGTAAAGACTATTAGTGCCACTTTTATTGAAATAAAAGATGAAAAAAATTGTTCTAAATAACATCAAGAAAATCTTAACAAAATAAATTGACGCTCCAAGCAAAACACATATCATGTGGTAAATAAAAATATAGCTCCAAGTAAAGTTACCGATGAATGAAGACGAAAGAGGGGATGCCTTCCGGGGCATCCCCAAGCTTAGGCTCTTGGCTATCCTTGAATATTACCTTGGGGTGCCTTGGGCATACCCAATCTTAGGCTCTTGCCACTCCTTATTCCATAGTCCATCGAATCCTTACCCAAAACTTGAAAACTTCACAACACAAAACTTAACAGAAAACTCGTAAGCTCCATTAGTATAAAAAATAAATCACCACTTCAAGGTACTGTAATGAACTCATTCTTTATTTATATTGGTGTTAAACCTACTTTATTCCAACTTCTCTATGGTTTATAAACTATTTTACTAGCCATAGATTCATCAAAATAAGTAAACAACACATGAAAAAACAGAATCTGTCAAAAATATAACAGTCTGTAGTAATCTGGATCAAACGTATACTTCTGAAACTCATGAAATTCTCAAATAAATTGCAGGACCTGAGGAATTTATCTATTAATCATCTGCAAAAATAATTAACTAAATAACACTCTCCAAATAAAAATGGCAGCAGTTCTTGTGAGCGCTAAAGTTTCTGTTTTTGACAGCATGATCAACAAGACTTCCCCCAAGTCTTCGAAAGGTTCTACTTGGCAAAAACACTAATTAAAAGCATAAAAACACATATAAACAGTGGATAGATGAATTATTTATTACTAAGCAGGAGCAAAAAGCAAGGAACTAAAATAAAATTGGGTTGCCTCCCAACAAGCGCTATCGTTTAACGCCCCTAGCTAGGCATGATGATTTCAATGATGCTCACATAAAAGATAAGAATTGTAACATAAAAAGAGCATCATGAAGAATATGACTAGCACATTTAAGTCTAACATACTTCCTATGCATAGGGATTTTGTGAGCAAACAACTTGTGGGAACAAGGATCAACTTGCATAGGAAGGTAAAACAAGCATAACTTCAAGAATTTAAGCACATAGAGAGGAAACTTGGTATTATTGCAATTCCTACAAGCATATGTTCCTCCCTCATAATAATTTTCAGTAGCATCATGAATGAATTCAACAATATAACCAGCACCTAAAGCATTATTTTCATGATCTACAAGCATAGAAATTTTATTACTCTCCATATAAGCAAAATTCTTCTCATTCGGGATAGTGGAAGTATCATAAGAGACTTGGATACTATAAATTGTTTCCACATTAAAAGAGTAATGTTCAGTGAAGGGGTAATCATAATCATGACAAGTTTTATAAATATAATCACTACTTTTTATAGCATAAGTATCATCACAATAATCATCATAGGTAGGAGGCATGCTATCATCATTATAAATTTGCATATCAAAACTTGGATACTAAAAATATCATCTTCATTAAGTGTAGCATCCCCAAGCTTGGGCCTTTTCATATCATAAGCATAATCACTCTCATCATTAATAGTATAGATAGCACCAATAGTATAGCAATTATCATATTCTTCCCAGCAAGTGCCAAAAAGATTTTCAAGATCATAAGAAGTATCATTATCTTCCACCATTATATTTTCATGAGGCACAATAGTAATAGGAGCAGCACTATTTGGGAGAGATATCTTTTTACCTCTCGTCCTTTTTCTTTTCTTATTCTTCACCACATCTTGTGTGGGTTCAATCCTCTTTTTGGAGCTCCTTATTAATGAGATTGGTTGAATAGGAGGCTCCTCCTCATTACCTGATTCATCATAAGAAATAATAGGAGAATATTGGGAAGTCTCTTCCCTTTCGTTAGCATTCTCTTCATCTTCTATTTGTTTTGTTTTCTTTATGTAATTGGAAATATAAGGATTTTCAATGCAATTCACCGCACAATACATATAAATCTTCTCTGGATCAAAACCAAGAAGTTTATCGAGATTAAATTTTGGAATACCCTCAGTTATACGTTTCATTTCTTCATAACCCAAGAGCAAACTAAGTTCATTATGATGTGCAAGGGAAATCAAGTCATCACAATTTTTGGACACGATACGGTCATGAAACAATTTGCATTTGATATTTAAATGACCATGTTCATTGCAAAGTTCGCAAGTATGGGTAAGATATCTTAAATTTTCAGCACATTCAACTAGCTCTTCTTGCAACAATTTGGTTTCTAAGTACTTATGCATCTTGCAATATCTATCTTCCCTATTTGGTGTGTACTTGCAAACCCAGTCTACTCCACAAAAATTGACATGTTTATAGGAGACACTTTCATCATAACTAGTGCAATCATCATTAGTATCATGGATATTCAAAGAATTCATACTAACAACATTGCAATCATGCTCATCATTCAAATATTTAGTGCCAAACATTTGATAGATTTCTTCTTCTAGCACTTGAGCATAATTATCATTTCCATCATACTCACGAAAGATATTAAAAAGGTGAAGTGTATGAGACAAACTCAATTCCATTTTTTGTAGTTTTCTTTTATAAACTAAACTAGTGATAAAACAAGAAACTAAAAGACTCGATTGCAAGATCTAAATATATACCTTCAAGCGCTAACCTCCCCGACAACGGCGCCAGAAAAGAGCTTGATGTCTACTACACAACCTTCTTCTTGTAGACGCTGTTGGGCCTCCAAGTGCAGAGGTTTGTAGGACAGTAGAAAATTTCCCTCAAGTGGATGACCTAAGGTTTATCAATCCGTAGGAGGCGTAGGATGAAGATGGTCTCTCTCAAGCAACCCTGCAACCAAATAACAAAGAGTCTCTTGTGTCCCCAACACACCCAATACAATGGTAAATTGTATAGGTGCACTAGTTCGGCGAAGAGATGGTGAAACAAGTGGTATATGGATAGTAGATAAAGGTATTTGTAATCTGAAATTATAAAAACAGCAAGGTAACTAATGATAAAAGTGAGCGTAAACGGTATTGCAATGTGTGGAAACAAGGCCTAGGGTTCATACTTTCACTAGTGTAAGTCCTCTCAACAATACTAACATAATTGGATCACATAACTATCCCTCAACATGGAACAAAGAGTCACTCCAAAGTCACTAATAGCGGAGAACGAACGAAGAGATTATGGTAGGGTACGAAACCACCTCAAAGTTATTCTTTCCAATCAATCCGTTGGGCTATTCCTATAAGTGTCACAAACAGCCCTAGAGTTCGTACTAGAATAACACCTTAAGATACAAATCAACCAAAACCCTAATGTCACCTAGATACTCCAATGTCACCTCAAGTATCTGTGGGCATGATTATACGATATGCATCACACAATCTCAGATTCATCTATTCAACCAACACAAAGGACCTCAAAGAGTGCCCCAAAGTTCTACCGGAGAATCACGACGAAAACGTGTGCCAACCCCTATGCATAGGTTCATGGGCGGAACCCGCAAGTTGGTCACCAAAACATACATCAAGTGAATCACGTGATATCCCATTGTCACCACAGATATCCACGCCAAGACATACATCAAGTGTTCTCAAATCTTTAAAGACTCAATCCAATAAGATAACTTCAAAGGGGAAACTCAATTCATTACAAGAGAGTAGAGGGGGGAGAAAACATCATAGGATCCAACTATAATAGCAAAGATCGCGATACATCAAGATCGTATCACCTCAAGAACATGAGAGAGAGCAATCAAACACATAGCTACTGGTACATACCCTCAGCCCCGAGGGAGAACTACTCCCTCCTCGTCATGGAGAGCACCGGGATGATGAAGATGGCCACCGAAGAGGGATTGCCCCCTCCGGCAGGGTGCCGGAACGGGTCTAGATTGGTTTTCGGTGGCTATGGAGGCTTCTGGTGGCGGAACTCCCGATCTATTGTGCGTTCTGGAAGTTTTAGGGTACGACAATATATATGGGTGCAGGAAGTACGTCGGAGGAGCCACGGGGGCCCCACGAGGCAGGGGCGCGCCATAGGGGGGTGGGCGCGCCCCCCACCCTCGTGGGCAGCCCGTGTCTCCCCTGACGTGCACTCCAAGTTCCCTGGGTTGCTTTCCTTCCAAAAATAACTTCTCTAGTTGATTTCGTTCCGTTTCGACTCTGTTTGATATTCCTTTTTCTCGAAGCACTGAAATAGGCATAAAACAGCAAATCTAGGCTGGGCCTCCGGTTAATATGTTAGTCCCAAAAGTAATATAAAAGTGGATAATAAAGCCCAATATTGCCCAAAACAGTAGATAATATAGCATGGAGCAATCAAAAATTATAGATACGTTGGAGACGTATCAATGCGTTGTTACCAAAATTGTTCCTACCAACAAAATTCACATCCATAGATTCATTATTATTCTCAATCAAAGTAGACAAGGGCATATCATTAGGATCAGAAGAAACACTCCTACTAGCAAATAATTTCATAAGTTCATCCATCTTTCCACTCAGAACATTAATTTGTTCTATCGCATGCACCTTTTTGTTAGTAGATCTTTCAGTATGCCATTGAGAATAATTAACCATAATATTATCTAGGAATTTAGTAGCTTCTCCTAAAGTGATTTCCATAAAAGTGCCTCCCGCGGCCAAATCTAAAAGATTTCTAGAAGCAAAATTCAATCCGGCATAAAATTTTTGTATAATCATCCACAAATTTAAAACATGAGTAGGGAACTTATGTATCATTAGTTTCATTCTCTCCCAAGCTTGTGCAACATGTTCATGATCAAGTTGCTTAAAATTCATAATATCGTTTCTAAGAGAGATGATTTTAGCGGCAGGAAAATACCTAGATATAAAAGCATCTTTGCACTTGGTCTATGAATCAATACTATTTTTAGGCAAAGACGAAAACCAAGCTTTAGCACGATCTTTAAGCGAAAAAGGAAATAGCTTCAATTTAACAATATCATTATCCACATCTTTCTTCTTTTGCATATCACACAAATCAACGAAGCTATTTAGATGGGTAGCGGCATCTTCACTAGGAAGGCCGGAAAACGGATCTTTCATGACAAGATTCAGCAAAGCAATATTAATTTCACAAGATTCAGCATTGGTAAGAGGAGCAATCGGAGTGCTAATAAAATCATTATTGTTGGTATTGGTGAAGTCACACAATTTAGTGTTATCTTGAGCCATCGTGACAAGCAAGCAAACTAACACACAAGCAAACAAAAAGCAAGCGGGCAAAAAGAGGCAAACGGGAAAGAGAAGGAGGATAGAGAGAGAGAGGGCAAATAAAACGGCAAGGGTGAAGTGGGGGGAGAGGAAAACGAGAGGCAAATGGCAAATAATGTAATGCGGGAGATAAGGGTATGTGATGGGTACTTGGTATATTGACTTTTGCATAGACCTCCCCGGCAACGGCGCTAGAAATCCTTCTTGCTACCTCTTGAGCACTACGTTGGTTTTCCCCGAAGAGGAAGGGATGATGCAGCAAAGTAGCGTAAGTATTTCCCTCAGTTTTTGAGAACCAAGGTATCAATCCGGTAGGAGGCTACGTGTGAGTCCCTTACACCTGCAAAAAACAAATATATCCTCGCAACCAACGCGATAAGGGGTTGTCAATCCCTACACGGCCACTTACGAGAGTGAGATCTGATAGATATGATAAGATAATATTTTTGGTATTTTTGGTATTTTTGTGATAAAGATGCAAAGTAAAATAAAAGCAAGGGAAATAACTAAGTATTGGGAGATTAATATGATGAAGATAGACCCGAGGGCCATAGGTTTCATTCTGTTTCTGTTTGATATTCCTTTTCTTCGAAGCCTTAAAACAGGAAAAAAAAAACAATTCTGGGCTGGGCCTCCGGTTAATAGGTTAGTCCCAAAAATAATATAAAAGTGGATAATACAGCCCAATAATGTCCAAAACAGTAGGTAATATAGCATGGAGCAATCAAAAATTATAGATACGTTGGAGACGTATCAGTTTCTTCTTAGTGGACCCTTCGTGGGTGGAGCCCTCCATGGACTCGCGCAACCATACCCTTCGTGGGTTGAAGTCTCCATCAACATGGATGTACGATAGCACCACCTATCGAAACAACACCAAAAATCTCCTTGTCTCCAATTGCGTTTGCACACTCCAATCCCATCCCTTTACTTTCTTGCAACTTGCATGCTTTACTTTTCGCTACTCATATACTCTTTCCATGCTTGCTTGAAATGTAGTTTGAATGTTTAAACTTGTGCCAATACTCCACCTTAAATTGAAGAACTTAAAAACTACTACTTTTCTTTATTGAGGGTCTAATCACCCCCCCCTCTAGACACCTCTTCTCGATCCTTTCAATTGGTATCAGAGCATTGGTCTCCATTGCTTTGGTTTAAACACCATTGGAGGAAGAAGGATGAGTCTACAATGGGGAGTTTTAGACGTAGAGTGCATATGCTTGATGGGGACTCTTTAATGCTTGAAAAAATGAGATGCTTGAGATTTTCAATGAATATCACTTGAACAAGTACATTACTAGCCCTTGTGCACCCCTTGTTGACCCCTTGCATCCTACCCCGATGAGTCACTTGACATAATCCACAATCTTACGACTATCAATCTTATCATTAGAAGATTGCCTAGAAATTTGATTGTTTGCTTGCCTACTCTTGAATGTGCTTACACCATATGGAGATTTCTTGAGGAACGATTTCCAAACTATTCCTTGCAAAATCTAGATGTGATTCCTGAAAAGTCCATTGCTTTAAATAATATGAATCCTAATGATCCTAACTGATTGTTTATTTGAGCTCCGTGACCTTATGCGTGCCAAAGGAGGTGTTGGAATCATTAGTAACATCATCTCAGAAGTCATTAGAATTCATAAAGATGAACATTGCCATGGTCATACATCTGATGAATCACTCTCTCTAGGTGGTGATCAATCAAAAGATGATGTTGAGCATGGATACTATGATGAGGATGACGATAGTGACTTTGATCTCGATGAGTCTATGAGACACTTTGGTCTTATGGATAACCTTGGCGACTACATGGCTGGAGGAAAGGAATGGGTTCTCGATAGTGGATGTACCAATCACATGACCGGAGACAAGGATATGTTTCGAGAGCTTGCTGAAAATGACGGCCCTCGAAAATATGTCACTTTTGGTGATAACTCAAAGGGTAAGGTGGTTGGCCTTGGTAAGGTGGCCATCTCACATGACAGATCCATTCAAAATGTTATGCTCGTTGAATCTCTTTGTTGGGGAACGTAGCAATAATTCAAAATTTTCCTACGTGTCACCAATATCAATCTAGGAGATACTAGCAACGAGAGAGAGGGAGTGCATCTTCATACCCTTGAAGATCTCTAAGCGGAAGCATTCAAGAGAACGGGGTTGATGGAGTCATACTCGTCGTGATCCAAATCACCGATGATCCTAGCGCCGAACGGACGGCACCTCCACGTTCAACACACGTACGGAACGGAGACGTCTCCCGCGCCTTGATCCAGCAAGGAGGAGGGAGAGGTTGAGGAAGAGAGTCCAATAGCAGCACGACGGCGTGGTGGTGATGGAGTGGCAGTTCTCTGGCAGGGCTTCGTCAAGCTCACGCGGAGGAGGAGAGGTATTGGAGGGGAGGGGCTGCGCCAGGTGCAAGGGTATGGCCGCCCTCCCATCCCTCCACTATTTATTGGTGGGGAGAGAGGGGGCCGGTGATGAAGCTATGTACCTAGGGTAGGGTCATGGACCTGTCCGACATACCCCCCCAAGAACATCTCTACAAAGAATCAAAAGCAGTCAAAGAGAAACCATCGTCCACTCGACCATGAAGATGCGCTCACTCGACCACCTTGAAGACACTCGACCACCAGAAGATGAGAAACTCTCCACTCTGCAATGGTCAAGACTTAAACCATAGCTTTATGGGCATTTATAACACTTTACTGCAGGCGTTACCAGTAACGCCCCCTCCTTTATGAACATTGAACCCTGTGTAACGGAGGGGAGCTGGGGTCCTGGCGCACTCTATATAAGCCACCCTCCTCCTCTGGGACAAGGGTTCGCACTTTTGTAAACACACACTCATATAATCCAGTCGACCTCCTCAGGGCACCGAGATGTAGGGCTGTTACTTCCTCCGAGAAGGGCCTGAACTCGTAAAACTCGTGCGTACAACTCCTCCATAGCTAGGATCTTGCCTCCTCATACTTACCCCCCATTCTACTGTCAGTCTTAGATCCACGATAGTTGGCGCCCACCATGGGGCAGGTGTCTTAGCGACTTATTGGAGAAGTTGCAATTTTTCCGATCCCCTTCATCATGGTTCCAGGCGGAGGTTTGGCTGAGGGCCGCGAGATCCATCTCGGCGCACTTGTGTTTATCGTCGACGACTCCGCTTGGCTCCAGGAGGCACCACTCGACGCGGACGCGCTCCCCGCCCGTGGGGCGGTGCACTTTCACGCGTGCGTCCGTGGCGGCCTCCTGCGGCAACCGTCGACCCAGTACCAGTTGACTCCAGCAGCTTTCCCCCTCCCTGCGACCCGCCGGAGCAAGTGCACCGGTCGGTCGAGGCTTCAGCGGTGGGTGAAGCATGCGGTAGCCCGCCAATGGGCCACCCCTCAAGTCGCGGCGATCGAGCCCGATGAATCTCTCTACGGCCTGGTCGATCTGTCGACTGGCTCCGTAGAGACCGCATCCAAGTGCGGCAGCAGTGACTCGGCGGCGGAAGTCCTGATGGTCAATGGACCACGCAGTCCTCCTGGCTTCAATCGTGAAGACGGAGGTGATGGGAACGGCGATCCGTCGCACGTTCACGAGGAGTACCACCCCGAACCTCTCTCCTCGCAGCAGAGGGAAGAACTTCGTCGCCGGTGTTGGGGAACGTAGCAGAAATTCAAAATTTTCCTACGTGTCACCAAGATCTATCTATGGAGAGACTAGCAACGAGGGGAAGGATAGTGCATCTACATACCCTTGTAGATCGCTAAGCGTAAGCGTTCAAGTGAACGGGGTTGATGGAGTCGTACTCGTCGTGATTCAGATCACCGATGATCCTAGTGCCGAACGGACGGCACCTCCGCGTTCAACACACGTACAGCTCGACGATGTCTCCCACGCCTTGATCCAGCAAGGAGAGAGGGAGAGGTTGAGGAAGACTCCATCCAGCAGCAGCACAACGGCGTGGTGGTGATGGAGGAGCGTGGCAATCCTGCAGGGCTTCGCCAAGCACCTACGGGAGAGGAGGAGGTGTCACGGGAGGGAGGGAGGCGCCAAGGGCTCAGGTCTAGATGCCCTCCCTCCCCTCCACTATATATAGGGGCAGGGGAGAGGGGGGAGGCGCAGCCTTGCCCCTTCCTCGAAGGAAGGGGTGCGGCTAAGAGGGGGGGAGGAGTCCATCCTCCCCAAGGCACCTCGGAGGTGCCTTCCCCCTTTAGGACTCTCCCCTTTTTCCTATATCTTGGCGCATGGGCCTCTAGGGGCTGGTGCCCTTGGCCCATGTAGGCCAAGGCGCACCCCCTACAGCCCATGTGGCCCCCCGGGGCAGGTGGCCCTACCCGGTGGGCCCCCGGGACCCTTCCGGTGGTCCCGGGACAATACCGATGACCCCGAAACTTGTCCCGATGGCCGAAACAGGACTTCCTATATATAAATCTTTACCTCCGGACCATTCCGGAACTCCTCGTGACGTCCGGGATCTCATCCGGGACTCCGAACAACATTCGGTAACCACATACAAGCTTCCTTTATAACCCTAGCGTCATCGAACCTTAAGTGTGTAGACCCTACGGGTTCGGGAGACATGCAGACATGACCGAGATGTTCTCCGGTCAATAACCAACAGCGGGATCTGGATACCCATGTTGGCTCCCACATGTTCCACGATGATCTCATCGGATGAACCACGATGTCAAGGACTCAATCAATCCCGTATACAATTCCCTTTGTCTAGCGGTATGGTACTTGCCCGAGATTCGATCGTCGGTATACCGATACCTTGTTCAATCTCGTTACCGGCAAGTCTCTTTACTCGTTCCGTAACACATCACCCCGTGATCAACCCCTTGGTCACATTGTGCACATTATGATGATGTCCTACCGAGTGGGCCCAGAGATACCTCTCCGTTTACACGGAGTGACAAAATCCCAATCTCGATTCGTGCCAACCCAACAGACACTTTCAGAGATACCCGTAGTGTACCTTTATAGCCACCCAGTTACGTTGTGACGTTTCGCACACCCAAAGCACTCCTACGGTATCCGGGAGTTGCACAATCTCATGGTCTAAGGAAATGATACTTGACATTAGAAAAGCTTTAGCATACGAACTACATGATCTTGTGCTAGGCTTAGGATTGGGTCTTGTCCATCACATCATTCTCCTAATGATGTGATCCCGTTATCAACGACATCCAATGTCCATGGTCAGGAAACCGTAACCATCTATTGATTAACGAGCTAGTCAACTAGAGGCTTACTAGGGACATGGTGTTGTCTATGTATCCACACATGTATCTGAGTTTCCTATCAATACAATTCTAGCATGGATAATAAACGATTATCATGAACAAGGAAATATAATAATAATCAATTTATTATTGCCTCTAGGGCATATTTCCAACAGTCTCCCACTTGCACTAGAGTCAATAATCTAGTTCACATCGATATGTGATTAACACTCAAGGTCACATCCCCATGTGACTAACACCCAAAGAGTTTACTAGAGTCAATAATCTAGTTCACATTTACCATGTGATTAACACTCGATGAGTTCTGGGTTTGATCATGTTATGCTTGTGAGAGAGGTTATAGTCAACGGATCTGAACCTTTCAGATCCGTGTGTGCTTTACAAATCTCTATGTCATCTCCTAGATGCAGCTACCACGTTCTATTTGGAGCTATTCCAAATAACTGTTCTACTTGGAGCTATTCTAAATTGTTGCTCCATTATACGTATCCGGTATCTCTACTCAGAGCTATCCGGATAGGTGTTAAGCTTGCATCGACGTAACCCTTTACGACGAACTCTTTTACCACCTCCATAATTGAGAAAATTCCTTAGTCCACTAGTTACTAAGGATAACTTTGACCGCTGTCCTGTGATCCATTCTTGGATCACTCTTGTACCCCTTGACTGACTCATGGTAAAGCACACTTCAGGTGCGGTACACAGCATAGCATACTGTAGAGCCTATGTCTTAAGCATAGGGGACGACCTTCGTTCCTTTCTCTCTATTCTGCCATGGTCGAGCTTTAAGTCTTAACTTCATACCTTACAACTCAGGCAAGAACTCCTTCTTTGACTGATCCATCTTGAACACCTTCAAGATCACGTCAAGGCATGTGCTCACGTCAAGATCACGTCGGTATACCGATACCTTGTTCAATCTCGTTACCGGCAAGTCTCTTTACTCGTTCCGTAACACATCATCCCGTGATCAACCCCTTGGTCACATTGTGCACATTATGATGATGTCCTACCGAGTGGGCCCAGAGATACCTCTCCGTTTACACGGAGTGACAAAATCCCAATCTCGATTCGTGCCAACCCAACAGACACTTTCAGAGATACCCGTAGTGTACCTTTATAGCCACCCAGTTACGTTGTGACGTTTGGCACACCCAAAGCACTCCTACGGTATCCGGGAGTTGCACAATCTCATGGTCTAAGGAAATGATACTTGACATTAGAAAAGCTTTAGCATACGAACTACATGATCTTGTGCTAGGCTTAGGATTGGGTCTTGTCCATCACATCATTCTCCTAATGATGTGATCCCGTTATCAACGACATCCAATGTCCATGGTCAGGAAACCGTAACCATATATTGATTAACGAGCTAGTCAACTAGAGGCTTACTAGGGACATGGTGTTGTCTATGTATCCACACATGTATCTGAGTTTCCTATCAATACAATTCTAGCATGGATAATAAACGATTATCATGAACAAGGAAATATAATAATAATCAATTTATTATTGCCTCTAGGGCATATTTCCAACAGTCTCCCACTTGCACTAGAGTCAATAATCTAGTTCACATCGATATGTGATTAACACTCAAGGTCACATCCCCATGTGACTAACACCCAAAGAGTTTACTAGAGTCAATAATCTAGTTCACATTTACCATGTGATTAACACTCGATGAGTTCTGGGTTTGATCATGTTATGCTTGTGAGAGAGGTTATAGTCAACGGGTCTGAACCTTTCAGATCCGTGTGTGCTTTACAAATCTCTATGTCATCTCCTAGATGTAGCTACCACGTTCTATTTGGAGCTATTCCAAATAACTGTTCTACTTGGAGCTATTCTAAATTGTTGCTCCATTATACGTATCCGGTATCTCTACTCAGAGCTATCCGGATAGGTGTTAAGCTTGCATCGACGTAACCCTTTACGACGAACTCTTTTACCACCTCCATAATTGAGAAAATTCCTTAGTCCACTAGTTACTAAGGATAACTTTGACCACTGTCCTGTGATCCATTCTTGGATCACTCTTGTACCCCTTGACTGACTCATGGTAAAGCACACTTCAGGTGCGGTACACAGCATAGCATACTATAGAGCCTATGTCTTAAGCATAGGGGACGACCTTCGTTCCTTTCTCTCTATTCTGCCATGGTCGAGCTTTAAGTCTTAACTTCATACCTTACAACTCAGGCAAGAACTCCTTCTTTGACTGATCCATCTTGAACACCTTCAAGATCACGTCAAGGCATACTTATTAGCATATTTCAGGATAGACAAAACCTTCCGGTTGTATCACATACAACCTTTCCTCAAGAATCGTCGAGGAAACAATGTCTTGACATCCTATCTGCAAGATTTCATAAATAATGCAGTAATTGCTAATATAATTCCAACAGACTCTTAGCATCGCTACGAGTGAGAAAGTCTCATCGTAGTCAACTCCTTGAACTTGTCGAAAAACATCTTAACGACAAGTCAAGCTTTCTCAATGGTGACACTTACCATCATTGTCTGTCTTCCTTTCAAAATCCATATGTACCTAACAGCCTTACGACCATCAAGTAGTTCTTCCAAAGTCTACACTTTGTTTTCATACATGGATCCTCTCTCGGGTTTTATGGCCTTGAGCCATTTATCGGAATCCGGGCCCACCATTGCTTCTCCATAGCTCGTAGGTTCATTGTTGTCTAGCAACATGACTTCCAAGACAGGATTACGTACCACTCTGAAGTAGTACGCATCCTTGTCGTCCCACGAGGTTTGGTAGTGACTCGATCCGAAGTTTCATGATCACTATCATAAGCTTCCACTTCAGTTGGTGTACGTGCCACAGGAACAACTTCCTGTGCCCTGCTACACACTTGTTGAAGTGACGGTTCAATAACCTCATCAAGTCTCCACCATCCTCCCACTCAACTTTTCGAGAGAAACCTTTCCTCGAAAAAGGACCCGATTCAAGAAACAATCCCTATTGCTTTCGGGTCTGAATTAGGAGGTATACCCAACTGTTTTGGGGTGTCCTATGAAGATGCATTTTATCTGCTTTGGGTTCGAGCTTATCAACCTGAAACTTTTTCACATAAGCGTCACAGCCCCAAACCTTTAAGAAACGACAACTTAGGTTTCTCCAAACGGTGTCGTCTCAACGGAATTACGTGGTGCCCTATTTAAAGTGAATGTGGTTGTCTCTAATGCCTAACCCATGAACGATAGTGGTAACTCGATAAGAGACATCATGGTATGCACCTTATCCAATAGGGTGCAACTATGACGTTTGGACACACCATCACACTATGGTGTTCTAGGCTGTATCAGTTATGAAACAATTTCCACAATGTCTTAATTCTGTGCCAAACTCGTGATTCAGATATTCATCTCTATGATCATATCATAGATCTTTTATCCTCTTGTCACGACGATCTTTCAACTTCACACTGAAATTACTTGAACCTTTCAATAATTCAGACTCGTGATTCATCAAGTAAATATACTCAACATCTACTCGAATCATCTGTGAAGTAAGAACATAACGATATTCACTACATGCCTCAGCACTCATTGGACTGCACACATCAAAATGTGTTACTTCCAACAAGTTGCTATCTTGTTCCATCTTACTGAAAACGAGGCTTTTCAGTCATCTTGCCCATGTGGTATGATTTGCATGTCCCAAGTGATTCAAAATCAAGTGAGTCAAAACGGTCCATTTGCATGGAGTTTCTTCATGCATATACACTAATAGACATGGTTCGCATGTCTCAAACTTTTAAAAAACGAGTGAGCCCAAAGATCCATCAATATGGAGCTTCTTCATGCGTTTTATACCGATATGACTTACGTGGCAGTGCCACAAGTAGGTGGTACTATCATTACTATCTTTTGGCATGAACATGTGTATCACTACGATCGAGATTTAATAAACCATTCATTTTAGGTGTAAGACCATTGAAGGTATTATTCAAATAAACAGAGTAACCATTATTCTCCTTAAATAAATAACCGTATTGCGATAGACGTAATCCAATCATGTCTATGCTCAAAGCAAACACCAAATAACAATTATTTAGGTTTAACACCAATCTCTTTGGTAGAGGGAGCGTGCGATGCTTGATCATATCAAGCTTGGAAAAACTTCCAACACATATCGTCAGCTCACCTTTAGCTAGTCTCCGTTTATTCCGTAGCCTTTTGTTTCGAGTTACTAACACTTAGCAACCGAACCGGTATCTAATACCCTGGTGCTACTAGGAGTACTAGCAAAGTACACATTAACACAATGTATATCCAATATACTTCTATCGACCTTGCCAGCCTTCTTATCTACCAAGTATCTAGGGTAATTCTGCTCTAGTGGTTGTTCCCCTTATTACAGAAGCACTTAGTCTCGGGTTTGGGTTTTACCTTGGGTTTCTTCACTAGAGCAGCAGCTGATTTGCCGTTTCATGAAGTATCCCTTCTTGCCCTTGCCCTTCTTGAAACTATTGGTTCCACCAACCATCAACAATTGATGCTCCTTCTTGATTTCTACTTTCGCGGTGTCAAACATCGCGAATACCTCAAGGATCATCATATCTATCCCTGATATGTTATAGTTCATCACGAAGCTCTAACAGCTTGGTGGCAATGACTTTGGAGAACCATCACTGTCTTATCTGGAAGATCAACTCCCACTCGATTCAAATGATTGTTGTACTCAGACAATCTGAGCACAAGCTCAACAATTGAGCTTTTCTCCTTAGTTTGCAGGTTAAGAAAGTCATCGGAGGTCTTATACCTCTTGACATGGGCACGAGCCTGAAATCCCAATTTCAGCCCTCAAAACATCTCATATGTTTCGCGATGTTTCAAAAACGTCTTTGGTGCCTCAACTCTAAACCGTTTAACTGAACTATCACGTAGTTATCAAAACGTGTATGTCAGATGTTCGCAACAACCACAGACAACGTTCGAGGTTCAGCACACTGTGCGGTGCATTAAGGACATAAGCCTTCTATGAAGCAATGAGGACAATCCTCAGTTTACGGACCTAGTCCGCATAATTGCTACTATCAACTTTCAACTAATTTTTCTCTAGGAACATATCTAAACAGTAGAACTATAGCGTGAGCTACGACATAATTTGCAAAAACCTTTTGACTATGTTCAGGATAATTAAGTTCATCTTATGAACTCCCACTCAGATAGACATCCCTCTAGTCATCTAAGTGATTACATGATCCGAGTCAAACTAGGCCGTGTCCGATCATCACGTGAGACGGACTAGTCATCATCGGTGAACATCTTCATGTTGATCGTATCTTCTATACGACTCATGTTCGACCTTTCGGTCTCCGTGTTCCGAGGCCATGTCTGTACATGCTAGGCTCGTCAAGTTAACCCTAAGTGTTTCGCGTGTGTAAATCTGTCTTACACCCGTTGTATGTGAACGTTAGAATCTAACACCCGATCATCACGTGGTGCTTCGGAACACGAACTGTCGCAACGGTGCACAGTTAGGGGAGAACACTTCTTGAAATTGTTGTAAGGGATCATCTTATTTACTACCGTCGTTCTAAGCAAATAAGATGTATAAACATGATAAACATCACATGCAATCAAATAGTGACATGATATGGCCATCATCACTTTGCTCCTTTTGATCTCCATCTTCGGGGCTCCATGATCATCATCGTCACCGGCATGACACCATGATCTCCATCATCATGATCTCCATCATCGTGTCGTCATGAAGTTGCCTCGCCAACTATTACTTCTACTACTATGGCTAACGGTTAGCAATAAAGTAAAGTAATTACATGACGTTTAAGTTGACACGCAGGTCACAAATAAATAAAGACAACTCCTATGGCTCCTGCCGGTTGTCATACTCATCGACATGCAAGTCGTGATTCCTATTACAAGAACATGATCAATCTCATACATCACATATATCATTCATCACATCCTTTTTGGCCATATCACATCACATAGCATACCCTGCAAAAACAAGTTAGACGTCCTCTAATTGTTGTTTGCATGTTTTACGTGGCTGCTTGGGTTTCTAGCAAGAACGTTTCTTACCTACGCATGAACCACAACGTGATATGCCAATTGCTATTTACCCTTCATAAGGACCCTTTTCATCGAATCCGATCCGACTAAAGTGGGAGAGACAGACACCCACCAGCCACCTTATGCAACTAGTGCATGTTTATCGGTGGAACCGGTCTCACGTAAGCGTACGTGTAAGGTTGGTCCGGGCCGCTTCATCCCACGATGCCGCCGAATCAAGATAAGACTAGTAACGGCAAGCATATTGAACAATATCGACGCCCACAACTACTTTGTGTTCTACTCGTGCAAAGAATCTACGCAATAGACCTAGCTCATGATGCCACTGTTGGGGAACGTAGCAGAAATTCAAAATTTTCCTACGCGTCACCAAGATCTATCTATGGAGAAACCAGCAACGAGTAGAAAGGAGAGTGCATCTACATACCCTTGTAGATCGCTAAGCGGAAGCATTCAAGTGAACGGGGTTGATGGAGTCGTACTCGTCGTGATTCAGATCACCGATGATCCTAGTGCCGAACGGACGGCACCTCCGCGTTCAACACACGTACAGCTCGACGATGTCTCCCACGCCTTGATCCAGCAAGGAGAGAGGGAGAGGTTGAGGAAGACTCCATCCAGCAGCAGCACAACGGCGTGGTGGTGATGGAGGAGCGTGGCAATCCTGCAGGGCTTCGCCAAGCACCTACGGGAGAGGAGGAGGTGTCACGGGAGGGAGGGAGGCGCCAAGGGCTCAGGTCTAGATGCCCTCCCTCCCCTCCACTATATATAGGGGCAGGGGAGAGGGGGGAGGCGCAGCCTTGCCCCTTCCTCGAAGGAAGGGGTGCGGCTAAGAGGGGGGGAGGAGTCCATCCTCCCCAAGGCACCTCGGAGGTGCCTTCCCCCTTTAGGACTCTCCCCTTTTTCCTATATCTTGGCGCATGGGCCTCTAGGGTCTGGTGCCCTTGGCCCATGTAGGCCAAGGCGCACCCCCTACAGCCCATGTGGCCCCCCGGGGCAGGTGGCCCTACCCGGTCGGCCCCCGGGACCCTTCCGGTGGTCCCGGTACAATACCGATGACCCCGAAACTTGTCCCGATGGCCGAAACAGGACTTCCTATATATAAATCTTTACCTCCGGACCATTCCGGAACTCCTCGTGACGTCCGGGATCTCATCCGGGACTCCGAACAACATTCGGTAACCACATACAAGCTTCCTTTATAACCCTAGCGTCATCGAACCTTAAGTGTGTAGACCCTACGGGTTCGGGAGACATGCAGACATGACCGAGATGTTCTCCGGTCAATAACCAACAGCGGGATCTGGATACCCATGTTGGCTCCCACATGTTCCACGATGATCTCATCGGATGAACCACGATGTCAAGGACTCAATCAATCCCGTATACAATTCCCTTTGTCTAGCGGTATGGTACTTGCCCGAGATTCGATCGTCGGTATACCGATACCTTGTTCAATCTCGTTACCGGCAAGTCTCTTTACTCGTTCCGTAACACATCACCCCGTGATCAACCCCTTGGTCACATTGTGCACATTATGATGATGTCCTACCGAGTGGGCCCAGAGATACCTCTCCGTTTACACGGAGTGACAAAATCCCAATCTCGATTCGTGCCAACCCAACAGACACTTTCAGAGATACCCGTAGTGTACCTTTATAGCCACCCAGTTACGTTGTGACGTTTCGCACACCCAAAGCACTCCTACGGTATCCGGGAGTTGCACAATCTCATGGTCTAAGGAAATGATACTTGACATTAGAAAAGCTTTAGCATACGAACTACATGATCTTGTGCTAGGCTTAGGATTGGGTCTTGTCCATCACATCATTCTCCTAATGATGTGATCCCGTTATCAACGACATCCAATGTCCATGGTCAGGAAACCGTAACCATCTATTGATTAACGAGCTAGTCAACTAGAGGCTTACTAGGGACATGGTGTTGTCTATGTATCCACACATGTATCTGAGTTTCCTATCAATACAATTCTAGCATGGATAATAAACGATTATCATGAACAAGGAAATATAATAATAATCAATTTATTATTGCCTCTAGGGCATATTTCCAACAGCCGGAACATGGATGCCCTGCACACTCCTATAGTTGGAGAAACCCCCGAGGCCCAGGCCTTGGAGCAGGCGCGCTTGGCCAATCTGGCTGAGCGCACTCGACTAGAGAACCTCCAGCGTGCACTCGACGATCGTGCTCGACAACATGCTCTTGAATCCAGTCGACGCCAACTTTTTCCACCTGCAACTCAGGTATACCGAACCCCGATCCAGAATCTAGCTGCTGCTGCCCGGATAGCGGAGTCGATCCAACCCTCCCAGTCAGAAGCTGGTCGAGGTCTGGTGAAGATCCGAGCCTTGCTTCGGGCGGCGGGAGAGCAGAATACAGTTGTATCTCAGTCGCGGGATAGGATCCACAGCAGATACTTGATAGCAGACACAGTTCAGTCGGCCCATAGCCCAAGATCGCCTCCGAGGCGTGAGGGGTGTGGGGATCGACGAGATCAGTACAGAAACTGAGATCAGTATGATCACCATCGAGTGCCCATGCCTCCCCCGAGGAGCGGGTCGTACGCGCCTCAGCAGCATGAAGACAGACGTCCTCACAGTGTTGGGCGAGGTATTCCAATCGACCCTAGGGAGCCAGGCTTTGATGCGAGATCTATTCCCGTGTAGGGCTTGGTCGACAGAAACAGAGCTCACCGGGAGGGCCATGATGGAGGTCCATAAACCAGCAACAGGGTGCATGTCTCTGGTCCAGAGTGCTTCAGCAGAGCTATCAGAGCTGCGGTGATTCCCCCAAACTTCAGGTTGGCGTCTGGAGTTAGTAAGTTCACCGGGGAGTCCAAGACTGACACTTGGCTTGAAGACTACTGAGTGGCTGTCCATATTGGTGGCGGTAATGATGAAGTGGCCATGAAACACCTTCCTCTGATGTTAGAGGGCTCGGCTAGAGCGTGGCTGAATCAGTTAGCACCTGGCAGCATCTATACTTGGGAAGATCTCGCCCGAGTGTTTGTCAGAACATTCGAGGGCACGTGCAAACGGCCGGCAGGTTTGACAGAGTTGCAGTGTTGTGTTCAGAAACCGAATGAAACTTTGAGGGATTATATCCAGAGATGGATCACCCTACACCACACAGTAGAAGATGTGTCCGATCATCAGGCAATTTGTGCCTTTAAGGAAGGCGTCAGGTATCGAGAGTTGAATATGAAATTCGGCCGGACAGGGAATATGACTCTGGCTCGGATGATGGAAATTGCCACCAAGTATGCCAATGGTGAAGAAGAAGAGCGGCTCCGGAGCGGCAAGCACAAAGCAGTCGCCCACAAAGCCGGAGGAGGAAACTCCGGTCGGAAACAGAAGCGCAAGGCCGAGCCAGCTGCTCCGGGTGAAGCCTTGGCAGTGGTTCAAGGAAAGTTCAAGGGGAAGCCCAAAGGGCCGTGGAACCCCAAGAAAGTGAAAGATCAAGATGGAAATGACGTGTTGGATCTACCGTGCCATATCCGCACCAAAAAAGATGAAGAAGGTAATTTCATTTACCCGAAGCACACCACTCGGCAGTATCGGCTCCTAATCCAGCAGTTCCGAGAGAAACAACCCAAGGAAAAAAGAGAAGGAGACATACAAGGCTGAGGATGAGGAAGAGGATGACGATGGTTATCCCCACGTGAATTCCACTCCGATGATTTTTGCTGATGTCGAGAGCAAAAGTCGATTGGAAGTTATCAACAGGGAAGTGAACATGGTCGCTTCGGCGACACACAGTTACTTGAAGTGGTCACAGACTGCCATTACATTCGACCAGTCTGATCATCCAGCGCACATCGCCACCCCTGGGAGGCAAGCACTGGTGGTCGACCCGGTGGTCGAAGGCACTCGACTGACGAAGGTCCTGATGGACGGTGGCAGTGGTCTGAACATACTGTATGCAGAAACGTTGAAAGGAATGGGCATTCCGATGTCCAGGCTCAGTGAAAGCCATATGAGTTTCCATGGGGTCATTCCAGGCAATAAGGCCGCATCCCTCGGTCAGATTGCACTCGACGTGGTTTTCGGTGATTCCAAAAATTACCGCAAAAAAAGTTGACGTTTGAAGTTGTGGATTTCCATAGTGCTTATCATGCAATTCTAGGCAGGCCAGCTTATGCACGATTTATGGCTCGACCATGTTACGTGTACCTCAAACTGAAGATGCCAGGTCCCAAAGGAGTGATTACTATCTCTGGTAATTGGAAGAAGGCAGAAGAGTGCTTCCAGAAGGGCTCAAAGATCGCCGATGCCTAGATGGCCGTAGTAGAATTGCAAGAATACCAGAAAAATGCAGATCCGAGTGAATTGCTGCGAGCCAAGAAGCCAGCCACAGATTCAGCATTCCAGTCTTCTGGTGAAACGAAGTCGATTCGTATTCACCCGACAGATCCCAGTGCTGCTCCGACTCACATTTCAACCTCACTCGACTCCAAATAGGAAGAAGCACTCATCCAGTTCCTCCGTGAGAACCGGGACATCTTTGCATGGAAGCCTTCTGACATGCCGGGTGTTCCCAGGGAACTGGCTGAGCATCGTTTGCAAGTCGACCAGAAGGTGAAACTAGTCAAAGAACATCTTCGACGGTCCGCCGTCCAGAAAAGAAAGCAATCGGGGAAGAGGTGGCTCGGCTTTTGGCGGCTGAGTTTATCCGAGAGATTTACCACTCCGAGTGGTTAGCCAATGTTGTCATGGTCCCAAAGAAAGACGACTCACTTCGCATGTGCATCGATTTCAAGCATATCAATCGGGCCTGCCCGAAAGATCACTTTCCTCTCCCTCGCATCGACCAGATAGTCGACTCGACTGCAGGGTGCGAGCGTTTGTCCTTTTTGGATGCCTACTCCGGGTACCACCAGATCCGTCTGTATGGACCCGACGAAATAAAGACGGCGTTTATCACCCCGTTTGGGTGCTTCTGTTATGTCACAATGCCATTCGGTTTGCAAACGCCGGAGCCACATTCATGCGGATGATTCAAAAGTGCCTGCTCACTCAGATCGATCGGAATGTGGAAGCATACATGGATGACATTGTGGTCAAGTCACGTAAAAGTTCCGACCTACTGACTGGCCTTGCTGAAACCTTTGCCAACCTCAGAAGGTATGATATCAAGCTCAATCCATCAAAGTGCACATTTGGAGTTCCAAGCGGAAAGTTACTCAGTTTTCTTGTTTCCGAACAAGGAATCAATGCTAACCCGAAGAAAGTAGGCGCTATACTCCGAATGAAGCGCCCTGTGCATGTGCACGATGTCCAGAAGCTTACTGGTTGCTTGGCCGCCCTAAGTCGATTCATTTCTCGCCTCAGTGAAAAGGTGATGCATCTTTACCGACTGATTGAGAAATCAGACAAGTTCGAGTGGGCCCTAGAAGCTGATGCAGCGTTTGCAGAGCTAAAGGCCCTGCTTTCCACCCAGCCGGTGCTTGCTGCTCCAATCAGCAAAGAGCCTCTACTGCTTTATATAGCATCTAGTAGACAAGTCATCAATACAGTACTTACGGTCGAGCTGGAAGAAGAAGGAAAAGCTTATAAGGTTCAACGCCCAGTTTATCATATTTCTGAAGTCCTGACCCCGTCAAAGCAGAGATATCCTCATTATCAGAAGCTTGTCTATGGGATTTACATGACCACGAAGAAGGTTGCGCACTATTTCTCAGATCACTCTGTCACAGTCGTCAGCGACGCTCCATTGTCAGAGATTCTGCACAACAGAAATGCAACTGGTCGAGTGGCCAAATGGGCGATTGAACTCCTTGCCCTGGATATCAAGTTTAAGGCAAACAAAGCTATCAAGTCCCAAGCAATAGCAAATTTCCTCGCCGAGTGGATCGAACAACAACTGCCGACTCAAGTTCACTCTAAACACTGGACCATGTTCTTTGACGGATCCAAGATGCTAAACGGTTCTGGTGCTGGAGTAGTTCTAGTACCCCCCTGAGGAGACAGGCTCAGATATGTCCTCCAGATTCACTTTGATTCCTCCAACAACGAAGCAGAATATGAAGCACTCTTGTATGGATTGTGCATGGCCATTTCACTCGGCGTCCGTCGCCTCATGGTCTATGGCGACTCAAATTTGGTAGTTAATCAAGTGATGAAGGAGTGGGACGTCAGAAGCCCAGCCATGACTGGTTACTGCAACGCAGTGAGAAAGCTCGAGAAGAAGTTTGAGGGATTAGAACTCCACCACATACCCCGACTGAAAAATCAAGCAGCCGACGATTTGGCAAAGATAGGTTCCAAGAGAGAAGCCATTCCCAGCAATGGATTTTTGGAGCATATACACTCGCCGACAGTTCAGGAAGATCCTTTTACTAAAGAGCCCCCGCAACCTAAGAGCGCCACAGATCCGACTGAAGTCGAGGTCCCAGCCGTGGTTGACCTGATCATGGAGGTTATAGCCATTAATCCCGACTGGACGGTGCCCTACATTGCGTACATCCTCAGGAAAGAACTCCCAGAGGATGAAGAAGAGGCTCGATAGATCGTCCGTCGATCCAAGGCCTTTACTGTGATAAGAGGGCAACTATTCAGGGAAAGCGTGACTGGAGTCGGTCAGAAATGCATAACACCAGAAGAAGGTCGAATGATCCTCAATGACATCCACTCGGGGACCTGTGGTCATCATGCGTCCTCCCGGGCCATCGTGGCTAAAGCATACCGAGATGGATTCTATTGGCCACAAGCAAATGCAATGGCGAAAGATATAGTCGACAGATGTGAAGGCCGCCAGTTTTACTCCGACATGTCCCACAAGCCAGCGTCTGCTCTGAAGACCATCCCCCTCATCTGGCCCTTTGCTGTTTGGGGACTGGATATGGTTGGACCACTGAGAACTAGCAGGAGCGGCTTCACTCATGTGCTCGTTGCAGTCGACAAGTTTACCAAATGGATCGAAGCTAAACCTATCAAGAACCTTGATGCTAGCACTGCTGTCAGTTTTATCAGAGAATTGACGTACAGATATGGAGTCCCACAAAGCATCATCACGGACAACGAGTCGAACTTCGACTCCGATGAATTCAGAGCTTTCTGCACCTCTCAGGGCACTCGAGTCGACTATGCTTCGGTCGCTCACCCGTAGTCAAACGGACAAGCAGAAAGAGCCAATGGCCTAATTCTCAAAGGATTGAAACCCCGACTGATGCGTGATCTCAAACACGCAGCAGGCGCTTGGGTTGATGAACTTCTGTCAGTTCTGTGGGGCTTGAGGACAACTCCTAATCGGTCGACCGGACGAACTCCTTTCTTTTTGGTTTCAGAGCCGAAGCAGTTTTGCCAAGTGACCTTCTCCACAATGCACCCCGAGTCGAGCTCTTCTTCAAAGAGGAAGCAGAGCAGGCCCGACAAGATTCAGTCGATCTCTTGGAGGAGGAAATAGAGATGGCCTTGATACAGTCGACCATCTACCAGCAAGACTTGCGTCGATTCCACGCCAGAAATGTGAGGGGTCGAGTCTTTCAAGAAGGAGACCTAGTTCTTCGAGTGGATCAACAGAAACCACACAAGCGTGCCCCAACTTGGGAGGGCCCCTTCATCATCACCAAAGTTCTCCACAACGGAGCATACCATCTTTACAGTATTGAGCATCAGAAAGACGAGCCACGGGCTTGGAACGCGGAGCTGCTCCGCCCCTTTTATACTTAAGCACTCATTCGAATAAAATGTAATGAGAAACACCTTTTGTAATTCGTTTATCAAAGACAAGAGCTTACGGTTCTCTCATTCGATTGTGTTGTTCTTATTTACTTCTGAAATCCCCCAGTGGGTGGGCTTAGTCGCGAATCCGTTTCGCCTAAGTTCGAAAAAATCCTACCGAGTGGACAGCAATCCTCCCACTCGGGGGCTTAGCTAGAGTCCAGCACTCGCCTAAGTTCTATCACTAGGAGACTTAGCTGCAGTCCGGTACTCGCCTAAGTTTGAAAAATTCCTACCGAGTGGAGAGCAATCCTCCCACTCGGGGGCTTAGCTGCAGTCCAACACTCGCCTAAGTTCTCTCACTAGGAGGCTTAGCTGCAGTCCGGTACTAGCCTAAGTTTGAAAAAATCCTACCGAGTGGAGAGCAACCCTCCCACCCGGGGGCTTAGCTGCAGTCCAGCACTCGCCTAAGTTCTCTCACTAGGAGGCTTAGCTGCAGTCCGGTACTAGCCTAAGTTTGAAAAAATCCTACCGAGTGG